>NW_028327174.1:180830965-181133995 GCF_987537825.1 Furipterus horrens | reverse complement strand
CTGACTCTGAAGCCACCAAGGACTCTGCCTTGCAGACCTGGACTCTATCTGGGCTCTTGGAACTCAGGACATGCAGAGAGGACACTCTCTCAGGACTTGGGCACCTTCCTGGACTCCACCATGATCCAGCGTAACATGGCACATGCTTTTCTGGACTATTATGTAGAGACTGATGACAACTTACCCCAGATCCTGAAGGAGAGAGCTGACAGATAAGGAGTGGGGAACTTTTGGGCTTGGTTTTGGCTTACAGCCTTTTGGGGAGCAAGGAGAGTGTTGGGTTTCATGGGAGAACAGGACTCTGAGCTGAAGTGCTCTCGGCCTCCCCTACCCCAAGGTTGGAATACTGTAAATAAAGACCTGTTTTTCTCAACACTAATTGTTGGGTCATACACCAAGGGCCACATGAAGGAGCTCCCCTTTGCTTGGTAACAGTGATAGACGAGGTTCCCCTAGGCTAGAACGTCATCATCAGAGGAGGAAGTAGAGTAGATGTTTCAAGTCTGAAGGCTTTCTGCCCACATATGAAGGAGTATCCGTTGGTGTGGTTAAGGATGACCCCATTTCCCCAGGCTGTTTGTTCCCCATAGTGGAAATTCTTTCGAGGAAATAGTAATTTGCAATAAGCAATTGCTTTCCTGACCACTGGCTGAAGTGTCCAGAGGGAGATAGAAGAGGGCCTTTTGAGGGATAGGGTACATAGGATGGCCGGAGGGCAGCCTAGGGGCTCTTGGGGGACATGCGAGAGGGGGCAGCAGGAAGTGTGAGCTGCAGAAGAACAGTAGGGCACTAAGGACACAGAGTCCGCGAAGCCCAGGGAAGCTGTAGCTTAGTTTCTGGTAGAACTGCACTCTTCTGTCCCCCTCCTAGCACTCACCCCCCATGTCTGGTCCCCTATGTGACCTTAAGTGGGCTCAGATGGTCTCTTAGTGTCTTTGAGAGATGTCAGGACCATGGAATTGGCCTGGAGAGAAAAACATCATTGAAACCGAGTGTATGTTTGGCAGAGATGGATCCCCACGAAGCCCTTTGTGGGATCTATAGCCACAGAGGCACATTTATTGGAGGAGCCAAAGAGAGGTGGTATGATAAGACACAGCCGGGTGTGGATAATGCTGTCAATTACCTTCTCTGAACTTCAGTTTTCTCAAGTACAAAATGTGGATAATGACACCTCACAAAGTTGTTGGTAAAGTAAAGTGAGACACTGCAGGTGAGCGTGCTTTGAAAATATAAGCACACCACATAAATGCTATTTTTGTTGCTGGGAAAAATGAGTTTGGGGACATTGTTCATCAACAGTCAAGTCAATTTCTAGCTATTTTGGTAGTGAAGATCCAACCTCACCCCCAAAGAGAAATCAGTAGCCCCTCATCAGAACAGAAAAGAAGAACACTTCAATTTGTTATTAGTTTGTGTCAGCTAGTGCACTATTATATATTCCACACTGTGTTACACGGAATCTTTCCACTGTGGTACAAGCCAAAAGAGAGATGAGGTGAGCCAGCTGGCCACTGGGGAAAGTGCTTTCTCATCTATTAAAGTATCTTCCTCATCCATCAAAGGGTTTACCTGTGATTGGGTGCTTTTTTCATCTGCTCCCTCTATTTTCCCTCTGGCAAGACTTTCTGTCTTTCAGTAAAACTGTAAATAATTTCCCAGATATAGACTACCTCCTTCTCTCCGCTCTTCCGCCCATCCCATCCACTTTGCTCTAAGTGCTGACGCCCTTGCCCTCTCGCATTCTGGCACCCGCAGCTCCCAAATAAAGATGTTTAATAGCCATTCCTGCTCTATAACAGAAATCAATATGCTAAAGGAAAATATAGATTTTCAGGACGGAACAAAAAGCTTCTAGGAGGCAGGACACTTGTCACCTGCATTTGCTGTGCCAAAGCTTTTCATAATTGAGGCAGTAAGAGTTCATTGCCATTTTCTGTAGACGTCTTTCACTTTATGGACATTTAGGGTAAAGAACAATGACTATTTGTTTCATAGTCATTTGCTGGATTCAGAATTACCAAGTACATTTGTGAGAAAGATGGGATTTAAAAATATACAACTTGGAAGCCTCAGTCATAAATGCAGCATCATCTGAAGGCAAATTATGGTAATCAGCATGTGAAGTTTCTGGGCTTGAGGAATAGGGAGTATCCTTTTTTAAATGTAAAGTTGATATGAAGCCTAAAAACTGATAAACACCCAAAGCAGTTATATAGGTTATTGTATTTGGTGCCTTAGTGACTATTTGAACCTACTAAAGCTTTAACTTTCACCTCATTTGACACTTTCATCCATACCAGATTTGAGAATAGCTATAATTATTGAACACTCATTTTCTTCTGAGCACTGGGCTTATCATCATATATACTTCATCTCATTTAACCCTCATAATGTTACCCAATAAAGTTCTATTTATTTCAACTTTGAAAAAGAATGTGTGGGAGTAAGGGGTTGTTAAGTAATTTGCCCAACATCATCATTTTTTAAAAATCTTCACCCGAGGATATATTTATGGATTTTTAGAGAGAGAGGAAGAAGGGGGAGGGAGAGGGAGAGAAAGACAAATCAATGGAGAGAAAAACATCAGTTGGTTGCCTCCCGTACGCACCCTGACCAGGTATTGAACCCACAACCTTGTGGTGTATGGGATGACGCTCCAACCAACTGAGCAGTCCAGCCAAGGCCTCACATCCCCATTTTAATACTCAGCAGTTCTGCCAAGTAGACTCAGCTTGTCTGGCTCCAGTACTCTGCAGCATTGTTGAGAAGTCCTTCCCTTGTTGCTGACACAGTATCTTCAATCTTCCCCTCCATGTCTGGCTTCTGTACTCCTCATTCCGATAAGCTACCTTTGTAATATTACTTTCCTCTTGAACAAAACCAGTTGTTGTAATAATTACAGTATCTATTATTTCAGAGGGTTTACTGTATGCCCATGACAGGGCTAGACTCACAGTTAAATTCAGATTCAGTGAACCCCCAACTCTCCCATCCCCTTTTCATTATCGTCATGTGTCAGGAAATCAGGAAACAAAAATGGAAAAAAAATTGGACTGAGAAGCAAAAGTCCTGGAATTCCTTAGGCGCAAAATTACAATAGCCGCTTTCTGTTTATTTCATAGAGTTATTGTGAGGATTAAATTAGATGATGAATATAATAGTGCTTTGGAAACTGGCCAGATTGCTATAAAGCATTCTCATAAGCTGTGCTAATACCCAGCTGTGTGACCTTGGCCAGTTAACAGCTCTGAACCTGTTTCATCACCTGCAATGGGAATCATAATTCCTACCACTCAGGGGTGTGGTGAGGATTAAGTATGGCTTAGTCCACAATGCAGGGCAATTACATCTGTATTTCACTGACACTCATTTAAAGTGTGTTTTAAAGGCTATTTTCAAGTTTCTTGTGTCTCTCTTCCTCCTCTTCCTGGTTCTCCTTTGCTGGCAGTCTCATCACTTACCTCCCCAAGTCCAGTCTGAACCCTCAGCTCTCTGACCTGACTGGATTCATTTCCATAGGGAGCTCGCTGACTCTCAGGAGCCCAACTGCCACTTTGTCCAGAATACACTCCCCTCTAGTCCCTGTTCTGTGCTACAAGCCTCCTCAGTTTCTAACATTTCGCTGTCTAGCCTGGTTCCGGAGGTCATGTTATAAATGCAGATTGTGATTCAGGAGAAATGGGGTGGGGCCTGAATGTGCATTTCTAACAGGCTCCCAGGTCTTGTAGATTATGCTGGCCCAGGACCACATTTGGAAAAGTGAGACTCTGCCCTACGTGCTACCCCATGACCAGCAGAGCTCTGATCCTGGAGTCCACACAGCACCTTCCTGGGTCTTTGAAGTTGGCTTTTCATAGGCTATTAACCTGCAGCCCTCTATGACAGAGGCTCCTCGGTCCATTCTACTCCTTTCTCTGTGGTGATAGAGCCTCCCCTGCCCAATGTTAGTTAGCTGGTACCTGGCCACCTGGAATGAAGACATGTCCTGGTCTCCCTTCCACAATAGCTATATATGGCCATAAGACTGTTTTCTGAGTGTGAGCCAAAGAGGTTTGTGCTGCCTTGAGAAGTATCCTTCTGGGGTGTGTCCTTTTTCTCTTTTCCTCTTTCCTGTTGGTTGCAGTGTAGTCATGGTGGCTGAAACTCCAGGGCCACGAGAGGGGTGTGACGCGCTGAGCAGGGGCAGAGCAATGGCATGGAACAACCCTGAATTCCTGACACCTCCAGGCTTCTTCCCCATGAGCGGGGAAGGCAAGACTTGCTTGGTTAAATCACTGATATTTGGGTTCTCTGTTTCCCAGAGTTTAATCCTGCTCACCACTCAACTGCCCTCCTTTCCCGTGTCATGTAGTGTCGTCCGGCGTGCTCCACCCCAGCCTCTGGGATATATGACAGTTGCAGCCCTCCTCCAGCCTCCATGTAACTCATTTGTCCAGCCCAGAGGCCTTCCCAGTTTCTGTTTTCCATTATACTCTTTCCCCCACACAAACTCTGTGTCAGTGGGGACACAGGGACTGGCTGGTGGCCCTGTTTGAAATATAGACTGCCAGGCCCAAGTCTGCAGCTTCTGGTACTAGGCCTTGGGGGACAGGCAGGAATCTGCATTTTAACATATATCTTCAGTGATTTTGATGCAGGTGGTTTGTGGACCAAATTTTGGGATACACTGCCCAAGTCCTGTTTTGTTTTGCTAATTTTTAAAATTGTGAAATATTTCAGCCACACAGAAAAACAAAATGAGCAATATAGCAAATCCTTTAGTACCTACCATCTAGCTTTGTCAAATTCCACTTACTTTAACTGTTGTAAAGAATTCCACACTATATGGATTAACCAAAATTGATCTATTCCTCTGTTGATGGACATTTAGGTTTTTTCCAAAGTTTGGCTGTTACAAATAATTCTGAAATGAACATTTTTGAATGTATCTTCTTGTGCACACTGGGAGGAATTTAAAATACACTATATGTAGAGTTTATCACCATCATCATAATTATCCAGGGCACTTTATATATGTGGTCCACCTTAAAATCTTAAAACCTTGAGAGGTTACATGGAAAGCTTTTCAGCAGCAGCTCTTCTTCCTTCAATTGTTCTGGTCACCACTCAGCATGTTCTTTTTCTGCACCACACATTAATGTGTCTCTGTAATTCACGTTGAAAACAATCATTATGGTGGATATTACTCATTCCTACTCATCTCATATCCATTTGTTCTTTTTTTCATTATTACCAGAGTGTCAGCTTTGTTTGGAATGGCAGTATGCCTAGTTTTTAAAAAACAAACACATTACTCTATTCCCTTATCTCCCATGCCATGAGGTGGGGGGAAGGGTGAGGGAGGGTGGGGAAATCTGGTCTTGAGGTTACATGGCTTGCTGGGGAATCTGCTGGACAGTTACTGAAAAATCTTGTTTTCCTCTTACCTGTGCTGGCCCCTTCCTCCTCCTCCCCCGACTCTTTTGTCTTTTTTGTTTGAAACAAGGATGAGAGGCTAGAGGTGGAGCCCCCACATTGAACCATGGGAAACTCTGGGATGATGCACATGTCTCTCCCACCTAGCCATGCTGACGGTGGTTTAGGTTCCATACCCCAAGACCACTCTTCTTCCTTTTACTAGCAATGGCCTAATAAGCTCTTTCTTTTAAAAAGATTTTCAGCTGTGAAAATTAAATTTTTTTTTATTTAACAACATCAAAAGTGTACAAAATTATAGAGAATAGTATAATGGATCCCTATTATACTATTTCGATCTTGATATAATTTGAGTATTTAGAGTGACTAGTGAAATAATTTCATAACTGACATAAAAATATAATGATTTACATTTATATATCCTATGGAAATGAGAAAAGATAATTCCTTTTTCAAAAAACATAATAGGGGCCTTCCCATTTTGGACTTTTCAGTCCCAAAAATATTCTAGTGTACTTTCACAGCTGTCTGATTTCACGGGCAGCAGGGTCATGACATCGGCCACTTCACTATGTCATGTGAACATCAGAATGTGCTGGTCCTCTCAAGAACATTTGAAAGAAACACGAAAACTTAATTCATTTCAATGGTCACTCACCCTTGCACTTTAGCACTTTTAGACAAAGCAAAGATAATTAGGCACTGAGAACTATTAAAAAAAAAGCTTTGAAAACAAAATTACTAAGATACTTAGCCAAAGAGATACTTACATACAATTCTTTGCATATGTTGGCCTGCTTCCCACCCCTAGGCCTTCGCACTTGCTATACCTCGGCCAGATGATGTCCCTGGGTTGATCTAGCAACTCCCACTTATCCTTCAGATCTCAACTCAACTGACCCCCCCTTTCCAGAGAAGTCATTGCTGACCCTCCTACTCTTCACCACCGACATAGATGACCTTCTCTGTGTTCCAGTGTTATCCTTTGCTAAACTCTGACCCTGTACTTGATTTGCTTCTGCCTTTCTAATTGTAAGCTATATGAGACTAGAACCATTGGACCGCATAGAGAGGCACCATAATGTAGGACTTAAGCAGCAACATATAAGCTACAGAGTTTATGAGACCTGGGTTCAAATTATGACTCCAACACTTACTGACTACGAGGCCGTAGGGAACTTCTTGAATTGGAGCTTGGGTTTTATCATATTTTAAGTGAAGATACTAAGACCTACGTCGCAGAGTTGTTAGGAGGGTGATGAGAAATTTTGAGTATAAAGCACTTAGAAGAATGAGTACCTAGCACATTCTTACTGCTCATAAAAATATATTGAAAGAAAGAAAAAGAAGGAAAGAAGAAAGAGAGGAAGGAAAAGATGTGAATAACCACACAAAAAGTGAATGGATGAAAATTTCCCACAACTGTTAGTAGATTCTGCACTTGAGAACTGGTCTTCTTTGTTTAGCTATGGTGAAGTTAGATGTACTTTTTAACAATTTTAGGAAAAGATTTATTTTATTCTCATTGGAGAGAGAGGGGAATGAGGGGGAGAGAGAGAGACAGAGACAGAGAGAGAGAGAGAGAGAGATAGGTTGCCTCCTGCATGTGCCCTGACTGGGAATCAGATGGTGACTGACATTTGACCTTATGATTACAGGATGCCACTCCAACCAACTGAGCCACACCAGCCCAAGTGGACTTTTTAACATTTGAAGGTGAAATGCATATATTGCACTCCTTTTATGGGAAAAAAAGATACTTTTCAATCTTTTGTTTTTTAATCCTCACCCGAGGATATGTTCACTGATTCTACGGAGAGAGGAAGGTAAAGGGAGAGAAACATTAATGTGAGAGAGAAGCATTGATTGGTCGCCTCTTGCATACTCCCCCATTAGGGGTTGAACCCACAACATAGGTATGTGCCCTGACCAGGAATTGAACCCACAACCTTATGGTGCATAAATGATGCTCCAATCAACTGAGCCACCTGGCCAGGGCACTTTTCAATTCTTTATATTTCACTACCTTGAGGGAGAATGTGTTGATCTGCCTTTCCATTACTTATCAGTTAATGTGATTTTCGTCTTTCACCTGCTCTTTTACATCTTTGGGCACATTTTCTTCCTAGGCTTCATATCCTTATTAATCTGAAAATCACATTTATTGGGCACCTACTAATACAGAGCATTACAGCTAAGATAAATGTGAAACCACATGGTCTTTTCAACTTTGCCTTCCTATCACCCAGGAGTTGACAACACTTAACACACAGGAGGTGAAGTCTGGGTTAGGGGAGTCAACATGTGTAGCTCATGTGCTTGGGCATTTCATTGTTGGAAAAGGGGCTCTGAGTGAAAGGTACTTCATCTTTATCAGAAAAGCTCAACTTTGGGCATCTGCTGTATGCCCAGCACTGCAGTCAACACTGCAGGGGACACCAAGGGAAGTAAGGCTCAGCTACTATTGTCAAGGAACTGACCACTGAGTAGGGGGGATTCGATACTGAGAATAGTACAAGCTAAAGAAAATGTCACAGGATAAACACAGGGAAAGTGCTCCAGGTTTCAAAGAGGGGAAAGGTGATACTACAAAAGACTATTCATTCATTCAGTGAAAAGTATTTATTGGGTACCTATTATATGCTAGGCACTAAGTTAGCTATTAAGAACAAGAGCTAAATGAGCCAATAGACTTAATAATAAAAGACTTAATAATAAAACAGGAGGGACACATAACTAAAAGAATTATGCAATTTGTCCATTCACTCATTTATTCAACATTTAGTGTCTGTTAAGTTCCAAGCTCAAGGATGAAATAAACATGGTTCCTATTGTAAAAGAATCCATAGTATAGTTCAGGAGATAGGTGCATAAACAAAAAAATTCAATACAGTGCGTTAGGTTTCATAATAGGTATGTTAAAAATTAGTGTCACAAGGTGGAGGTTGAAGGGGCCAGGCAGTTTTTTTTCTGGCATCAGGGAAGGCTTCTGTAGGGAACACAATGTACTACATGAATAAGAAACAAGAGTGGAGACGTATTAAAGATAGAGGCCAGATTGCAGAGGGCTTTGAAGCCCTCAACAGAAAAAAAGGAATGTCAAGGAGCGAAAACTGCTCTTACTCACCTGGACCAGGTGAATAACAGCCCAGGAGGGCCTGGAATGCATGTCAGGGAAAGGCACAGTGGAACAGGTGCCCAAGGGTCTTAAATGATGTTTGGGGACTTGCTAGGAGACCAGAAAAATAAAAGAATGCAATTAGAGAAAAAAACAGCATTCCTCAGGAAGTCGTTCCCTCTTCTTGGATTTTGATAGATGCACATAATGGAGAGAAGGAATTCCAGAAAGAAAACAGTTTGAGCAAAAGGAAGAAAGCTCTCTCTCTCTCTCTCTCTCTCTCTCTCTCTCTCTCTCTCTCTCTCACACACACACACACAAATTGAATAGTAGTGAAAACCTATGGAAGCAGAATTTCAACTCACTCTAAGTGTCTGCCTCTGACTTTGACCACTGTACAAATTAACAGAGCAGGATGTCTTCCATATACTCCTTTCTCATCTTCAAGGGTGCGTATTGGGTATTCAGTGTTTTTGTTTGTTTGTTTGCTTTAAGTTAGGGGACCAGACTTGTTTTTAAGGCCTTCAGCTCTATAGTGACTGCTACCTGGCTTGAGGGTCCTATGAGACAAAGGGCCTTGAGGCTCCAGTCAAAAAGTGACCACTGGGCTTAGCTTTCCCCTTCTGCCCCCTCCAGTTCTACATTGCACTTTGTATGTGGAGACACTGAGACTCTGGGAGCTTTAGAATCCACTGAGACCACACATCAAATTACAAGAGAAGCTGAAACTTGCCCTCTTCTCTCCTAACACAAAATTCTCCTTGAGAGTCAGCTTATAAGCCACAGAAGAAATGATCTCATAACTCTATGGTAGTGGTTGTTAAACTTTTTTGAATCATGGAGACCTTGGGCAATCTGATAAATGCTAAGGACATGATCCATCAGGAAAATACATATACAGTCAAAACTTCCACACATTCTAGGATGAGAATCTCTGCCCTATGTAAAACACGCACACAACTTTCCTCCAATTTCAACTGTTAGGCAGCATGATCGTCTTCCTCATCCTCTAGACCTACATCCAAAATGACTTCTGGCTGGTCCCAAATAGCAAATCTCCAAAGGACGACATGTTCCTTTGGAGTTACAGAAGGATGTGATGTAAGCTCAAAAAATATTTCCACAAAAAGCATTCCAAAGATGTTTGAAGAAAGTACAGCTTCCCCAGATAATCACTTGGAAGAGGATAGTGTCAGAACATGAAGGCAGCTAGAATGCACACCTGGACTTTTGATATATACTAATCAACCTGGGCCTGACCTGGGCTCCCAAAGGATATGCTGATGGACCTAGCCCATTCCCAGAGGACATATTAACTAATGGGGGGAGGGGGCAATGAGATGCAGATAACCCACTGAATATGTTGATAAGCAAACTCACCCTCACCAAAACTTGTGGTTGACAAGTATAAAAAAGGCACCTGCAGAAGTGCAGGTGGGACTCCTATGGGCCCACGAGGAGGACTGGGAATCCCCATTCCCTGTTCCCTTGCTCCCCATTCCCCTTGCTCCTATCGGCCCTCGAGTCAGTCAGTGAGTTGCCTCTCCTCTCCACCCGCCTCCCCCTTTTCCCTCAATATACCCATTGCCTGATCCCACAGTGGTCTCTGGGTCATTTCTCAAAGCAAGGCTGCCCTGACAGGTAGCATCTGTGTTCCTGTTCTGCTCCACTCTTTTTTTATTTTTTATTTTTATTTTGGTTTTTCAATTACAGTTGTCCCCTTTTTGCTCCACTCTTAATCAGCCCCTTCCCCTCTCAGACAAAGCTCACAAGGAGGCTTTAGTGTGATAACTTCCTATTTGCTAATTCAAAGAGGGGCAGTTCCAAAGCTTAGCAGATGCTGCTTCCTCCATGCAGGCTTCAGGAGCCCCTCCAGGGAGCTTTGTGCTTCTTCCTTCCTGTCCCAAACCCTTACATAAATGTGCATCTCTATGTTCATTTCCACCTCTTCCAAAAGATTTGGGCTACAGACCTGAAGGGCAGACAATGGATCTATGCATTTCATCATTTGACATTCACTAAGAGGCCACCATGTGTTAGTACTGCAGACACAATGGTGAACAAAACAGCACTGCAGACTCTCAGGAAAGGCAAACAAGAAATCCATAACAAGCTGTGCCTAAAGCTGTGCTGAGATATACGGGGTGTGTTCCATTTCTGAGCTCTTCAGCCAGCCACATGCTGCCCTTTCATATACTGATGCCCCCTCCCAGAGCAAAGGAAGCTATGAAAGCCATTTGCAAATTTAAGGACAGTATCTATCTATCCAACCATCTAATCTATCCCAGAGCTGGTCCCTGCTTTGTAAGGGAGGAAGAGGGCGTGGTAACCATAAATTTAAGAGAACCTTAGAGGGGACCTCGCTTTGCAGGATCTGTGCCTCAAGCCTTTCGCAGCCTCACGTGACCTGGATTTGGCAGGTAGGGGGCAGTTTGAATTCCAGGCGGGCTAAAAGGCCTTGGCTGAGAAGCTTTGGCAGATTTCACGACACAGCAGGTCAAAGCTTCCGACGGAGAGACAGCTGGGGAAAGCGGTGGGATGGGAGAGTGGGGGTTGGGTGGCCAGGCAGCAGTTCGGCACACTGGGGAAGGGTAGGAGGTGGCAGAGTCCCGAAAGGCAGGATGAGGCAGGACAGGAGAAGACCTCCCTGATTAACGGATAGCTTCCCCCATCTCCCCGCTAACAAAAACGACTTGCAAGCAGTATTATCTCAAACTTGACAGTTGCCCTTTGTCCCCCGCCCCCAGTACCCCTGAAAAACGCGGGTGGAGCCGAGGCCTCCCGGTCACCCGCGCATGCGCGCCAATGGTGCTGCCACTCAAACACTTTTTAGACGCTCATCCACGGCGCCCCGATTTTCTCCTTGTGTCTTCTGTTGTGTTTCGTGCTCAGTGCACAGCAGCTTCAGAGTCCGTTGGCTGCTGATGTGCGGTGGGGGCAGGATGAATCCAGAAGAGAAACGCAGGGGCCTGGAACTACAACTCCCAGCAGATATAGCGCCGGCTCCTCCTCCTTGTGGGCGGGCCCGAAGCACTCGGCGGCTTAAAGCGGCGAGACCTCTGGGGCCGCTGGGACCCGTGGCCTCTGAGTCGCGCTTCGCGTTACCACCCGGGCAGAGAGGGAGCGTGGTCGTGTCTTTCAGTTTGCGTTTGTGCCTGAAGTAGCAAGCAGCACATCACAGGCAATAATTAAGCCGGTTTAGAAGTTTCCCTCAAGTTCAGCCACTTGTTGCTCCTACTTCACAAATTGCAAATTGTAGTTTTAGCAAATGAGAAGCTGAAAAATTGTGTGTTATATTTCTATAGGATGAATTATTTTCTCTATTATGTCAGAGCAACTATTTTCTTCTTTGGTTGGCTTATGTTTATAGTCTCACTTATGCTTTCTACACAATAAGTGAAAGGGAAGGCTGTTGAAAGAAATCTTGCAGTAAATTATCCTGAAAAAGTAAGAGCATATTTATTGATTTGATAATTTTTTACTTTAATTTTCTAGGTTTTACCTTTTGTCATGAAGTGTCTTTAAAATGTAGCACACTTGAAATCCTGTTTTAAGATACAGATTTTAAAAATCAGCCTTGAATTGTAACCTCATCTTTGAATAAGATGTAGAGGGGTGGAGTTTGAAACTGCTACTTTATGCTTCTTGAAATAGGGGGGAAAAGTGAGGGTCTTAGATGGCTTGAGGAATAGCTACCAGAATACTGCCATTAGTGTCCTAGGCCTTCCCAACTGGAGTGCGTTTCTTGAACAAGAGGAGTTGTTACTGATTCAAGGCTTGTGTGCCCAATTCTTCAAAAGACCAATAAAGAAACTTCAGAGTTTGAAAATAAAAGTCATTTAAATTAAAAGAAAATGAAACCGGAAAAGCCGGTGTCCATGCGGCCTGTCACCTACCAGACCCAGTAAGCAGAGACAGGGATTGAATCTTTATGGGCGCTTTATTCAGATGGTCGGCGATCTGAGAAGACAGTGGGTTTGTACCATAATAGACTGTCTTCAATTCCAGTATAAATGGGCCCTTTTAATAAAGGAAAGAGTGGGTAATGGGTTTGGAATTCAGGGAAAAAGTTAATGGGATAATTGGGTAAAAGCTGCAGCATTCTTTCCTCTGTGCCCTGGGCAGTGGTCTTTGTGTCTTGGGTGGTGGTCGTCTCACCCTGGCTACCATGGCTCAGATACCATCTTGATTGCTTGCCATCCCCCTGAGGCACAGAGGTGGAACTGCTAATGGTTTCCTGGAGTCAAGGTGGGTCATACCTCCTGTTCCTGAAACAATAGCTTTTTACATGCATTGATTACTAAGCTTATTAGCTGTTACCTGAAACTAAAGTTTTCCAACATTTCAATCCCCCTTCAAAAAGAAGAAAGAAAACGTCAGTTAGAAGAAAAGGTGTATTGATGGAGAAGGTGCCAACTTGAGAGGCTGTGGGGTCTTAAACCTTCCTTAAATCCATCTGAAGAAAGCCCAGAATTTAGGCATCTTTTATGACAAGGGAAGGGAGAATGGGTGGGGTAGGAAGTTTGTGACACCTAGGCGCCCACAGGGATCAAAGGAAGAGCAGGAATTTCTAAACCTTTTTGTTCCCTATTCTGTTGATCCCTGCTGATCTGAGTCCAGCCTTGAGGCTTCTGCAAATTTCAGTCAAAAGCTCAAGCCTCAAGCAGAATCCCTCTCATAAATAGCACATCTATAGCAGGGACTATTGCCTGAAGGGCAAGGAAGAAATGGAATTAGCATTTTGCTCTGTTACAAAGATATTATGATTTAAAAAAAAAAAAGATTTAAGATTTTGTTGGCTTTAAGTCACTAAAATTGAAGAACTTCCCTACTTCCTAACCCTGATTTCTTACAGCCTCTAATAAACCACCTCCACATTCGAACAATGAACTCCTTTTGTTTTTTGCAAACAAGTACATTTTAAAGGCCTCGAAGGGAATCAATTCAGAACTTGAATACAGAATAGTTTTAGAGTTGGGTTTTTTTTTCCCCTTTGTTTTTGGATGTCTCAGTTTGAGCCTGTTGAGTTTTATGACTATGTATGCATTCAGTCTTTTTAGTGTGACATTTGTAGATAGTATGAAATTGGCCAACTTTGCAAAATATTAACTAGACATATAATTTTTTATTTGTTCTTTGTGTGGGGGTACATAGAAATAGGCTGGAAATAATAGTTGATGTATAGTGATTTTTGAGATGACAAAGCAGCTATTGTGCTCTGAACAAACCCTCCATACATTCTGAAACATTAAATAGAGTGAAAGCAATGCTCGTGATATTTGGTAATATTTAAGTTTTTCCCAAATTCTCAAGTGTTCTGTTTGTAGTCATGAACAGAACAAGTTTGATGGCTATCAACTCTTCTACTAAACATTCAGTTTATCAAGTCTTAGCCAGAAGAATAAGACAAGAAAGATAAGATAAAAGAAAATGCTATTGTGTACAATAATATTTTAAGAGAACATACAAATTAAGAGAGGCAGCAGGAAATGAGTGCGATATTCAGTAATCAAATTTATTTCTTTCACCATCAACAAAGGACAAACGTCAATTTGACAAAACATACCACTTACAGTAGCAACAGAAACAACAGGAACCAAGAATAAATCTAAAAAAGGATGTGTAAAATTTTAATGAAAGAAGTATAAAACTTTATTGAAAAGCATTTAAATAAATGGAGGGATATATCATATTCATGGATGAAAGGACTCTATTTTATAAAGCTATCAATTCAAATCTATAACTTTAATGCAACCTAAATCAACCTCACAATATTGATTTTAGTGTGTGTATATTTACATATGCAAAATAAATAGTGTATTTAGAGGTTGTGTATGTGTCAAGCTTATTAAATAAAATTTGTGTTTTAATGAATAATGTGGGACCCTACTAGATAACAAGGGTTTGCCCTACTAGATGTCAAGACATCTTATAGAACTGTAGTGATAAGACACTGTGGTGTTGTTGCTGGAACAGGCAAATAGGGAACAGAACAGGGCCTATGCATACATGGGGACTTATGTGATAGCTCATTGGGAGAAGATGGACTGTTCAGTCAATGGTGCTTGGAATAATTGGCTAACTACACACACACACACACACACACACACACAAAAGATCTCTCTCAACATACAAAAATAAATAAACTCTAGATAAATTAGAGAATTAAATATGAAAAGAAAAACTTAAAAAATGTTAATGTTTTTCTATACATTTTTATGAACTCAGTCTAGGAAATGATTTCTTAAACAAGTCATATAAATCTCAAACAATGAAGGAATAAATAGGTAAGTCTGACTGCATTAAAAAACAAGCAAGCAAGCAAACAAAACTTCTGTACATTAGAAAGCAAGTGAAAAGTCAAGGCACACGCTGGGAGGACATTTATAAAAGACTAGTATTCAAAACATTTAACTACTACTACAAATCAATAAAACAATGACTAGTGATACAATGTAACGATATAATATAATAAGAAAGAAAGATAGGAGTTGGCAATTATAAGAAGAGGAGAGGAAAACTGGCTAATTGTGAGAAGATACTCACCCTTTCTGCTAATAAGGGAAATACTAATTAAAACAACAAGAAGACATCATTTCGCATTTATCTGATTGGAAAATTTAATAAGACCAATTATATTCAGTGGTGTCAAAGATATTGAGCAACAGATACTCTTATCTACTGCTAATGTTAGTATAAATTTGTTCAGTTAGACAATATCACAAAAATTAAGATTACAGAGCAAGTCCACTTTGGGTATACATTCTAGAGACACTCTTGTTACATATGCATAATAAAATGACAGATTGGAAAATATTCACAGTAGCACTGATGATAGCTAAAAATAGAAAGCAGTGAAAATGTTCCTCAAGAGAAGAGTGGATAAGTAAATCAATTAATTCAATGGAATACTATAAAGTAGTGAAAATGAATGAATTAGAACTGCATTATCAACTGCATTAAATCTCAAGAAAATAATTTGTGCAAGAAAGCAAATTACAGATTGATGTGTACAATGCCAATATAATACCACTAATACAGTTTGGAACATACAAAACATACTAGTTATTGATTATGGACACTTTCATATATAAAGTATAAAAACAATATAGGATTAATAAACACCAAATTCAAGGGGAAAGAATAAAATTGGAAGGAGCTTCAAATTTGTCTAATATCTTATTTCTTTATTTTTTTAAATTAGCCATTAAAATAAAGACTAGCTGACCTGTTTGGTGAACTAAAGTTACACTTGCATTTTAAAATAACTTTGAGCTTCCCTTATAATTCAACCCAATGAGTCATCACTCTCTATAGGATTCCTTGGCACTGAGACCTAAGGCATGTAGGGGTCTTGCTGACAGCCATCTGCCTAGATTTCTGTCTCCACATCCCTACAACACAGTGGGACTAGTAGAGATAACATGGTTAGCTGGCACTGAGGAGTTTCAATTTGGCTGAGAATCTTTACTCTAGGGGCAGGACAGTTGCAAGCTAAGAACATGGCTCTCTACTACTGATCTGTAGTGGATGCAGATAGAAGCTGTAATTTTAAGCAGTTGAACTCCTCAGTTTTCCATGGGCATCTTCCAACAAAAATGGGCAAATTAACCTATTGGAGTCCCAGATACTAGTGGGATGGCAATTGAGCCAAATTCTTAAACAAGGTTTCCCTTTTTCCCATCTGCAGTCATTTTTCAGTTTTAGAAAAAATTATTTTAGGGGTGGGCCAAATGGATGAAGGTGGTCAAAAGGTATAAATTTCCAGTTAAAAAATAAATATTATAGTTAATAATACTTTTTGTATATTTGAAAGTTGCTCAGAGACTAGGTCTTAAAAAATCAAAACAGACTTCTGGGCAAGATGGAGGCCTAGACAGACACCCTGCATTTCCCTCCACAAATAAGAAGGAATACAACTACCTCAAAACTAGAGACAACCAGAACTTCCAGAAAATTGAGCTGCATGGGAAGTCCAACAAACAAGATATAAAGAAGAAATACTCATCCAGACAGGTAGGAGGGGCAGAGTTGGGTTGGAAAGAACATGATGTGTTGGTGGCAGCGGCGTGGCAGCGGCAGGCCAGCAGAAACTGCAGTCACACATTTTAAAAAGTCAGGAGGGACACCTGGGGAGTGTTCCCAGCTCCTCACTAGACTGTGCAGCTCATGGTCCCAGCGCTGGGGAAAATCAAACCTTATTACTTCTGACTGTGCAAACCAGTGGGGGTTGGGGTGGAGGCAGAAACTGCTGGTCTCTCAGCAGAGTCCGCTTGTTTAAAGGGCCCCTACAGTCCTAGAATGTCTGAAGACCCACCCACTCTGGGAACAACAGCCAGGCAACAGCTAGAGAAGTGCCAGGCCCATACAGAAGAGGGAGAAGTGCCTGGAAAAGGGGCGAGTGCCGAGCAAGTGGCATTGTTTCCTCTCAGACCCCTCCTCCACACACAGTGCCACAACTTGGTGAAACGGGTCACCCTGTACTGACGAATACCTAAGGTTCTGTCCCTTACAACGCAACATGTGTGACAGCTCTACCTAAGACACAGAGACAAAAAACACAGGAGCCTGTCAAGATGAGGAGACAGAGAAGTATGGCCCAAAAGAGGAAATGGATCAAGGTTCCAGTGGGAGAACTAAGTGACAAGGAGATAGCCAACCTAACAGATGCAGAGTTTAAAACACTGGTGATAAAGATGCTCACAGACTTGACAGATATCTTAAGTGTGGCAAACGCATAAGGGGAGAAGTAAAGGTTATGCTAAATGAAACGAAGAAAAATTCACACAAAAACAATGGTGAAGAGGAGGAAATCAGGGTTCAAATCAATGATTTGGAATATAAGGAAGAAAAAAACAGTCAACCAGTACAAAATGAGGAAACAAGAATTTTAAAAAATGAGGAGAGCCTTAGGAACCTCTGGGACAACTTTAAGCATGCCAACCTCTGAATCATAGGGGTGCCAGAAGGAGAAGGGAAAGAGCAAGAAATCAAAAGCTTATGTGAAAAAATAATGAAGGAAAACTTCCCTAATTTGGTGAAGGAAATAGACATATAAGTCCAGGAAGCACAGAGAGTTCCAAAGAAGCTAGACCCAAAGAGGACCACACCAAGACACAGCATAATTAAAATGCCAAGGTTAAAGATAAAGAGAGAATCTTAAAAGCAGCAAGAGAAAAGCAGAGAGTTACCTACAAAGGGTTGCCTATTAGACTATCAGCTGGTTCCTCAAAAGAAACTTTGCAGGCAAGAGGGGCTGGCAAGAAGTATTCAATGTGACGAAAAGCAAGGACCTACAACCAAGATTACTCTACCCAGCAAAGCTATCATTTAGAATGGAAGGGCAGATGAAGTGCTTCCCAGACAAGGTAAAGCTAAAGGAGTTCATCACCACCAAGCCATTATTATATGAAATATTAAAGGTACTTATTTAAGAAAAAGAAAATCAACACTATGAACATTAAAATGACAACAAACTCGCAACTATCAACAACTGAATCTAAAAAGTAAAAACAAAAACGAACTAAGCAAACAACCAGAACAGGAACAGAATCATAGGTGTGGGGGTCACATGCAGGGTTATCAGCTGGGAGGGGAAGGGGGAGAAATGAGGAAATGGTGCAGGGACTAAGAAGCATAATTAGTTGGTACAAAATAGACAGGGTGAAGTTCATAATATAGGAAAGGGTGAAGCCAAAGAACTTATATGCACGACCCATGGACATGAACTAAGGAGGGTGGGATTGCTGGAGGAAGGAGGGTATTGGGAAGGGCTCTTGCTCTTTCCCAAGCCCGGGATGATATAATTTGTCTAACGAAGATAAACTTTCTCTGCCCCCACTCCCCACTCTCTCTCTCACCCGACAACACAAGTTTGGCACCGTTCAGTCATGTGGTCTCTCTCCATAGCAGCCATGCAGGCCTAACAGCTGCCTGGGACCTGGCAGAAGCACCGGCCTCAAGTGCGGGTCTGGGCACAGCAGCACCAGCTGGCGCGCCACCTGGAGCAGAGACGCCACTAGCCGGACAGCAGCAGAGGCTGAACTGAACTTAGCTTTGGCATGGTACAGTATTTCTGGATCCTGCCTGTATTTCTGGGCTTGATGAAGTAACAAGGCTGGACTTTTTCCACCATGGAATGGACGGGTAAGACACTGGGAACCTGGGGGCTGTCATTTACTTTAACTCCAGTCTTACCGCTACACTTTGTCCTGCCATGCGTGGGTCCCTGGAAATGCTTTTCTCGCGACTCCGTGAAAGGATTTCATTTCCATTATCAACAATTATGCTGTACACCTGATCTAATATAATGTTTATGTCAATTATCTCAATTAAAAAGAAAAGAAAAAGTACTTTTAATATTCTTTTAAGAGATTGAAATGTCAAGACATCCACCTGCAGAGAAATTATTATATGTTGCTTTACTAAAGACACTTCATTGTGAAAATTCAGTTTGGCTGAAAAGTTTTAATCCTTGTTTTCTTATTATTTTGATAGTACACAAGTCACTACCATAATTGGCTACTGAAAAAAATGTACCCAGTCTTTTTTTACTCCAAAAGAAGAGCACTTGGAACGAACACTTCATAGGACTTATTGGCTCTTTACCATCTTCACCTTTATACCTTGAAACACAGGTCCTCCTGGATTCTCAAGTGATGTGTATAGCCTTGGAATGTTTTCCCACTCATCAGCAAACAAGGCTTATTAATTAGGCACCCACATTTGCACAGTACTCTACTGAGTATGTCATAAATAGGTTTTAAAGAGACACTGTCTTTGCTCCATGGAATTTATAATCTAAAGTCCTACCAGTTGTACAGGGCTGTTCAGTCTTCTTCTTTGGCCACACTGTCATTGCTCAGTCCTTTATAACCTTCAGGTTGTTGGAACCACTTGAGCCCAGGGCTGTAGGGTATCCGTACTCCACTTCCATCCCCCAGTCAGGCAGCGGGCATTCACTACTCACTTTGGCTAAGGGTGGTAGGAAAGTGTTTCCCTGTCTATAGGGAAAGTCTGTTAAGCTTCTGCCTTGGGCAATTGGCTTTTATCTTCTCAGTTTGTTTTAAACACTTGGTTTTCTATGGGCAAAAAGCCAGATATAATTTGTTTAAATAGAGTTGCACCCAGAGAAGAGAAAGTAGTCCACATTTAGACTCCAGGATGGAGCTCCACCAAGCAAAATTCACCAAGGCGATACCGAAAGCTCATAACACCCACCCACGTACACACTTGAATTCATTTTATGGGGCTTTTCCCTTTACATGGTAAAGCAAAAAAATAACAACCATTCACCTGCATAAACATGATAAACGTCTAGTATAATACCACTGAAGTAAATGCAGCAGTTTAGAAAAAAATAACTTCTCAGTCAACAGAGGTATGATCAGCACAGTTCAATGTGAAGAGTCAATTTCCATCAAAAAAGAGTGATGGTTTTAAGAGTGGTTTCTGTCTTCCAGCTCATTCATCAGTTAGTTTATCAATTCACAGCCCAGGCTGCCCCTCTCTTGAACAGCACAGCTTTCCAAGGCAGGGGTTTCAGACTCCAGGAAAGCTAGGAGAAGGACTTCGTTCTCTTGGAGAAGTGAGGCGGTAAGGCTTTCTAGTGTAGAACAGGAAGTCAGGCAACTATTACTGAGGGTCGTGGAGACTTGTGGAGCCATGTGTATTTGGGGGTCGAGAGGAGCCATCAGCAAAAGGCATTGAGTACCTCAACACTTTTCCAGGAGGTCATGTAAAAATACTATTTCTTTCTCTACCTTTTGTTGGTGGAACCATGTAAGGTATTATTAATCATCAAACAAATACTATCCACATGAGTAGTGGAAACCTTTGTTAACATGGGCAGGGAGAAGTTCCCACTTAGCTGGGAAATCAGACATGTGTCACAGCATAGTCATTCCTAATTTTCAAGCACTCTATCCACATGATGTCAAAAAGAACTATTTCCTTCTTTCCATTTTTTTCTCTCTCCATTTCCCTCTTCCTTTCCACTCATCCATTCATTCACCATTCACCCATCCATCCAATATTTACTGAGTACTTTCTATGCACCTAGTTCCTTTGACCAGTGGCTGTGGTCCAGGAATAAAAAGAGTGGAGGCTTGTTTAAGGGCCAGCCCATGGTGATAGAGAGTAGGGCAGGAGGTGAGGGAGTTGACAAGACATGACAAGCAGTAGGAGGTGAAGGATGATAAAGACCCAAGGATAAGTCCTGACTGGAAGACTCTTCCCCACCCCCACCAAATTTTGCAGAGGTCTAGAGTCCCTGCCAGACACTCTGGAACTTGGGTGCCACCTGAAACAAACAAAATGTGATAAATACAACAATCTTCATACATGTATTTATAATGCTCAGACATGCTGCCCCCAAGGTTCTACTGGGCAAGGTTTCATTTAATAACTATAGTCAGCTACTCTGCTATCGTCCAGTGATTGTGTATCAGTTTACATATTTAAAAGTTATAAGGAGCTTAAGTAGCTAAACCATATACTTTTAAATAAAATTTTGAACCCCCGAAAATCACATAAGAAAAAATAATGAAATATAGAGCAATCAGATAATCCAGGAAACCAACTCTAAAGACAGAGACCACTAATGAAAGAGAAGGTATCAGGCACGAAACTCATAAAAATGCCCTGGGATGAATCATATAGAAATCCTGAGGGCAAATCATTAACAAATCTGGAAAGGCATAAAAACAAATATTTTTTATTACAAAGAGCACTTTAATGCAGTAGCTAAAAATATACACTAAAGACTGTTATGACAGGATTTCTCTGGATCCTCTGCTTTAGACACCTGTGCTATCACAAGAGTTGGTCCAGGGGACACAAAGCAGAGCCAAAGGCTGCAGAGAACACAGACAGAAGGACGACCAGTATAAACATCTCTGTGTCACTAAATCTAATCACAAACACCCGTCTGTTGCTCCCTCAAGATCCTGCTTATTGAACTCATTAAGCATATCTAAGAACATAATTGTTAACTGTGCTTATAATGAAATGTATGAATAAATGAATACATTAATACTTTAGTAAAACCTATTAAAACATGATGGCTTGTGGAGATGTAAAACAGCAGAGGAAGACCAGGAAGGGAGAGTAAGCTACCTTCTGTGTCCCACAGTGTGTAGGTCCCAGAGACATTGAAACAATGCAAAGCTGACATTTTCCCCCTGGATGTTCTACTTTCTAAGGCAGGCACATCTTTTAGAGTGATTTTACTTATTTATTTTTTCCAGGTGTATACATTTGTTACTGCTTCATTTCCTAAGTTAGTGCAGGTGGTGGTGTTATCTGGGGCAGGCGATGCCTGAACAAAGGTGCTGGAGGTGGATTGGTATGCCATTCGGTAGGGTAAAGGAGTTGGAGGAAGAAGAGCAATTTCTGTGGGTAGAGACGGTGCTGGTACAGCTGGTGGTGGTGGAGGTGGCCCTCCAACTGCCTGTGGATGGGGTGGAGAAGGTCCTGGAATTTATGAGCAACCTGCAAGTCCATATTCTTTGGTTTGATGTTGCTGGAATTGTGTTTCAAGGCCTTTCCATTTTTATTTCTGATTTTGCAGCTCTTTTGGAACTTATGGATGGTTAGTTTCAGAATTCTCCATTTTTCTGTAATGATCATCACTTACACAAGTGTGAGATCAGTATCTGCTCTTCATCTGTGCTTGGACCCTGGGTCTACCCCACTGCAGTGCCGCAGAAGCTCTGGGTCACGCTTTACATTTTTTTACAAAACTGTGACCTGGCTGAGGCCACACCAGAGGAGAATACTGGTTCTGCTCTGCTGCTCACATGGGGCTGCCAGGCTCCTAGAATCATTTCAGAAAGATTGGTAGTGATGAGAATAAAAGCAAAAATAACTTTTGTCTGTAGGGCTAGAAAGGGGAGTGGAGTTAGCAGAAGAGAAACGTAAGTCACCTGAATCCCAGTCCAGCAGTCTTCCTCCTACATCTCATGATGACCTAAAATTTTACATTCATTTATTTTTATATAAGGCAAAATTCACTTTTTTAAAACTACAGAGTCATGCAACCATCATCAAAATTAAGATGCAGGATAGTACTATCACCCCCAAAACTATACTGTATGCCTCTTTGTAGTCAACCCGTCCTCCCACTTTTAATTCCTGGAAACCAGTGATCTAGTCATTGTCCCTTTAGTCTTGTCTTTTCCAGAATGACATGCAAATGGAATAATACAGTAACAAACAAACAACCAAAAAAGTATATATAGAGAGAGCTCATTCCTTGAATATTCTAGTTAAGTGAAATTTACTGAGCCAAACTCTTCACATCTTCCTAGTCCTTCTCAAAATGTTTTTCTTGATTGAAGCAACTTTTGTTTCTCCCCTTCGGTCATGACCCTTGATTGCTTAAGAATCTGGGGGGTAGCTTTGCTATGTGGCGATGCTAGTGAGTTTAACTGTACAGAGGAGACTTGCTTTGTAATATTCTGTCTGAGAGAGAGGCAGTGTTGTGCTTTTCTAAAAATTGAATAAAGTCTGAATTGCAGAGAACTCACTGCATGGAGTTCAGTTAGAATTTTCCTGCAAGATAGCAGACAAGAAGGGTGTGGGAAGCACAGCTCTGCACATAAAAATTAGAAAAATTCTAAGGGCTTTCATTTACAAAGGTCATCTTCCTACAAAGGAATATAAGATTCCTGAAACATGAAATCGTGAGGCATGCAACGGAAAGCCAATGCTTGTGGGTTGGTGTGGATGCACACATGAACTCCATGCGTCCGACAGACCAGCTCTGAGTACAGCAGGACTTAGTCCCCTTACTCTCTTCATTGCCCTTTCTCCTCTTCCTCTTCATGATTGGGAACATTAAATATAAAAACAAATGGCACAGGAGCTGGATTTTACCTTGCCTTTTCTTTGGCAATTATTGGTTTTTAAACAGTAGATTTGGGAATGTGGGCTTGTTTTGTTCCATTCCATGAAGTATGCAATCGATAACACTTAGTTATCGGGAGTAAGAATGGGGTAGAATGTAGGCCGCTTCCTGCCTGCTCCCCCTGCATGGACGGTGTTCATTGCACATGCATACCGAACTGGGATGGTTGTTGCTTGGCTGGTGCTATCACAGGGCAGTTATCTTCTTTCCAGTATGTCACCTTGGTTTCCCTGCCAATTGCTTAATCGTTCGTGTCAAACCTCTGTGTAGGCCTGCTGCTGTGGGCTCTGCCATTGTGCTCATCACCAGTCCTAGACAAAGGAGCAGTGAAGGGCACTATAGGAAAACACTATATAAGCACAATAATGAACATAATGGCATGGGGACTTGCGGGGCAGTGTATGCATATGATGCCCATATTTTCTCAACTCTCAAGTTATGACCAAATCAGGGCCTAAGTGAGGCATTAATATATATTTTTCTTTGTGAATGTGTTATATACAAAGTGTTACCCAAACCCATTATGCCTAATTAATAAAAATAAAACAAAATTCAGACCTGCATGTAACATATCTAACTTACATTCATCGAACCGGTGGATTTGATGTACAATCAGTGGCATCAGGTGGGGAAACAGATGGTCTGTAAGCACATGGCAAAGGAAACAGCAGGAGTTTACCCACAGCAAGCCATGCTAACCTAACCTTCTTCTCCTCGGTTATACAGTTGACACTGATAGAAAAGAGGAACTCCTTACAATCAGCCTATCTTGCTTTCAATAAGATTAAATAGTTTCCTTGAGGACAAGAGGGAGGAAACCCACCTGAATGATAATGTGGTAAATATGTTGCAAGTTAAACAAGGAGCTAATGGGCCAAGGGCAACCTTCAGTGAGGCGTATAGTAGCATTCAGGACTCTTAATTGTTCTCCAGTTTTGTCAATAACTTGAATGAAATTTGTACATGCCTTTAAGGAACATTCTGAGAGATACTGAATACAATGAACATAAAGATCAAGTTTTTTTTTTTAAGAAGCAGAAAAAGGGTAAACTGAAATAACACCCCTAATTAATACATGATTTTTAAGTTTTATTTTTTTATTTTAGTTTAGTTTTGTTTATATATATATATTTTTAGAGAGAGAGGCAGGGAGGGAGAAAGAGAGGGAGAGAAACATCTATGTAAGAGAGAAACATCTATCAGTTGCCTCCTGTACGCGCCCTGACCAGGGACTGAACCAACAACCCAGGCATGTGCCCTCACCAGGAATCAAACTGGTGACCTTTTGCTTTTTGGGATGATGCCCAACCAACTGAGCCACACTGGTGAGGGCAATAAATGACCTTTAATGAAGACAAATATGAAGTCCTAAACCTATGTCTTAAAAAATGCACGAGTAGAGAATGGGAGAGAATTGACTTCTTGTGGGTTCATGAAAAGAAGACATGGCTATTTTAGTCAATTTCAAATGTAATATGAGTCAACTGTCTAAAATGAGGCTCTGATATGATGGTGAGGGTCTGAAGATCCCATGACAAGAAGAATGGGGGGAAGCATCAACATGTACAGAATGTCTACTTTGAGCACAAGAGAGGAGACAAGGCTGGAAGTAGAAAGGAGGACAAGGTAAAGCTAAAGGAGCTCATCATCACCAAGCTATTACTATACAGAATGTCAAAGGGACTTAAGAAAAAGAAGATCAAAACTATGAACACTAAAATGATAACAAACTCACAACTATCAACAACTGAATCTTAAAAATAAAAACAAAATCCAAATAAGCAAACCAGAATAGGAACAGAATCATAGGTATGGGGATCATTTAGAGGGTTGTCAGCTGGGAGGAGAGAGGGAGAGAAATGGGAAAATGGTGCAGGGATTAAGAAGCATAATCGATTGGTTGAAAATAGGGGGAAGTTAAGAATAATATAGGAAGGGGTAAAGCCAAAGAACTTATATGCATGACCCATGGACATGAACCGAGGGGGGTGGGATTGCTGGAGGGAAGGGGAGTACTGGGCAGAGGGGAGCAAAGGGGAAAAAAAATTGGAACTACTGTAACAACATAATCAATAAAATATACTTAAAAAAAAAAAAAAAAGAACAGGTCAGCTCCCTAGAGGTTTATCTGTAGATATGTAGGAAGCAGCCCTGGAACACATTTTAGAACAGGGAAGAGTTAAGTAGGGCATTCTACAGCTGTGACTCTCTTGCCCTGAATAAGGGTAAGAGTTGTGTGCATGTGTGTGCACACATGTATGTGTGTGTTATATGTCCAGATAAGTATGTAGCTAGGAGATGATCAGAATGTATATTTTAATCAGTTTGGGCTGCTATAACAGACTACTACAGAATGGGTGGCTTAAAAACAACACAAATATATTTCTCACAGTTATGCAGGCTAGCAGTTTATAATCAAGGTGCCAGCCTGGTTTTGGTGAGAGCCCTCTCCCACGTTGCAGACAGCCTACATTTGACTGCGTCCTCACATGGCAGAAAGAGGGTGAGAAAACTGTCAGTCTCACACATGAGGGCTCCAGCCTCATGACCTAATCACCTTCCAAAGGCCTCGCTTCCTAAAACCAAGACATTGGGGGTTAGGATTTCAACATGTGAATTTGAGACCATAACAGTGTATACTCCTGCTCTCTCTGCTTTCAAAATAGCTTCCCCCAGGAGGATCCTATTTTTCCTCAGACACATTTTTCATCATCCCATGTTCACTCTTGTCACTTAGTCCCAGACCTTGTGGTAGGAATTGCAGAACAAGGATGAATAAACCCAGATGCTACACAAAATGAGCTCACAGTCTGGAGGGAGGTGGGGGATGGGTGCTGTACCTGCAGATCAGCCCACGGAGAGCCTTTAGCATAAGGTTAGGAGTCTGGATTCACTCATAGTGTAGAGTCACTCAGTTATCAGTGAAGTGACCAAGTGTCATCTTCACAGACTCTCAGAGCTAGAGGGAATTTTGCATGTCTGCTCAGCGCATGGTTTTTAAACAGTGCCTTGTGGAACCCTAGGGCTTTTCCAGAGCCCTCATAAAGGTCGCTGTGTGTGAGAGACAGATTGAATCAAAAGATGTTTGGGGCCCTTCCTGACTCACACTTCTACCAGAGCAGTCCACTTCTGTTTTATTTATTCACTATTCATATATGAAATTAACTTGAAGAAAGGCTTCTCCTGCTGATGTGTTGAACCACACTGCAAGCCCACATGGAGGATAAAAACAGTCACCAAAAGGTATTGTGATTTGCTTGTTGTAATTAAAGAAATGTTTTTGTTGTATACCTAATATGTGCTTCTCAAGACTATAAAATCTATTCTTTTAGTGATTTATTGAAATACCATATAAGCAAAGGTTCTATGTTCTTCTAAACCATCCTAGGATCTTCCCTTGGAAGTTTAGATTTTTTTCATAAGACTTCAAACTCCCTGAGGGCAAAAACTTGGCCTTACTCATTTTTCTTTCTCAAGTGAATAACAAGGCATAGCATATATGTGCATTCCAAATTTTTGCTGAATACGTGAAGAAGGAATTAAAATAATGTATTAACTGGACCCAGAACAGATCTTCTGACTCATTATTAAAAACAAAATAAAATTCTAAAACCTTATTTAATCCTCATTCACCCTATATATAAATATAGTACTGCATCAGCAGTAATTATAGCAATTAAATTACATATTGATTGGTGTCAGAGAAGAGCTGAACATTTGGTTCTGAAGCAGTCTCGTTTCTTCCATCTGTGAAAACTCAGTCTCTTGTCTCTTCTTAGTGAATCCTGGGATCTAAGTCATAAATAATAATAGAATTCTGCCAAAGATATGTCTCAGAGGAGGGACATGTAACCAACTTCCTTTCCTGTGATGCACTGACTCACTAAGCAGCTACCCTTGTGAATTCCAATTAGCAACAGTTCTTTTTCTTTCTGGTCAGACTTTCAGGCAAATCTGAAATCTTCAGGATTTGTGTAGCCATTTCTGAGTGAGGGCTGGAAGCATTCAGACACCCCAGAGGCACTTGGTAACCAGCCGATCCATGACTGTCTGGCTTGGGCTTAGCCAGACCGAAAGCTGAACATTGTGGCTGTCCTCTGAGAAGGTGCCTCTTGGCTTTGAAATAAAAACAACATGACAATATAGTGCATGGGAGGAGGGGGTGCTTTTCCAACTTTTACCAAAAGTGTTAACCGATAAAGCTGCTACCAGTACACACACGCACAACACAGACACACGCGAATAACCGCTGATATTAGTCATGGAAAGAGTCTTTAGTAAAAGATGAAAGCCAAGATGTTATGTATAGACCAAAATTGGGGAGGGGGGATGTTCTTGGCAGGGAGCTGACAGGCAATAAGCTATAAGTTATCCCAAGAAAGCAAAGAAAGACGCTAAAAAAACTAGGAAAGTGGTTAAGGATCCTGTTTTTGATTAGCAATTCATAACCCTTGAATTTTATACAGTCTTTTAAAGACTTTCCTTCTCTATCTAGAGTAGATGAAATATTTTATGTATTGTTCCTCAGACTCATATTCGTATATTCTGAGAACATGAGTTTTTATTCAAGTGCAGAATGGGTGTACTGTTTCCCTATGAACTGAAATAGAGCAGGAAGTAGAAACTCATTTTTAGCTACAGTACTGGTGTCAACAGTACCTGTTTTCCTCAAAACAAGTCCCAAACCTCAAAGATGGCCACTACCTTTTCAGTGAAGCTCATCCTTTGGAACTTGCTTTTCAAAAGCTGGAATTGTGTTTTATTCTTTCATCCATATTCAGTACCTAGAGAGCCCTGATTATAGGCCAGGTTCTGCAGATATATTAGTTAATTAGCCACTGTCCTTATCTTCAAGCATGTACTGGGAAAATGGACAAGTGTTCCCAGTACATATTGCTGCCTAAAAAGCCACCTGAATTTAATGTTGAAAACAAAGCCAATAATTTATTTTGCTCACAAATCTCTAATTTTGTCAGGGTTCAGAGCATCGGCTCACAGCCCATCTCTGTTTCGTGTCTTCCGGTGAAGTTCAAAGGCCGGGGGCTGAAATCACCTGGTGGTTGCCCAGTAACCTGTCTGCACATTGATGCTGGCCGTGGGCTGACATCTTAGCTGGGGCTGCAGCTGCAGCACCTAGATGTGGCCTGTCTGTGTAGTCTTCCCACTCCTTCACTGCATGGTGATTGGGCTCCAAGAAGGAGTATCCCAAAAGAAACCAGCGGAGATTGCGTGTCCCTTCCTGACTTTGCTTTAGGAGCAACACAGCATCACTTCTGTGCATTCTGTTCCTCCAGGCAGTGACAAAAGCCCACGCATGTTCAAGCGGAGGGGACATAGGCTCTACCTCTTTGTTGAACAAGAATCAATATGCACATGTGTTTTAAAACTACCCCAAGAATAGCCCTGGCTGGTGGGGCTCAGTGGATTGAGTACTGGCCTGTGAACCAAAGGGTCGCTGGTTCTATTCCCAGTCAGGACACATGCCTGCATTGTGGGCCGGGTCCCTGGTTGAGGGCTCATGAGAGACAACCACACATTCATGTTTCTCTCCCTCTCTTTCTCCCTCCCTTCCCCTATTTCTAAAAATAAATAAATAAAATCTTACATGCAATGGGGACAGTGCTAAGCAGAAAGGATAAGCACCGAAGCCTGGGTAGGACCTCAGATTAACACCTAACTCCATGGTGGGGGGCAGAGAAGGCTTCCTAAAAAATTATACAGGAGCATAGGGGCAGCATGATGGAAAGAATGGTACGTGTAGAGGAAAGTAAGAAAAGACCAAGCAAGTTTACAGAACTACAAGTAATTTCATAGAGCCAGGTGTAGAGTATGAGTAAGAATGACAAGATATGAAGCTGGACAGGTGGCCATGAGAGACCTTGTAATTTATTATATGGGTCTGGACTTTATACTGCAGGCCACGGAAGAGTCATTAAAGTCCTTTTAAGCAGGGAATGACATGATCAGATTTGCACTTTATAGAAAACACTGTGGCTGTAGTGTTAAGAACTTAGTAAGGAGGAGGGATGGGGGTAAGACTGGCAGGAAACAACCAGTTCAAAGGCTGTTGGAGTGACCCAAATAGGAAATGATGGTGGAGTGGGTTAAGGTAGTGTTGATGGAAGCAGAAAGAAAAGGACCAAGTTACAAGTTAGAATTGATGGGACTGGGGTTGGTGGGAGGAATAAAAAAGAGCCAAGGGTCAGAACAAGATTTCTGCTCTGAGCAACCAGGTGATATCTTTTACTCTTGTATGGGGCCCAAGAAGAGGAACCATTTCGGTGGATGGAATAATGGGATGCTGCTGAATTCTATTTTGAGTTTGGAGTACTTATGAGAAGGTTTCAAATGGAGCTATTCAATAAGCTGTTGGATATGTGACTAGAACTCATATAAAATGCATGAGCTTTGAAAAAAATATTTGCTAGTCATCAACATATTGAATTTATAGATGGCAATTGCAGAGTTGGGTGAACACAGTAAAAAGAAAGGCAGGAAGAAATCTGAGTTTCACCAGTATTTAAAAAATTGGGAAATAGAAGAGAATCCCATAAAATAGATGTTAAAATAAGTTAAGAAAGTAGACAGAAAGCCAAGGATTTGGGCATCCTATAAGCCAAGGGAAAATTGTTTCGAGAAGAGAATGGTGAACAGATGGAGGTTGTAGGGAAGTCAAATAACTTGAAAGTTGAAGAGGCTTCTGTGTAACTGAGACAACTGGCCCCTTCACCCTGGAGAGGTTAATCTCAGAGCACCGGGGTAACCCAAGTAACTGTCATAATCAACTCCAATATTATCAATGCATGATGTGGAATTGTACTGAAGATTTTATGGGAAGGTGGAGGTGTAATTGCATACCACCCAGCAAAACTTCATGAAGATCCTTTTATTCATCTTTTGTCTTTCTCCAAAACTTACCTTCCTTTACCTCCTCGCTCTCTTCTCTGTGCACAAGCCTCTTTCTCCAGGCTGTTTAGTACAACATTCCCCCAATTTTTGTCTTTTATCACCCCTTTGCATTTTATGGAGCCATTAGTAATAAGAAAAATTAGAAAAATGTGACAGTTGTGTTTAGTGACTAGTTTGGAAACTAGGCTAAGAACAATTTTAATATAGTGGTTGGGATGGAGGACACAATATAATTGTTGAGAATAAATTAGGCTTCTCTGTTAAGCAAGTTAGATTCCACGTATTCATTTATCTCCATTCCTTTTTCAAACCTCACTAAAATGACAGCTGTAACTTTCACAAAAAAGTGCTCTTCAGATTTCCTGCTCTTTGGAACATAATTCACCATTGGCCTCAGTTGAAACCCCTCTAGATCCACCACTGCCTCCACGCCAAGGACACACTTTCTGCAGGCTCTTCTTGATGGTGCAAGTCCGTTACTGTGAGACTTTATTCCCCCAATGGGAGACATTGGCAAGAATGCTCCTCAGTGGCCTGGTCAAATCTTTCTTGGAACCACGATGTAATCCTGGGCTGTTTCTACTCAATCCTTAAGTCCTTCCCTCCTTCCTTTCACAAGCATCCTATCTGCATGGCAGTTGGAAGGCTCTGCTGCTCCCCCCCCCAATAAATCTCTTATAAATCTAATATAATCTTGACATCTGCTTCTTAAATGACCCAAACTAACATAACTGTAAAATAAAAAAAGGTAGGCATTCACAAGGAAAAAGAGATAAGATGGTAGCAGGAGAGAGATGTCAACAAAATTCTCAAAGCTGGAAAGTCAGGGCATGAAAGGTAACAGCTTTACAGAGTAGAAAAACAAAACCTAGATGCGAACAGAGCAACTAGCCAACAGGAAGGAAGCTGATTAGCATTGTGGAGTTGTCAAAAGGCTTAGGAATTAGAGGCATGAAGCACTGGGTTAGGGCTAAAAATACAAGGAAATTGGTTGAAAAGTCTACATGAAAGAAGAGCAGTAGATCACTAGACTCCTTATTTCATCAAAAGAATGCAGGGGAACTACCTCTCCTGTCATCCTGTAAGGAGTAGGGAGGTGCCAATCTTAGAAACACCAGGCACAGGGAGAGAGGGATTGAACTGTAAATCTACAAACTGGTGAGAATTACTCCCCCAATCCTTGGCACACTAGCAGCCCTCTCCTTAAGAAAGGACCTCAGAATGTCAAATGCCAGGCTTATATCTCCCCAGATAGGAGACTAAAGAATTATTTTCTAGAGGAACTAGTGTACTCATTTTGGGGGGGTCTCTAGAAAGCCCAGAGAAAATAACTAGCGCTGCCATCATTTGGAGTCCCCCAAACACAATCCCTAGGGCCAGAGCCAGTCATCATATGGTGAAACTTACCAGTCCATATGCTAAATCTCTATAGAGAATAGACAAGCAGAAAGAGATAAAAGTAACTCAAAGGAGAAGAGAAACAACACAGCAGCTGGAGAAATATTTAAATATAAACCTTGTTCGTTTCTTTTTTGTTTTCCCAATTTTTAATTATCTTTATTTCCCTCCCAAAGGTTTTCCTGTCCTCAAGTTACATTTACCGCTGAATATGATAAAATTTAAAAATGCATTACTAATCTAAATTTGGTAAATAACCTAGGATTTTACTTATCTTTTATTTATTATTATTTTTATTATTTTTAAATTTATTGAAGTGACAGTGTTTAATAAAATTATATAGGTTTTAGGTATACAATTTTGTAATACATCGTCTGTATATTGTATTGTGTGTTCACCACCCCAAGTCAAGTCTCTGTCCATCACCATTTATTCCCCCTTTACCATCTTTTACCGCCCCCCCCCCCCTTTTTCCCTCTGGTAATCACCATGCTGTTGTCTGTGTCTGTGAGTTATTGTTTTGGCTTAATCCCTTCACCTTCTTCACCCAGACTTCCAAACCCTCCTCCTCTCTGACAGCTGTCAATCTGTTTTTGTATTTATGAGTCTGTTTCTATTTTGTTCATTAGTTTCCACGTATAAGAGAAATCATATGATACTTGCCTTTCTCTGACTGGTTTATTTCACTTAGCATGATGTTCTCCAGGTCCATCCATGTGGTCACAAATGGTAAGATTTCTTTCCTTTTTACTGCTGAGTAATATCACATTGTGTAAATGTACCACAGCTGATGGACGCTTTCACTGCTCCCAAATCTTAGTGATTGTAAATAATGCTGCAAGGTACATATGGGTACACGTATTTTTTTGAATTAATGTTTTGGGCTTCTTTGGATATATCATCAGAAGTGGAATCACTGGATCATAAATATAAACCTTTTAGTTAGCAGGCTCAGAGAAATAAGAGTTGTTTTGTACCCATGAAATAAAAATAAGATTTCCAAAAAAAAAAAAAAGAAAGAAAGAAAGAAAGAAAGAAAAGAAAAAGTCATGAAACAACAACAGCAAAATCTTTTGGAAATTAAAAAATGAAGACAGAAATAAAAAATTAAGTAGAAAGTTTGATGAGGACAATTGTGGAACTATCCATTAAAATAAAATAAAAAGTCAATGAGATTAAAAACAGGAGGAAAAATAAGCCAGAAAATGGGAAGATCAATCCAGGAAATCCAAATCTGAGTAAAAACAACTTTCAGAAGAACCATAAAGAAGAATAAAAAAAGGAAGAAGAGGAAAAGGAGAGTTATCAAATAGAAGAAAATATCCCAGTATTGAAGTCACTGTTTCCAGAATGAGAGGGCACACTGAACACCCAACACAATGAATGCTACGTTTTTGTGGAATTTCAGAACCCTGGATCAGAGGAGATCATAAAATCTTCCAGAGAGAGAGCGAGCGAGAGAGAGAGAGAGAGAAAGAGAGAGAGAGAGAGAGGAGAAAGAACAAGAAACTGATCACACACCCAGCATTAGGAACCAGAATGATGTCTAACATCTGAACAACAACCCTAGACTTTAGAAAACCATGAAACAATGCTTTCAAAATTCTTAGGAAAAACGTTTTCCAACTTTTAGTGCTACACTCAAGCAAATCTACCAATAAAATACAGGCTGGAATAAAGATAGACAAGATTTTAAAAATGTACTCCCAATGCGACCTTTCTCAAGAAGCTACTAGAGGATGTGTTCCACCAGAGAGAGAGAGAGAGAGAGAGAGAGAAAGAGAGAGAGAGAGAGAGAGAGAGAGAGAGAGAGAGAGAGAGAGAGAGAATAAACCAAGAAAGTGATGCAATGCAGGAAAGCTGTGGGTTTCTTTATTTAAGATCACCAATCAAGTAACACCCAAGACGTATCAGGGGCTCCCCTCTGCTATCATCACTTCTTTCCCAGCCCTCCCTTCTCTCTTGTTGCAGCCTTGCAAATTCGAAACCCTAACTCTTACACAATTATTTGACTAATGTCTAAATTGAAAGGACAAAGTCAGCGCCATTTGCCATTGTGGCATCATTTGCTGAGCAGGCCTATGACCTTGTTAAACATGACTGCCATTTTACCCTTCTGAGCTTCTGTCCCCAGGACTGGAAATTATTGGCAGCAAGAACAGAATGTGAGTCCCAGAAGATAACATTGGCACAAACTGCAGCCTTGTGTTACAACGCCCCAACAGCCTAGGGGCCACCCAACAGCAACACCCCCCCACCCTTTTTTAGCTAATTATAATCCAATAATAGTTCAAAGCTCCTACTCCTCAGTGCTGGTGTAGCTCTCCACACCATGCTTCTCTCCTCTCTTGGAGAGGGGATAAAATCTTTACTCTCCACACTTTCTTCTCTTTGTGAATTCTTTCACAGCGCCCATCACCAGCCACCCTAACGTAAATCCCTTCTTGTTATCAATCGATTATTACAATGACCTGGTCCAAAGATTTCTTTAATTCATTTATTAGCTCACTCACCCACTGAGTGCTCACTATACTGCAGTTGAATTTGGAAGGAAAAAATAGGAGGAACAATCATTCTTTTTTTTTTTTTTTTGCTTCTCTTTGCATTTCTTTTTCTTTTTAAAGTATATTTTATTGATTATGCTGTTTCAGTTGTCCCAATTTTTCCTCCTTTGCCCCCCTCTGCCTGGTACCTCCCCATTCCCTCTAGCAATACCCCCTTAGTTCATGTCCATTGATCCTGCGTATAAGTTCTTTGGCTTCTCCCTTTCCTATTCTGTTCTTAACACCTCCCTCTCTATTTTGTTCCTACCAATTATGCTTCTTAATCCCTGCACCTTTTCCCTCATTCTCCCTCGTCCCCCTCCCAGCTGATAACTCGCCAAATGATCTCCGTACCTACGATTCTGTTCCTATTCTGGTTATTTGCTTAGTTTGTTTTTGTTTTTATTTTGTTTTTTAGATTCAGTTGTTGATAGTTGTAAGTTTGTTGTCATTATAATGTTTATGGTTTTGATCTTTTTCTTTTTCTTAAATAAATCCCTTTGACATTTTATGTAATAATGGCTTGGTGATGATGAACTCCTTTAGCTTCACCTTGTCTGGGAAGCACTTCATCTGCCCTTCCATTCTAAATGATAGCCTTGCTGGATAGAGTAATAGTTAATAACCTATGTTTAACTTTGTCTCACTTTCCCTACTTTCTCACTGTTGCATCCTGGGATTGTCTTTCAAATGCGTATTTACTCCCATTTCTTTCTCAGCTTTTACTTTTGGTAAACTAAGTCAGACATTACTTAGAAATGATTATCCTCTCCACCCAACCCCTCCCCTGACCCCCAGCCCAGGGGGGATTTATTTAAGCTTATGATGAGTTTGTGATATGATTCCTTCAGCTGTAAAGGCATATTCTCTCTGAGGCAGAGCTGGGACTCAGATGCCTGTGGTGCTCAGGGTTAGGAAATTACTTCCTTCCAAAGAAACACATATGGGCATTATTTGTTTTTGGGGTGATTGAGAACGGAGGTGTTACGTATTGTTGCTCCTGGTATTTATTTGTTTGTTTGTTTGTTTATTTATTTTTGGAGAGGCATTTGGGGTGTATGAAGGGAGATAAAGACCTTGGAAGGATAGGAAGGCAAGAATTGTCTAGGTAATCTCAAACTTTTCCCTCACTTTGGTCTCCTCGCTTGAGGGCCTGCTTGTGAGCCCCTGTGGGAAGGGTGCCAGGGCAAGGAACAGAGAGTTTGTGAAAGAGATAGGAAGTTTAAGATACACCCTGTCCTGCTTTGGGACCAAGGTAGCTAAAGGCAGCACATGAGTGACACATGTCCTACGCCGTCCTTTCCCACCGTGGCCTCAGCCCTGGCCACAGACCACAGTGCTCATTCTGGGTCAGAGACTAGTCTGCAGAAATGTGCGGAACTCAGTGGAGCATCAGGGAAAACCCAGGTCGGGGAAGAGCAGGGCAGCTATGTCCCCCTTAAGGGGCTGGTGGTTTGCAGGTCGTCCCTGAGCAGGACAAAGCAAACACCCTGGGTAGGGAAGACCTGGGGTTAGGGGTGAGTTCCTGAATGAGCAGGCAGAGACACAGAACTGACAGAGTTTACGAGACTTTGTTCATGTGACCTACTTTATATTCACAGGCAGGTGAAGCTCGGGCTATTTTCAGCTGTGTGATTGCCATAAGCTTGTTGGCATCCACATGATTTAAACACCCTGTCAAGCAAGAGGCCTGGCAGTCAGTTATCCGGGTCTCTAGCTTTGTCACTAACAATAACCTTGGGCCAGTTGCTTGACTTCTCTGTGCCTCAGATTTTTTCATTTTACAATGACCTCATTGGGCAAGATGAAAACTGAAGTTCTTTTTAATGTTTCGATAACCAGAATTCTTCCCCCAGAAACTGTTCTTGGACACACGGAAGCCTGGAGAATGGCCCATCGCATGGCTCCTGCCTTGGAGTTCAGAAAGTGGCTGTGGCCTGGGATCCTCTTTCTCTTGGATAAAATATGCCAGGTTACGACCAGACACCGTGGAATTGAAGAATGGTGTCAGTCACAGCTTTTGCACGAACGTCTACTTTGGGCCTTCGTCTTAAATGTTTGAGAGACAACTCTTAAACAGATGTTTTATTGTCCTCGAGCCACCATTCCTTTGTTGAATTATTTGTAGATCATACATTTAAGCATGAAACACAAGTTTGCTAAGCTGGAAACCAACTGCACTCCTTTGTGGTTAGTTTGGAATGAACCCGAATGTAGCTCTTGCCGCCCTCTGCTTATTTTCTGCCCAGCCTCTGATTTCTCTCCCATGCTTTATATCTGACACCTTTTTATTGTTTTACTTCCCGCAGACTTGGCAGATTGCTGTTTTAGAAAGTTAAATGGAATGCTTCCAGTGGAGGTGTGATATCATGGTGGTCCCTGCTTTGGAGAGTAAAAAGTCCATTTCCAGAGTGCCTTAATCTGGGGGCTCCAGGCTGAGATTTTTCCAAGTTAACGGCCCCTCCTAGCCCAGGCTGTGTTGTCCAGGGCACAGCTCAACTGGCTGTGAACTGTCCATGCATTTCTGATTAGGAGCCAGGCTGGCCAGTGATCACACAAGACCAATCTGATAATAGTAGATGGTACTCAGCTTCAGAAGTAATTTTTAAGGAAGGATATTGCCCAAGGAGGTGGGGGGAGGGGGGGGAGGAGGAGAGGGGGCACCCAGCAGGGCTGTTGTAAGAAAGCAAAATATCACATGTAGTCTAATATCAGAGTCAGTGGGAAAGTACATAATGGAAAAGAAACTATTTAAAGCATAGTGTTAATTCTGAATATGCCAGTACAATCTCATAATAATACTCTAATATTTATTGAATGCTGACTATTTATCAGCTATGTTCCAAGTACTTCTCTATATAGTAACTCATTAATCCTCACCACAAATCGGTGGGGCAGGTACTATTATCCTCACTTTCTAAATGAGAAAACCAAGACACAGAAATAAGTTGGCCAATGTCACGCAGCTACTGAAGGGTCAAGGCTGGGATTTGAAACCCAACCATATGATTTCAGAGTGTTCATACTTAATCACTCTATTGTTTCCATCCAAGTGACAAATGAAGAAAGAAGCACAAACTATAAGCATATTTCAGGCCAAATCAGAAGTGGAGGAGACATAAGAAAAAAAATTTTTTTTTTAAATTTATATGAGATGAGGGAGGTTAACTAAACTTATTGTGGTACTCACTTCTCAATGTATGTAAGTCAAGTCATTATGCTGTACACCTCTTATACGGTGCTATATATCAATCACATCTCAGTAAATCTGAATGGAAAAAACTAAAGGAGGGGAGAGCCACAGTGAATTTAAGCCTCTGGCATGGCTTCTCTGCCCTTCCCCAGATGGCTTTTTCCAGTCTTCTACCTTGTATGCTGCCACCTCCCACTGCATGACACTCCTTGGCTCCAGCCGCAATAGGCGACTTTATTTGAACCCATCCTGATTTGCTCAACTCCCTATGTTTTTATGCCTTCACATACTTTTCCATCTAGGTTTGAAGAAATCCTCAGGTTTTCAGACTCAGCTCTGATGTCAACTCTTCCTCAAAACTTCCTCTGACCTTCCAGGCTGGGTTGTTTCTCCTCATGCCTCCTCAACACCCGGCTTCTCCCTTCACCATAGCTGGCTTCAGGTAATACTGTAATTTCTCTCTCCCTCCTCACTGAGCTGTGAGTTCCTTCAAAGCATGGTAGCACCTGGCACAGTATGAGGCACATAGCTGGTCCTCCATAGATGTTCAGTGAAAAAAAAATGCCTAAAACAAGTTCGACCATTCGACGTACCACCGTTCGACAATTATGGGTATCCAGAGATTCTGCGTTCAAACTTATGTAAAGAGCTTTATTTTTGGCTCTATATCTTAATCATTTTGCTTACTTTGATTTGTTCGCATAAATTGTTGACACTTTATACATATTTGGCTAATGATGAGATGATACTAACATATGACTTAAACAACCACCCTAGTGATGATGTTGTTGACAATAAAAAATACAGGGTGGAGCAAAAGTAGTTTTACAGTTGTTTGTATGGAAAATAATACAGTACTTAATAAATAATAATACAAGAATAAACTCTGTTTTGTGTACTCACAACTGTAAACCTACCTTTGCCCAACCTTGTATATACAAGTCACACCCTTAATCCCAGGGCCAATCATGAAACCCTCCCTTTTTCATTCTTCCAGGTAGGCAGACACGCACGGAGAAACTGTAGGAGAATATGTTGTGCCTGTCCTGGACATGACAGGAATTTGGAATTTTTGAGATAACTAATGAGCATCGGAGGTTCTTAAACAATCTTTAAAAGTGGCATTTGTTTGAGAACAATTTGTTAATAAAATATAGGCAAATCATCAGTTGATTATACTAGCCAGTGAAAAATTACAACTGATTACAAATTCCGCTTTTGCTGTCCGTATGGCTCTACTCTTTTCCCTAAAGAGTTGCTGACCTCAGCAAGGATACCTGGCTCAGAGTGACTTAGTCCCCTCATCTTCTTTGATCTTTTCTCTGCCTTTGTCATGGAGTGTGCCATCTCCTGCTACAATGCATTAATATCTCATCATTTGCTTGGCAGCAGATCTTACAGACTCCTTTCTCTCTTTTAAAAAATTTTTGTATTTATTTATTTTTAGAGAGAGGGGAAGGGAGGGAGAAAGAGAGGGAGAGAAACATAGATGTGAGAGAGAAACTTCAACCCATTGCTTTTTGCAAGGCTCCCTGACTGGGAACTGAACCAGCGACTTTTCGGTCTGCAGGTGGGTGCTCACACCTGCCAGGGAAGACTCTTTTCTTACTCGTAGTTTTTATTTACTACGTTTTTCCCCTTGTGCAGTTTACTCTCTTGCTTATTAACTTTTCCTCTTCTGTGGTTTGTTTCCTTTGTTCTTCTTAGCACTTGACTGGGATCTTGGAACCTCTGCTTCTACCTTTATCCTTCAGTTTACCTTTGGACAACCTCTACTTAGCTCAGCGTTAATCCTATTTACTCACTAAAATAGTTGTTTGGGGTGTGTAAAGTTTAAATCAGAACTTCTAGTAATTCAGTCTTGTTTTTTAGAAAGGTCATTTTCTTAATCTCTGGGGGAAAGAGACAGAATTCTTGGCAAAGTTGCCCCCAAGATGGTCTCTCTCCACTTTCACGTCTGTCCTTCCTCAGGACAATCTCCCTGCCCATGAGACATCTTGGCTTATTCACTTTACAGCTAAGCAGAACATTTTACGTAATGTTTTCATGCAGTTGTATAAAACTGATCCCTGCTGACAGAGAAACAGTTTTTGAAAAAAGTTTTAATTTTCAAACAATGAGAATGAGCTGACTCCCCTGACCCTTACCCCATTTCTGAGCCTCCCCTCATTGGGCTGTGGTGGGAGCAGTTAGTAATAATAAAGTTCAGTGTTTAACAATTTATGCAAATGATTGAAGAAACCTGATTGAATATTTCTATAGTCCTGAAATGAAGAAGGCTCTGTAAACCTAAAACCAGAAACCTTAAAGGAAAAGATTTATAGATTTAACCAAGTTAAAAAAAAAAAAAAAAAAGAGAAAGATGGTAATTTAGGAAAAATATTGCAATGCATGTCAATGAGTTAAAACACTTGGTTTAACATGTGTTCAACAAATAAATCAGAAGAAAATAAATACTTGAATAAAAAGTCAGTAAACACACGAAAAGATCTTCATTCTTCTTAGTAATCAGAAATATAAATCAGAACAAAAATAAGTTAGATTGGACATAATTTAAAGACTGATAAAATGTTGATATGAGGGTGAAAAACTTAGACATATTTATACCAATATACACCTATTAGAATAGCTAAGGTAAAATAATACTGACAATATCAAGTGCTGACAAGGAGGTAGAGCAATTGCAACTCACAACTGCAAAATGAAAGAGTGACACTGGAAAACAGTGGCAGTTCCTTGCAAACAGACACCTACTATATGACCTAGTGCTCTCTCACTCCTGGCTATTTACGCTAGAGAAATGAAAACTTATATTCAGACCCACACACAAACTGTATGTGAGTGTTTATAGTGACTTTATTCATAACTGTCAAAAACTGGGAAAAAATATCCTCCAATGGATGAATGGATAAACAAACTCTGGTATATCCATATAATGAAATCCTACTTAGCAATAAGAAACCCGCTGGAACTGTCGACACATGTAACAACTTGGATGAATCTCAGCACTATGATGAGAGAGAAGTCAATCTCAAAAGATTACATCTTGTATGATTCCATTGATATGATATTTTTGAAAAGACAAAATTATAGGGACAGAGACTAGATCTGTGGTTACCAAGGGTTTGGATGTCAGGGGAGGGAGAGGTGTGTCTATGAAGAAATAGAATGAGGAAGATTTTGGGGAGACAAAACTGTTCTATATCCTGATGGTGGTGGTGGTAACAAATCTATATATGTGTTAAAATTCATAGAACTTCATACCAAAAGAAAAAAGTAAATTTTACTTTATAACAATTATTTAAAAACTAGGCAGTCTCATATCCTGTTCATACATTGGTGTCAACTTTATGGAGAATAATTTACCTACATGTATCAAAATGCAATGCATGTCTAGTCTATTACTTGACAATTCCAAATTTACAAAAATGTTCTAAGGAATCTTTGCATAGTCCGAAGATGTTCATGGCTATATCATTTATGGTATTAAAAAGAGCTGCAAACTGTATGTCTATCTGTAAGGATTTGGTTTTAAGTCATGATACATGTGTACAATGGAATATTATCCATCCATTTAAAATGATATAAATCTACGCTTGTTTACATGGAAAATTGTCCATAATATGTAATGAAATAATAGTTTACAAATAGCATATAGGGCATGCACTTATTTTTTAAAATAGGGGGAAGTATATATCTAAATATATATTTATTTATAGAAAAACTTCTGGAAGAAGACACATTGACAGACATCATCTCTCGGTAATGGGCTTACAGTGATTCTCCCTTTTCTTCTTTATACTTTTTCTATACTCTTTTTTCTTTATACCTTTGTTATAGTGTTAACCTTTGACTATGTGTATGTATTACTTATATATTAAAAAAAATTTTTTTTTTACAAAAAACCCTTGCAAAGTTTGAAGGTTTGGGTTTTAGACTATGAAAACATTTTCTGCAATCAAAACAGGTTTATTCAAATGTCATGCACACCCCAAATGTATATTTCTAGGACTGCTGAGACCAGCAATATTATTTCCATTGTTTAACTTTTCACCTCCAATTCGTGTTATTTATTAACAATTCCTCATTTTTGATGAGTTGTCTTTGATATTTAAAATGTAATTCTGGGGCTGATAGAATATAACTTGAAGGTGTTTATAGGATTAAACAATAAATAAAGCACCTGGTTTAGCATAAAACTATAAAGTACGATTCTATGCATATGGTGATTGGGAGGACAAAATGGAAAGGTTACCTATTACTAAATTTAGAAATTATGTCCTGATAGATTTGATGGTTGATTTAAATATAACTTCTTGTCAAGCATCTGTTTTTCGAATCAAATTACTATGACTCTACAGGTTCCTTGAAGTCTCAAAGTTTCACATTTCTGTTTGCCTTTGCCTGGTTTTAAGTAAATGAGAGTGAGAAAAAGGCAAAGGTAATTTTCACTGTATCAGATGTTCTATGACACACTGGTAATTTCATAGAAATATAAGGTGACAAACAAGTTGTCTTCGGAAGAAATAATTGCCATTATTTCATAGAGTCTTAGGTCATTGGAAACTCTCACACACACTGCAGATTCCGTTGGGAATGCTTTTTTCTTCCCAGCTGCTCACATGTTTTCCTGATCCATCTCTTCTCCAAATTTGCCTTATTGCCCACCCTCCAGTGAAATGCTGCCTGCTTTTTTCAATCTTGCTTCTTTTGTTTATCTCCAGGGTTTAATTCAATAAACACAGAGTCTTGGACCAAACTTGGGCCTCTCATGGGTTTGGATGTATTTGTTTGATCTCATTTTTAGTGACCAAAAGAGAGTGTTGCTTCTGACCTCTTTGACATTTCCCTGCTGATTTTACTAGGCTTTTGATACTAGAGAAGGGTGAGATTTTTGAGGAAGTGGTATGTCTTTTGTTAGAGGTGGTGATGCCTTTTGCTGCTCTGTGACTCAAGTTGGGTTCTGTTCCAAATGTAATTGTGTGCCTTAAAAAAATCAAATTCAAGCTAGCAAAAGTAGAAACCCAGGGTTATAATCTCTAAGGAAAGATGCAATTCTTATGAATGCAGAGAGTTCAGTTATATTGTAAAAGGACTCTCAGATAGATTTAAATTTCATCAACATTTAGGTAAGTCGGGCTGTTTAAGAAAAAAACAGGTATTACTGGGGCCTTGGGCAAAGCGCAAATGGCATATTCCATCTAGAGAGACTCTCTTTTCAGTGTCAGATCATTGTTACTATGTAGGAATAGGCCTCCTGTGGTCAGGTCCTCCACCTTTTCAACAGAAGCAAGAAATAAAGATTTTTGTGTGTTATTTCCAATCTTGACAACTATTTCAAATAAGACACCAATACACTTTATCCCAAACCATGTGTCAGATTGCTGCAGGCAGCCATGGGCTGCCAGTGTACAAATTCTGATAAAAACTAAAGTGCATACACTTTGGGAGTCTAAAAGTTGGGTACGACGAACGCTGTTCCATGGTCAGGACCTAATTCCAGCAGTGAGCTTCGAGGCACCAATTTTCAGTGGTACTACTGTGTGATAGTGACAGAGCAACTGGCTGGTGATAGCTAGATTGTTGTGGAAGTTCCCAGGGCTCTTAAGCAATTCTGGGGGAGAGAGAGAGGGAGGGAAATCCCAAGAAAGAGATGTTGAACTTCCAGCTAATAGGCAAGTGGGTATTTGAGGAATTAAATAAAAGATTGAAAAGAGATATGACCATATTTGTATTTGAACTCCAGGCTGATGATGTAGTTTATATTGGTTAATCTGATTAAAAACATCAATTTAAAAATCCACAAACTGGAATTTTGGAAAGGAGTCACATTTGTTAAGTTTTTAGTAGGCATTGAGGAACAGTTATATTGTTGTTTGGGATAATAATAGTAATGATAATAAATGGTAATAATAGTAAAAACAGCTGTCGTTTGTTGAGCACTTACCATATGTGAGGCACAGTACAAGCACATCACATGTACTATCTCATTTAATACTCACAAGGTAGATTCTACTATTACTTCCACTTGATAGATGAGTAAACTGAGGCACAGAAAGATGAAGCAATGTGCCCAAGGACACACAGATATGTTACACAAATAAAGAATTTTTCACTTAGCCGTGGACCCTTAAGATTGGTTTAAAATCCTCTCATTTTATTTCCTTTTTAAACAATTTATAGACCTATTTACCAAAAAAGTTTTAGCTGTCTTAACCATTTTCATCTCTCCACATTTTCTTCTGTTTTTCATTACTGTGTGTACATTCTTCTGAAATATGTTAGGGTTTACTGTTTCCACGTGGTAATTCATGGTCTGCCTTTCTGCAGTTGTAAACTATCTCCTCCCACTACTTATCTACAAACTTAATGCCATTTTTCTTAGCTAAAAAATAGACTATGTTTATCCTAGAAGTTTTGTAAAATATAGACATGTATAAAAAATTTGCTTCTAATTGCACCATCCACAGCAAATAGCTGTTAACTTTAGATGACATTCTTTCCATTCTTTCTTAAACACATATATTTCAATGAAAAGAGTAGAAATATACTACTAATTAATTTTAACAAATATAAATTATTTATACACATAACTGTATCTTTGCTTTTTTTTATTAACATTTATCATAAGCAGTTTCCCATATCACTACCTTAAAAATTATTTTTATTTTAATGACTACATGGAATTTTGTTATATGAGTTTATCAGAGATTGTTCTAGAATTTTCATGCTGTTAGATGATTAAATATTTTAAAAGTGTTCACTTCTGCAGATAACATAGTGACAAACATTTTGAACATAAATAATTGATCATATATTTGGTTCTTTCCTTAGCATAAATTCCTCCAGGCAAAATTAGTGGGTCAAAGCCTCTTAATACATATTGCTAAGTTGCCCATCAGAATGTTGGACCAATTCACATGTCACTGACACCCTCAGATTTTATGATCTTCATTTTTTACATAATTTTCCTCTTTCTTTAACCTCTGATTTTATTTCCTTATATGTCTTAGGACTAGATCCTCAACTTAGCTTTTTTTCCTCTTCTAGGAGGGTGTTCAGGCCTGCCTACTCACAGTGGTGAGTAGTCAGAAGTGGGGACTTCCTGCTGAGCTCTGCTAGGTCATAAAGTGAATCCAGAGCAAACCAGCTTTAGGGTCAGCTCTGTGGAAAGCCCCTGGCCTCTGGGAATGGAGCTCACTCTCTGCCAATTTACATCCTTGTGGGTGATTCTGCATGTGTAGGTTTCTAGCACAAGTAACCACCTAAGAAATTGCTCACACTTCACTGGACAACATTAGTCAACAGGAGCATGGCAGCGAAAATGGAAGTAAAGGCCTGCTTCTCTGGTATGGTCACAGCATGTCATCTGGGGAGCTAGTCTTTGAGGGGACAAAACATTCATTCTGTCAGACACACTGCGGAAGCCATGAAGGTACTGGCACTAGAGCAGGTCAAAAGCCCAACACAAGGCCACTGAGGGGCACATCAAAGCGAAGACCGTGCTGCTTCTGAAGGAACAGTCCCCAAAGTGCTGAAGGAGAAAAGAGAGGCTTGGGGCCTAAGAGAAAAGGGAAATTTGGAATATTTTTTAGGATTTCCTTTTTTTTAAAAAATGACTTGGTCTCTTATTAATATGCTGGAGAGAAGGAAAGCTCCTGGCTAAGAAATAAAACACAGCCAGAAATGTGGATTCTTAAGAAGTGTCAAAGAAGTACTCTGAATAAGGCGAGAATAATGCAGATGCATCACTTCTGTTACAATAAATGCTTAGTTTATTTTAATCCACAAAGTCCAGTTATTTTCTTTTCAAACTTAAGGGTACTGTCTCCCCTCTCACTTACTAATGGATCTGAGCTGAGGGTATTATTTGTCTATTAATCTGAGTAATATTTCTCTCTCTCTCATATCTACCCTCTACCTCATACTTGCCATCTAACGGGGGGGGGGAAGTGGTTTCTCTCTTTTTTTTCTGTCGCCTTTGCCTCCTGCTTCCAGAGTAATAGCACATCAGAGTTAGTTATTTAATTCCATCCATCTCTTTCAATACGTACTCTTAAACAGAAGGACAGAGTGAAGATGAGAAGGATTTCCAAGCAATGGGAAACTACGCGGAAGTCTGTGGAAGAGGGGATAGGCAGAGACAGCATGGGGAAGAAGGGCCTACAACTAGGCTGCGTACACCTCCAAACGTCATGTTTGCAAAGGTCTTTGTAGATTTTTTAAAGGAAATTTGCAGGTATGTTTTTCTTTGTAAGCAATGGAGCATGGTAGAAAGCTTTGAGGAGAAAAAAGATAGACGATTAGACAGTTTGGGGATTTGTATTGGTTTGCTTAGCTCAGTGGTTCTCAAACTGTGGGTCGCGACCCCTTTGGGGGTCGAACGACCCTTTCACAGGGGTCGCCTAAGATTCTCGGAAAACACATAATTACATATTGTTTTTGTGATTAATCACTATGCTTTAATTATGTTCAATTTGTAACAATGAAAATACATCCTGCATATCAGATATTTACATTACAATTCATAACAGTAGCAAAATTACAGTTATGAAGTAGCAACGAAAATAATTTTATGGTTGGGGGTCACCATAAAGGGTCGTGGCATTAGGAAGGTTGAGAACCACTGGCTTAGCTTTTTTTGCCCCCAAGCAAAAATGACTCCCCTGTGGTAGGGAAGGTAAATAGGAAGGGGAGGAAAATAAAAGCAGGCAGGAAATGGCGTTTGGAGGTTACTGCAATACAGAAGCCCAGACGTTTGGCTTGGACTTAGGCAGTGGGGGTGAAGATGAAGGAACACACTTAAAAGATATTTAAGTCTGTTTGACCTGACTTTGGTGCTTTTCAGAATAGGAAGAGAAAGAGACAGAGCGATGAAGAACTAAGCAAGTATGACTATGATTTCCCCTAGTTGGTGTGTGGATGATAATGTCATTAAGTGAAGTAAACACTAAAATGCAGGTGGAGGAGGGAGATTTAAAGGGAAGATTAAAAAATTGGCTCAGGGTTTACTTGGTAGAATGTCCCATTCACTTTTGTGCCGATAACTGTCAACAACCGGCTTTCTGAAAAAGAAAAAGCCCTGATTGTATTGGATTTCCAGTGGGGTAAATATTCCCACCCCTGGTGAGTTTGAAAGTGGACCAGTGGAAGTCACTTATTGCTGAAGTGGGGAGAGATACACACCTTCAGCTCTTCTGAGCTGGAGTGAGCACATCACAGGTGCTGCTGACTGCTCTACGTGTGTTGGGGAGCATCGTCCAGGAGCTTAGCAAGGAGAGGAAAGCTGGTGATACAGGGTTTAATTGAAGTCACTGGAGGGGAGTGTGTAGAAATAACGAAGAGAAATAGAAAGAGGAGTCAGGAAAAGAACATTAACCGACAGGCAGAAGAGTTAGAAGAGAACCAGATTCACGCAATACAAGAGAACTAGTTTCAGGAAGGAAGGTGTGGTCAGTAGTGTCAAATACCAGTGATCAGGTGGCCTAAGGACTTAAAGGAGGTCATCAGCAATACCAATTAAGCAGGTGTTGTTGTTGTTGTTGTTTTTTAAATAATGATAAAAAAGAAAGCACTTAGCCTTTCTTGCTCTCTTTTTAAGGAGGTCATTGATGAGTTTGGATGAAATGGACTCAGTGGTGGGGGCAAGAGTTTGCCTGAAATGGGCTGGAGAGGGAATGAATGGAAGGAGTAGAAATGAAATCTTTTCAGCAGTTTGGCTCTTAAGGGAAGAAGAGCATGAAGGGAGGCAGGTTGAAAAGATGGCTTTTAAAAAAGAGTTGTAACTCATTGATGAATTAGTAATTCAGGGACTATACCTGTTTATAGGCCAGAAGAATTTGTTGGTCCCACTGATAAACAGAACAACCATCTTACTCAAGCCCAGAGGCATAATGGTTTTGAATCATGTTTAGATGTCAATGGGAGTCACATCAATACACAAGGGGACTGCATTGGTCCAATTAAATTGAATTTGTAGGTATCGAGAGCTTATGTAATATATGGCTTCTCCACAAATAATGGTAATTTCTCGTGTTTTTGTTGGTTTGAACATTGATTGCTTGATAATTTGTTTATGTGTCTAACCATGCATTGGAATTAAGCTGACTCAAATATGAACTATGGGTGCTTTTGCGCCTCCTTATACGATATGAAAGTATTACCTATTTTTCTAAATTTTATTTTGAGGCACCTCTCATTGTCCAGGAATGCTATAAATAAACAAATAAATCCAGATATTAGGTCTTTTTAATTGTAAGAAATTCAACTTGAATTTAGAACACTCTCTTTTTTATTCTTCATTGACTGTCTGTAATGGTTTTTTTTTTTTTCCAGAGTTTCCAGGGACCAAACAGAATATATAATAACCAAACTACATTTATGATGAAAATCATTTATATTTTAAACAATGTGTACAAAGGGGACAACTGTAATTGAAAAATCAAAATAAAAAAAATAAATAAAATGAAAAAAAAAACAATGTGTACATGTACATTTATATAGAGCAGTTAACAGATATTATATATTAAAGCAACGTCCAAGAAAGCCTTTTAGATAATCCCTAATTGAAAAGTCTCAATGAAATGATTAAATAGAGCTTCTCTGTAGCTCCATGATTTCTATCAGGGTCTCCAAAGTCACAGCTGCCTGAAGGGCAATTCTGTGATTAGGAAATGCCAGGGTCATCTCAGAACAGAAGCCACCTGGGCTACATTTACAGAATCAGCTTCTTCAGAGCAATAGAAACTCAGAAGGCTCTTCCCACTTATTTGGAAACAGTCATGTGAGGTGGAGACTTGGAGTTTTGTTGTTGGTGTTAGCAAGAATCTAAAGACTTGGAGGAAAGTTCACTAAAATGTACTCAGGAACAAATCAACCCACGGCATTCAAGGGAAAGAATTCACACTTGTAAACTTTCTCAAGGGACATGTTTTCTCAGGCTCTAACTTTTGCAATCCAGTATTTTAATCATATGAATCTGTCACAGTTGGCAAAGAATGGGTTTGGTGTCATCAGACTCATGTCCCTGTATCACCTGGCTGAATTGTTACTGAGCAAAAGCGGGCTCGTTCACGTGGCACCTGGTGTATGACCCAACAATTAGCGTTGGGAAAAAGAGGTCTTTATTTACAATATTCCAAGCTTGGAGGGGGGAGGTGGCTGGGAATGCTCCTGCTCAGAGCCCTGTTCTCCCACAACACCCAGCACTTCCCTGGCTCCCTAAAAGGCTATAAGCCAAAACCAAGCCCAATAGTTCCCTACTCCTTATCTGTCAGCTCTCTCCTTCAGGATCTGGGGTAAGTTGTCATTAGTCTCTACATAATAGTCCACAAAAGCATGTGCCATGCTACACTGGATCATGATGAAGTCCAGGAAAGGCACAAGTCCTAAGAGAGTGTCCTTTCCTTGTGTCCTGAGTTCCAAGGGTCCAGAGAGAGTCTGGGTCTGTGAGGCAGAGTCCGTAGTGGTTTCAGAGTCAGCTGGAGTGGACATGATCAAAGCAGCAGCCTGCCTGCTTTCTTACTTGCCCAGGCCGCATGGCCGGATCCTGACTACAAACTGCATGGCTGCTACATCATGGCTCTTTCTCCTACACACCAGAACGAGTAGTCGACTCCCGTCTACACCCTTTCAGACCGCGTGTCTTCTCTTCATCCTTTCAAAACTACATGGCTCCTTCTTCCACACCAGACTTCATGGTGGACCATGGGGTCCTTCTTCATCCTCTCAAACAGCATGGCCCTCGCCATTATCGCTGGTTCCTTTTCTCAATGGCTCTTTCCTTTTCTTCTGGCTCTCTCTTTTCCTTTGGCTCTCTCCTTTAGGAAAGGCTCGGCTCTCTCCTTGTCACTGATATGCAAAGTACATGTATCTTAAACAGTATCATCCATCCTTTTATGGCCCTAGCTACCAGCCTGCCATAGATATGCAAAGTACCTTAAAAGTTGCATTTTTTTCCTTTCCCCATCCCCAAAACCATGGGCTGTGGAGAGTTTGGGGGTCCCTCCCCAACTGTTACAAAGTCATTTAGTCTCTGTGGAGGCTTGGGCTCTTTTATTGTTCGAAATCAATGAGACTTATAAACAGGTCTCAAAAAGTACAGTGTGCATGCATTCATTGTAGAGGTAACATCACAGGTTGTTCAAGTTTGACTTTGAGGCTGTTGACTTATGTAATTAGAATCAATGACTGTCCTCTATCTGGGGCTTTCATCTTCTTCTTGGGCTCATCTTCTTTCTCCAGCATCCTATCTGTGTCATTTGCATAGGACTTACTGTTGCTCATTCCCCAGTAGAGCAATCTAAGGGACTGCTTTTTAGTAGGTGTGGTCTTGGGAATAGTAGCCTTCAAAATTCTAAAAGGAATAATTTGGTGGTGGGATTTTAAGCACTGTGATAAGTGGGTGGGTGCAGGGGTGGGGGTGGTACAGGGAATGAAGAGTCAGGGAGGCCTAATCACTCCCCCAAAACACATGTGGAATGGTAACACCTCCTCCAAGAGCTTTACTTTATATCTAGAGGGTCAGCGATAGACCTGGAGTTTTAAAAGTTTGGCATGGGAATAACTTTATAGGCCATGGCTGGTACCTGAAACTGACATTAATAGTCATCTAATAACAACCTCTTTGTTTACAATGCCATTCTTTCAAGAAGCTTAAATGAACAAAATTGGTGAGGTCAGGAGTGAATACATATCTTCTCCATTTATAGATGAAGAAACGGAGGCAGAAAGTTGTGGATCATAGCCTTGGTCAAGTTGCCCCAGTGGTCTAAGCACCTGCCTGAGAAAGTTGTGGATCATGTGGTTCAGTAAAATTTGACCCCAGAATCCAAGTCTCTTGGCCAGGGTTGTCCTTTGACCCAGGCAAGAGGGATCTTTCTCCTGTACCCTGAGCTTTACAAGGCTTGGTTCTGGCCCTCTGCAAACTCCATCCCTTCCTAAGTGTGAGCAGTCCACAGGGCCAAGGGACCATGACACCAGAGTGCTAGAATCCCAGAGTTCCTTGACCTAAGGTCCCTAAGTGCACTTTCCAGGGTCGGCATGGGTCTCCTCACTGGTGTATGCACTTAAGCTCAGGTTGTGGCTTTAACTGTATGCATGGAGGAAGCTTATGCAGCTGGGAGGCCATATGCACACAGTGGAGGTTCTGGATTATGATGGGGCTGGAGGTGGCAAGAGAAAGGGACTGGGACAGGCTCTCCCATTTCACCACCTTCTTGCTAAAACTCAGGGCAAACTATAAGGAGTTTGAATGTGAACCTACTCTTCCAGATTGCTTCTAAGTTATCTTTGTCAAGGCAGGAGACATTTATTCTACAGTTCGTTGTCTTGATTTATAACTTAAATATTTAGACATAAGTATGTGTGCCTCCATTTGAAATCTTGCCTCTCTGTCCGTCAAATTTTATGCGCCGTCTTGCTCCTGACTCAAAGCCAAAGCTAGAGAAAGAAGTTGGAAATCTGGCACGGTTATATCATTTTACACAACTACGATTCTCTAGCTACACTTTGCAAATCTATGGAAGCTAAAATACAAGCCTTGTGCATTTATCACTGGGACCCTGACCAATACATTGAAAATAAGAGGGGGCTGATCCATATTGTCCTGTCATTTGGGCTTCCTGCCTTTTCTTAGTTTATGAAGAGAAGAAGCAAGATGATTTTCATTAGCCTACCCAGGGACCTGGGAGGCCCAGGCTAGAAATCCCAAAGGCAATAGCTTGCCTATTGATTACCAAAGTCTGGGTTTGTGGTGAAAAAACACATAAATAAATAAAACGACCAGCCAATTATCTAGAGGACTGTCCGCCTTCCTCCACACCCTAGGCATCTGGAAGGAAAGAAAGACTGAAGGGGTGGGGTCAGGATGGTTTTCAGCCTCGAGTTCCCACTCACTGAGTAAACGGACAAACAAAGGGGAAAAAAATAGCTGAAAGCAGGAGTTCGGTGGAAGGGATTTTCACCAGCGCTGCTGGCTGCCAGAAACATGGATGAGACAGGCAGTGTCCCGCGCAGGCACAGTCTCCTCGTTTCCAGCTCGGGCCGGGTCAGAGGGCGCAATCTGAGCAGCGGGCGCTGCCTGCAGCTCCCCTCTTCCCCTACCTTTCACCCGCCGCCTTGCGGGGAGCTGAGGGACGTCGCCCGTTTAAGGGGCGGGGCGCGGCTCCACGTGCTTTCTGCTGAGTGACTGAGCTACAAAAACAGAGGCTGGGGAAGGGGGCGGGGAAGGAGGGAGACAGAACAGGCTTTGACCGATAGTAACCTCCGCTCTCAGCGCAGCCGAATCTATAAAAGGAACTAGTGCCGGCAAAAGCCCGGTAATTCCGAGGGCGAGTGAGTGGGACTAGGACCCACAGAACCAAGCCGATACCTCTCTCCCCGGGCGCAGGTGGGCAGGGCAAGGGGCGCCGCAGGACGAGGGCTACCAGAGCCAATTTCTTGGGGCTCTCTGTTCCTTTCCCCCTTAATTTCCCTCCCTTCTTCGGAAGGGTTTCTCAAGGGGTGGGGAAAAGAGACGAAAACACAAAAGTGGAAAACAGGTAAGAGGCTCTTCAGTGACTTAACGTTATTGTTTTGTTTTGGGGCTGAGGAGGTTTTGGGAGGCGCTAGGTTTTGGGGACTTTAGTCCGAACCCCCATCTCTTGCAATGTAAATGGTGCGGGGGTGGCATAATGCGGGGAGGACGTCCTAGGGACAAGCTCTGGCGACCCGAAGACGCGGCGCTGCTGCGCTCCGGGCTTGCCCTGCGGTGGAGCCCGGGGAGCATCTGTGGGCGTGGAGACCTGGGCACAATGCCTCGGGCTCAGTGGGTTGGGGGGCTCCTGGTCGTGCTGAGGGCGCTGTTGCCGGAATGGGGAGAGTGGCAGGTCCTGCACCGAGCGCTTCCCATTGTTTGGAAGCGCCCGAGTCTGCTAGAAACCCCACTGGCTGCGGGTCAGCGGGCGCCCACCGGGATGAATGCCTACACTTGGTCCCCACTCCGTTCTTAAGGAACTGGGGATCCACCCCGTGCGCCCTCAGGCCGGAGCGGCGCGTTCTCATTCCCTAAGAACTCGATTGGGAGGTGTCCCAAACGGGGTCCCGTGGCGGTATTACTCACTTGAGGCCTCAGGGGCTTTGTTTGACTTGGGGGTCCTGCTTATGGTCTCCTGCGCTCACGCGAGCTGGCGTCCCAGGCGCCTCGGGATGGACGAGTTTTGTTATTTTTAAAAACAAGACTTGGAGAGCCTTCGCAAACCTGGAGCTGAGGTGCCCATTCCCCCTCCACCCAACCCCCCCACATCTTCTTGCCCTTTGCTGCCGGTCTCTTGGGGGCAGCCTAAGACACGGATGGAGAAGCTGGGGCGAGATGGTGCAGAGGAATGACCGAGAGTAACCCCGGCGGGCGGTGCAGAACTGGGAGCTCCGCGGCTGGGCTGGGCTCTGCGGTGGGGGTGGGGAGAGCTGTGCTCCGGCTGCCGGTGGCCTCGAGGGACTGGCCCGCAGCGCCTCCTGGCCTTGTGGCTTGAGAATCCGCCCGGTGGCGGGAGCGGAGCCGGGCTCTGCAAGGCGTTGTCGCTCGCGGGTTCCAACCGAAATCCTGTGAAGAAGGAAACCTGGGAGATCAGGCGAATTCTGGTTGTTTTTTGTTAGAATGTTTCTTGACTCCCAGACCATTGCTATTTTGGAAGGTTCTTGGGGTGTGGGCTACTGCCAGAATTGTGTGTAGGTGCCTCTTTTCAGCACTTATTAGAAAGAAGGAAATAAGATTAAAAAAAGAAAAAAAAGAAAAAAAAGCTGGGGAGGGGGAGAAACTTCTGGCAATGAAGGTAATTGATCCTTATCTTTTACATTATTTATAAAAAAAACCTAAGGCTTTTCAGTGATACTTCACAAAGTGCGTGGGTGGTATTATATGCATTCATATAATAGAGGACAACTTTGATACTTAAAAAAGTCACTTTCTAAGGCCCGAACCTCCCCCCACCCCCGCCCCTTCCAAAGGAACAGCTCACAAAATTTTCCAAGTTCCAGTGCGAAGTTTTACTGGTTCTTTTAACAGTAGTTGGGGACCCAAACCTAAGTTTTGATCTTCTTTTCAGACAAAACTTAAATCTCAACTAAAAGTGCTTAGTTTCTCATCTCCCTTTCATTCCAGCCCTTTTTTCTCATACCTACCACACAAGTAACGGAGGCTTTCTGTTGTTCATATCATTCTGGTGAGACACTTCTCCCAAATCAATGAAAGTGTGAAAGGATGGAGAATGTTAAGGAGGAGAACCACTTCAGATAGTATAATAATTTTCAAGCACAAAATTTCCATTGTCAGCCTGTTCCCCAAATGCACCTATAAAGCATTAATATAATTCATGATAGGGAGAATTTGGAAAACATTGCATACACAGAGCATATCAGTATCAACTTGAGCAAAAGCAGTAGAATCAGAGTGATCAGCCTTAGAGGTGACCCAGTCCGTGTATGTAGTCAGAATAATTCACAAGCCCCCTTTCAAGGACAAGCCATGTATCTAGTATGACATGTTTGTGAAGGAGACACCTGTGATATGTGTCTCCCCTCACATGAGTATTTGAAATCTCAACCCTTAACAAGTATTTTGATTTACATATAAATAGAGGCCTATAATGGATGCTGGACACATTTTGACTTAGGACTCTGTTACAGTTCATGTGAGACAGTGATTAGGATTGGAAAAGGGTGATTGGGACTTGGTTGTTTTCAACCTTGGCTCTAGGAAGCCTCAGTGTTTATATTATTAAACATTAATGAAACTGAATGAAACAATGACACAGCTTTTTATTATCTTCTGCAGTATTTACCTTATATAGAGAGAAGTTGTAATGATTACTCAGTTCAATTTTTTTTTAGGGATCTTCTGTCCCATAAAGCAAGTTGTTATGCTATATCTGTAGTGGTCATACATTGTTAATATCTTATGATTTCAGTTTTTAGCTCTTAAAATAATTAAATGAACATTGCCTTAGATCAGTGGTTCTCAACCTTCCTAATGCTGCGACCCTTTAATATAGCTCCTCATGTTGTGGTGACCCCCAAACACAAAATTATTTTCGTTGCTACTTCATAACTGTAATTTTGCTACTGTTATGAATCGTAATGTAAATATCTGATATGCAGGATGTATTTTCATTGTTACAAATTGAACATAATTAAAGCACAGTGATTAATCACAAAAACAATAATGTAATTATTTATGTGTTTTCCGATGGTCTTAGGCGACCCCTGTGAAAGGGTCGTTCGACCCCCAAAGGGGTCGTGACCCATAGGTGGAGAACCGCTGCCTTAGATTCTTTAATTATGAACCTTTTGGAGATCTAGAAAATACCAATAATCTCAAATCCAAATCCATTTTTATTTACTGTCTGGATACTAAAGAAATAATACATGTATAATGCTCTGTATCGTCAATTACTCCAGCATCAACTTTTAAATGATCTTTCTGAAACTTTGTTTTATTTAACTCTTCTAGAAGAGGGCCTACACTAAAAACTGAGACCCTCTCCATATCTTCATGTGGTGATCATCATAAATGCCAATGTTATTGCAATGTTTATTTAATAAACACTGTTAAATAGTACCATATGCCAAAGCACTGTTCCAAATTCTTTTCTAACACTAACTTAATCTTTACAACAAACTGATTTATTATTCCTATTTTGTGGATTAAAAAACTGAGAGACTAACTAACTTGTCCCTGACCACACGTCTTACAAGTGGCAGAGTTAAGATTTGAATCTAACCAGTGAGCTCCAGTTTTTTAAATCTCATACTAAGCAGTGAGGTCGTACAGTTTCAGCTGCTGCTGGCAGAGGACTTTCCAAGGATGCTCACTGTGTTCTGGTATGTTCGTCTGCTAAGTCCTTATCAGAATCCACAGCCTGTGTCATATTTCCCTTGTTTCTGAGTGGGCCAGCCAAGTTCTCTTCAGCTTATTGGGACATTGGTTGCATAGGGATTGCAACATCATGGAAAGAACAGACAATAAGATTTATTCAACTCAAATTCTTGGTTTAAAATGAAAAATGAACTGTTGCTTCAGCCAAGTATTTGTGAGTAGGTATATGATCTCAAAATGTTTCCCTGTGCAATACACAAAAGATGGAATGACAGAGTATTGGGCTATAAGAGTATGAGGAACAAAAGAGAACCCCTAGTTTAACTGACCATCCTAACTTTGGTGAAAAATTTTTAAAACTTGGTTGTTATACAATACAATTCCTGTCTGTTCTGTCCTTCTTATGTTGTGGACCTTTTTAAAAATTTTTATTATTTTAATCCTCACCTGAGGATATGTTCATTGATTTAAGAGAGAGAAGAAGGTAGGGGGCAGGGAGAGAGAGAGAGAAAAGAGGGAGAGAGAAAGAAACACAAACGTTAGTGTGTGAGCTAAACCCGTAACCTAGGTATGTGCCCTGATCAGGAATTGAACCTGAAACTTTTTGGTGTATGGGGCCACACTTCAACCAACTGAGCGAGCCACCCAGCCAGGGCTGTTGTGGAGCTTTTGAAATGAGCTGTTTCTCTTAACTGCCATTACTGCCTAGGAACCAAATTTAGCCTTTTCTAAAGGCATTTTTCTCTGAAAATAAGTATAGTTTCAAAGTCTGCTTTATAAAAAATGAAATCGGATGGGAAACTTTTAGCCATTAAATTGGTGTAGCAAATTACAAATAAACTCTTGGAAAACATTTCTTCTTGGTAAAAACAGTCACATTGTTGATTTACTGTATGCTGGATGTTTTAAGAATTTTACATGTAATAATTCAGTTCATTCTCAGGAGAACCACATGAGGTGGCTACTGTAATCTTTCTTTGAGGTGTAAACAGGTTAGATAGCCTGATCATGGAGTTTGTAAGTAGTGGAGCTGAGGTTGCATTTCAGGCAGTTTGGTTTCCATGAATTTATCAATATCAGGGTAAGGACCCATCAATATCAAAGTTCTGACGATTGAAGTACCAACAAGAGGCAAAGAGTGAATACCCATTTTCACTTGGATTTTTTTTAAAAACTGGAAATAGTTCCCTGAATACATAACCAGCCTAGATGTTGTTGGAGAGGTACAGTTTAGAAATATTTGAAGCCAGAGAATGAAAATCTCATATTTAAAATTGTTTTCAGATAGAGCCTTCCATTACTCTGCATTCTGTTGAGGTGATAAACTGTATTAAGGAGTGTTTACTCTAACAATGAATGAAAATGCATAAGACTCGGATCCTAAAACAAAATGAACTTTGAAACCCTGTCTTTTTCCACTTTGAAAACCTACTTTAAAACCTGATTTAAATACCATCCTCCTCATAAACTCTTGTGGATTCACTCTTCCTTGCCAACACAGAGTTAAAATTAATTATCCTCTTCTTTTTCACTGCCATAAGATTGGATTACAGCACTGTTCTTGTCATGTATTCAATTGTGTTTCGATACCGTTAACATTTATTTGTCTTCCTCTTAAGTGTATACTTCTCCAGGAGGTGGTCTTTGGTTGTTTCTTCCCAACCCTTAATTCAACCCCTTTGATATAAATGCTGACTTAAACAAGTCAAACAAAGAGAGTGGGAAACTGGTGTTTGTTTTCTGTATTGTAAAAGATGAATTAAAATGATGAGATAATTATAGAAAAATATTAGAAATAGAATTACGTGAGAAGTAACTAGTTTAAGGTTAGGTTTATGACGGAGGAATTTTAGCACACACTTAAATTGTCTAGACCAGCTAACTTTGTAGGACAAACAGTTCTGATTCCATTTAGTTTCACTTCTCTTTTTGAGGCGGCTGCAGTTTGAGAAGCTGTAGTCTGACATTTCACATTTATGCACTTTGATTTGCACATTAATTTATTTTTAAAAGAACGAGATAATTTACTAAGCAATTTACAATTTAAATGTTTTTTAAAGACCAGAATAACCTTTATGCATAGACTATTACGCTCAGCGAAGTAGTCAGAAAAGCTGAGAACCATATGACTTCACCCATATGTGGGATATAAAACTGAAGCTCACAGACAGAGACAGACAACAGCATGGTGGTGACCAGAGGGAAGTGGGTGGGGATAGTAAAGGGTAAAGGGGGCCAATTGTATGCTGATGGAGGATGATTTGGCTTTGGGTGGAGGGCACACAATGCAATATACAGATTATGTTTCCTAGAAAGGTATGACTGAAACCTATATGACCCTATGACCCCATGTCACCCCAATATAAACCTACCCCCAAAAACCCAAATAATCTTCTATGCATAGGGTCTTCTATTCTTTCTCCTTTTCTGTCGCTCTCTCTCTTTGTGCGTGTGTGTATACATATTATATATGTATGTGTGTATATATATAATTCTTATGTAATATATATAAGAGCAATCAGTGGTTGTATTTAGTAGATGAAGATTTTTGACTACCTTGCGAATATGATGAAAGCTATGGGTTCTCCAGAAAAAATATATGTAGGCTTGTAGACTCCACATTTTACATATGATTACAATTTTACATATAATTGTATTTTGCATATAATTCCAGTAACTTACTAAGGAGCCACGTAACCTTAGGCAAGTCATTTTACTTTTCTGAGATTTAGGTTCTTGGTTTATAAAATTAAAGAGGCTGTGGTACTTTTAAGGATCCCTTCAAGCTTTTACATCCTCTAACTCTAGGTCTGTATTTAGCAAATACGGATCCTTTGATTGGAGCTGCCTAGAATTGTGCCTTGAGGGACATTAGTGTAACAGAGTTTGAGAGATAAAGGGGAAACACCCAAGGAATGCATTAGAGCACTCTCGATGGGAATAATGACAGAAGAAAGGAAGATGATGGGGGGAGAGGAAGGAGGAAAGAAAGCTGTTGGAATTGCCTATTTATGTGCATTAGGTGGATGGAGACCGGAATCATAGAACCAGAAGGAAATTCTCATATGAAATGAAAAGGAGTTCGTTCGTCTCAATAAATTTCACTAGAGTGAACGTGATGTAGTGAGACACTGTGAGACGTTGTTCTTATCTTCGACTCACCACTTGGAGAGTCTCTCTGGAATAACTTCTTCATTTGGGCTCTCCATCCTGGATGTCTCCATTTTGGGAGTAGGTTTTACTTCTTATATTTAAATTGCTGTCCTGTTAAGCCAATATGGGATAAAAAGAAAAGCTAACCGAAGACTCCTTCATCCTTTAAGAAACGAATGTTAATTTTCATCCTAGAGTAGTGATTTTCAGCCTTATTCATCTGATGGCCCACAGAAACTAATTCCTAAAATTCTGCAGCACATCAAAAAAAACCTTTTTTTTGTTTGCCAATCTGACAAAAAAAATAGGTATAATTTTTGTTCATTCACATTGGATGTCAACTGTTGCATTGGCTGTTGCCATTTTTTAATTTAACAATCTACGGGAAAAGAGGTCAGTGCCCCTGACTAAATAGTCAGCTATTGCATGCATTAAAAATTCTGAGGCACATGGGTTGAAAATCGCTGTCCTAGAGAATTGGACTAACCTTAAAAGGATATTTCTAAAGATCTCAGAAGACTCATTGCGGATAGGTGGGCAAGACACAAAGCTTTCTAAAGCATTGTCCTAAACTTGTTTCAGAAATCATAATAAATTAGAAGTAGAAGGAAGAAGAAAGGAGAAAAAGGAGCAAGAGGTTTCAGGACTAGGGGTGGAGCATGGGAGGAGAAAGGAGCTGCTAAGTTGTTTGCGTGTCATATCCTTACACTTGCTTTGCAGAATTCCTGTAGGGTGCCAAGTTGGGAATAATTGTTTCTGCCAATAATCAAACCAAGCTTGTTTTCTTTAAGAAGCAAGTCCCCAGGGGTATGGCAGCTTGAGATTGATTTGCTCTGGAATTTAGATGATACAAATCTGACATAAAGGGAGCACTGATGGAGGGAGCAGCCATCCATGGAAAGGCAGAGAGAAAGTGAAGACCCAGACTAATGGGTTTAGATTGGACTGTAGACCCTTTTTCTCTCCCAGAGGTAGGTCCTTGTGATGGAGGCTGCAGTGTATCTTTGCTGGGGTGAGGTGTGACCTCTGATCCTCGAAAAGGGAGGGAAGATAGAATATTAAAAAAATATGTATACATATAAACTACATAAATTAAGTGTGTTAATATACAGAAAATACCATTGAATTTTTCGAAGACTATGTAAAGTACTAGGTGCTGAACAAATGTCAAGACTTTAAGGATCTGCCATCATAATGACCCTTAGCTTGCATTCAAAGCTCTTTGAAATAAGACTTTTTTGACAGCTTTGTCCTTGACTGTAAGAGGCATACTGGAAGGAACTGGTTTTCTCACCAGCGATTAGCACATAGTATGACTCAATAACTTATCACTGAGCCTACCTCTACAGGTTTTCTCTGACTTCTACTTGAAGAACAGCTTCTTGCTGTTTCTTGGCTCCTCCTCGTTTTGGAAACTCACATCCATCTGTGGTTGCTTTTGTTTGCACACTACCCTCTACTCATATTCCTCACTGGCTGCAACGGTGCCCATCGACCACGAGTAGGTGAGGGCTCAGCGTGGACTGGGCCTTCCCCGCATTACCGTGTTTAAGCTTCACTGTGGCCCTGAAATGGGCAGCGTATAGGCCACCCAAGTTATTTAAATTGACTCACATTTTTGTGATCGCCAGTATATTTTTAAAAGTTAATGTTATATTGGTTTTCTAAATTGGAAACTGGTGTCACTTGTCTTGAATAGAAGGTAATTTTTTAAAAAATCAAAATAAAAACCACCTATTTTTTAAAAGTCTGTCTATACAATAAAATTGCCTTCTGAAGGCCCTGCCTGGCTCAGACTTGCTCTTATTTCGTTAAAAAGGGAAATTAGCCTGTGTTAAAGAGGTGTTGAAGGGAAGATCAAGCAAAAACGTTCTCTTTCATGTGATAAAATTTGTACGAAGGCTAAAGAAGTGCTGAAAAGAACAAACTTTTCTCATTCCCTGATTCAGAGTTGAATATTGTGCCTGTCCGTTTCCTAAAATCTAAGTAGTGCTTAAATTCATCTTGTATAACTCTCACATTTGGGGAAATACTGAGTTGGCCCCTTTCTTCAGATGGTGCATCTGATACAGAAAGAAGTTAAATAACATGTTCGTGGTTTACATATTTTGGCAGAGCCAGGGATTCAAACTAGGGTCTGATACCCTAGCTACACACAGTTTTTTAGACTAAGAAGATTATCTAGTGCAGCCTCCTCATCATATATGTGGATGTTTTTTTCTGTTCTGTGGCTCAGAGTGGTAGAATGGGTTGTCCAAATTCACTCCCCAGCTGTCATTGACTGGCAGTTAAAATCTTGACCTTTTGCCTTTTTAATCCAGGCTTGTTTACACCAGAATTTTGGCTAATATTTTAGGGTCCTTTTAGGAGAGAAGTAAGCGATTGTGTCTACAGAAGCCTGTCCATCTCAGCTTAAAATGGACCCTGAAGCCTTGAATATGGACTGGCCTCATGTATTTATTCTTTCTGTTGGTACAATCTGAATAATCTTAAGGGGTTTCTCAACTGAATTTTTTTTCTCTCTCACAAATAAAAGTTGCTCTTTGGCTGTAGATTGGAATTGGAAGGACATCGCCACAGACTTCCCCCCGATGGTTGAGTCTTTCCTAGGAACCGTTTCCTTTAGGCACAAGTACAAAACCTTGTGCTAATTTTGGCCAGTTAAGACTAATTGTGATTCAAGGCAGGATTTTTTTTCTTTTTTTCTTTCTAAAAAATGTTTGTCTTAATTGTAGTAAGGACCTTGATCAAGATAAAGAAAGCCTTTGGTCAAGTAGGGTTTGCAAATTTAGGGGAGTTGGTACCATTTTCTGTTTCTAACGCCAGTCACATTTCCCATGATGACAACGTCTCTGACACTTGGTTCAGGTGGCCTCCGTGAAGGGGAGTGGGTGTGCCCAGGAGGCTGCAGGCAGCAGCAGGACTCTCTGTCCTTGGGTGGAGCTCCATTTGGGGACTCCTGGGTGCTCACCTGATATAGACACTTAGCACATGGTCCCTTGGGAGACTGAATTGTTTGAACGTTTAAATGCCACTACAAAACTACAGTCGGAGGCTGACAGGACTTCCACTCCATACTTTATCTTCCTCTTTCCTTGAGCACTTTCTAATCTGGCACCGAAAATGGCTGCTTTGTGAAAAACTAATGACAGTAGTGCTTTCTAGAAGGGATTCTCAGAATCTTGATAATATTGGCATGATACTGATCTGTTTTCTCTGGGAGAATCCTCTCAGACTTCAAATAATGGAGTTCATGGTGCCAGTATTTTTTTTTTTTTTTAAACAGCCTCCAGTTTTTGCTTTTCAGAATCACAAGTATGTAGATTTTAACTTGTGATTTTATTCCCCTTTTTTCTCCTCTTAATTTATCAAGCCACCTAGCAAAGCACTGTGTTTTTGGTTATCCTAAAGAAGTCATTTACCAGGTTGGGAGGGGAGGGCTTAGATCCAGACCCTCTCTGCTCTGGAACCCTGACCGAATACCCACCCACCTAGCTAACTGGTCCTGGCCAGGCTGCAGAAGCAGGGGTGTCTGGGACCCATGATATATGCCTGCACTGCCTGAAGACCTGGCTGGTGAAAGGCGACCTTCTGAAGAAGGTTGCTGGGTTTGGTCATATACACTATGAGCTAGAACTGGACAAGGGCCTGGCGATTAGACCACGGGTTTTGGCGGAAGAAAAGGGAATTAAGTGTTGAGGTAGAAAAATTGTATTCAGGTGTTGCGAGGCTTCATTAAGTGAGTTCTTGACTTGAGCCTATGACTTTAGAGTTCAGTGTTCTTGACCATTGCTTGCCGACAGTTCTGGTATTCAGGATTGAGCCCCTGAATACTGGGGGGAGTGCATGTTGGTTGGCATATTTACAAGGGGGTTCTCGAGCCTCAGTCCAGTGAATTACAGGTTCTCCTTTGCTCACATGAAATCAATGAAAATGAATGTCCTTTTAAACAAATTAGAGTGGCTTTGAGGAAAGCCAAATTAAATGCATTCCTGCTTGAACCTGTGTTTCTTTGAACACAGGTGGAAAATGTGTCATGGTTTTAGGCTACCCAAACCTTTACTTTTAATGACATTTCTCCTTTGTTGCTGTAGGGAACCTGTGTTAACTATTTTTTTCCATCCCTGAGGTCCGACTTTAGAGAGCTTCATTCTACAAATGTGTCCCGAGCCCCAGTGTGGCAGGAAATAAGAAGATGCTGAGACACATTAGCTTGCTGTCCATGACTTACAGAGACCACCTGTTAAGTGGGTACGCTGGAGAAGATTGTGGGGAGAGCTGAAAAGATGAAGGAATTGTAAGGCCCAGGTTGCAAATAGGTAATTGTCACAGAGGCTGGAGGAAGTAGGGTGGAGGGAAAACTCAGTCAGATACTGAAGACTTGGAGGAAGGGAGGCCGTGTGCCTGTAAGGAGTAATGTAAGTGAGTGGTGGGAACCCCCCAAAAGGGGTTTTATAGTAAAACAATGGCAGAAATGGCGCCACTATACCTGGGTAACCTCTTTACATCTTCCACTGAGTTGGGCATGAGAGAGATCTTCAGTTTGTTCTGGAAAGGCCTTTGGGGGTCCTGGGAATAGCACCTTCTGTGAATAAAGGAGACAGAAGAGAGATTTCTTTAATAAACTGCCCACTTTGTGTGTCCCCCCCCCCCCCTTGACGAGTGCTTTATCCTGTGAAGGCCGTCACACTAATAATCATAATAGCTACCGATTACTGGATATCTACTTTGTTCCAGGAACTGGAGAAATGTTTTATGTACATTACTCGCTTTATTTTAATGGACAGGATACAAGGGGCTCAGAGTCCCGAGGGTCCCAGAGCTGCTGAGGAGCAGTCAGGATTCGAACTCAGATTTGTCTGATTCCAAAACCTTTATTTCTACTGGGCCAGTTAATTCAAGAAAGTAAAAAGAGTTGAGGATATTTGGGGGCATTTGCTGCATCATAGCACAGGGCCAAATGAAGGGGAAGGCAGCGGAGGGATTTGGGTTTGTGTGTCCCTCAAATCCTTTGAGCCCTTTTGTAAAAACAAACCCCTTAGGCCGGGAGACGAATGTCTGAAGATGCTGACCCTTCAGAGATGTAAGCCAAACAAAATGGGCTTTGCTGATTGTCACTAAGCCTTTTATCTTAAAATTCTCTTGGAAAGCCTTCCTACAAGAGGGAACATTATCCAATCAAGTTTTTCTGCAAATAAAAGACTGTTTGTGGATGCTTGTTGGCTTGTTTCTATAGCTCAGGGTGACTTCAGTAGTTTCTTCCCTGCAGTTCCCACTTATTTTGGCATTTTGATTGTGGTTGAAATTTTCTGATTTTTTTTTTTTTTCTATGACAGGTTGATTTCTTTTCTAGGGGAAAGGTTCTTTTCCCTATGTTCTGCATACCCCCAACCAGGGAAAAGGCAAATAGTTGTATTGTTTGATGAAGTCTTCCTTTGAAGGTTGCACTGTGTGTGTTTAGCAGAAATCAGCAGGGGAGTAAGGGCTGTCTCTAACACTTTGTTAGAATTTCTCCATAATTCTACAACGATGAAACAAGAACTTGGTTACAGGGCAGGTTTGCTTTCAGAAATCCTGGCTCTTGACAGTTTTAGAAGTCCCAAGACTGTTTTAGCTGGAGAAACTGTAATGTTGAGTGTTAGGTAGGATCTTTGGTTGTACAGATATCAGTGACATGATAGAAATAGATTTAAATCTTTTAAATTTCCTTTAAAATAGAATTTAAAAAATTTTAATTGATTTTTAGAGAGAGAGAGAAAAACATTGATTTGTTGTTCCACTTATTTTATGCATTCATTTGTTGATCTTGTATGTGTCTTGATCGGGGATTGAACCCTCAACCTTGGCATACTGGGACAACGCTCTAACCAACTGAGCTACCCTGCCAGGGCTAAAGTATTATAGTATCGTTGATGCCTGAGAAGTTAGAGATTTGTACAGTATTCATGGATCTCTTCTAACTTTGAGATTTTGTGTATTTATTTCATAGCCCTCATTTTGAAAATTAGCTATTAGCAAATAATTTTGTCCAGGAAATTGAATAATGTATTCCACGGTAAAAGAAGAGTGTGCAGTTATGTATAAACTTATTGCTACAATAACCAAGTAAATGGGGTGCACTTGGCAATCTCAAAACAGTGCCACTAAATTACGGATTGCTGGACTTGATAAAATTTACCGGGTCTCTGTTATTTAACTGGGTAGTACAATAGCAGAGTCTCTTTTAAAATGATAAAATTCTTCTAGAATAGTTGAATGGCTTCATTTTATTCTTGGAGGTCTTCTTACACCTATTGCCTCCTCAAATGTGAGTACTTAAATATTACAGTGTATGTAGAACAAAATTTCATGGGTGACTGAGTACCAGCTTAAGGTCTTTCTGCAGGCCTCTAAGGGCCCAATGGCAACTGAGGGCAGTTTCACTGAAATTATGGGTAGTGTATGGGGGTAGGATTGAAGGGCTAGCAAGGAGAGCCTTAAGAGTAGAGTGCTCAGTAGCAACTGGAGGCCATGAAAGTTAGACTGAGGCAGTTAAATCAGCTTCAGGCTTAATAAAGTTGATATGTCAACCCGGGAGAAATCGCAAGATGACTCAAAAATCCCACCTTGCCACCACAACAGCCACGTCCTGTCTTTAGTCATGGGCGTAATGAGCCTCTTCTAGCCTGGTCTTCTGACTTTCAGTAACCTCATGAGCCTTTTTCCTGAATGTGGCTCCTGATCCAGCGACATATGCTCAGGGGCAATTAAAGAACAAACTTCTCAAAGGAAGCGTGCTCCGTTGGGTTTACAGGTTTCACATTCTAACTCTCCAGGACCCTCTGCATCTCCCTGGAGATGAGATGCATAAACATCTGTGATTCTTGCTTTTGCATTTACATCTCATGAATAGGCAATCACTTGAGCTTTAGCACCAACACATTTTCAGTTCGTATGTGATATAGTTAAATCCTGCCTTACATCTGCCTCCTGCCTTGTAGGTTACTGGCTAGCTGTTTATTGATATAAGACAGCTAGAAACAATGTCACGTGATAGATGTCAGAAATTTCATCTTCTGTCCTACTTCTGGTCACCATGTGGAAATTTGCCTGGCAAAGAAGAACACACACACACACACACACACACACACACACTCTTAATCAATTTCAAGTTTAGAGAAAGACCTGTCATAAAACATAAAACCACTGTTTTGATGGATGAAAATGAGTTGCTGAATGCACAGTCTCGGTATATGAACTACGTATTCAGAAGGGCAAACTATTGCAGCAGAAATATTGCAGTGGGGAAGGGCATGTGATAGTTGTTGAAAAGTTATTTCCTGAGAAACCTGGGGGTGATTCTGGGCAAGTCACTTGCTTTTGGGGGGGCTTCAGCTTCTCTATAAGATCTGAGTAGGTGTGTGGTAAGAGCAGGTCTCCTAAACCCCATTGAATCCTTTTTATCTGCTAATACAAGATTTAATGTCTAAGGAAATGTAATAAGGAAAAAAAATGCTCACGGGTGCACTGCTACCAGAAACTTGTAGTTTGTGCAGTAAGGAAAGGGGCAGCTGGGCCTTTTCCTGCCCGCAAGAGCACTAGGAGCACATGAGGTCGTGCCCTCTCGCTTTGGAGTTGAGCGTTCTTCTAAGGAAGACATGCTACAAGAAAAGGCAGTCACAAAAAGTAGTTCCTGAATTTTTTTTTTTTGGCTTGCCAAGTTGGGGAAAAAGGAACCAAACCCCTCCTACCTTATGTTTTTAGCATGTCTTCCTCTCTCTTTTTTCTTTTTATATATCTTATCTCTCTTTGAAACTTACATGTGATATTCAGAAGGGTCAAATGTTTTGGTGAGAAGGAGGAGGGGGGAAGTGGACAGTGGGGTAGGCGCCGGCTGGGGTCACCATTTCCCCCTTCATACCAGCTTCCTGAGGACCAGCATGTCAGTCTTTTGCCAGCATCACTGAGTGTCTGGCACTTGTGGTTTTTGTGACCCTTTTACGAGTACCATATGGCCTATCCTCTCTTTTCACTGTCCCCAAGGTGCTTCATCAGAAAAGTTAGCACCGCCATTCCTTTCTGACCCCTTACTCTGCTTTACTTTTCTTCATTATTCCTTCCATCCTCTGCCTTCACAACCCACTGTTGTTTATCTGTTTTCTACTTCTTGCTAGACGTTTCTCGAGAGCAGGAACTCTGCTTTTGTTCACTGCTGACTCGCCGGTGTCTAGAACAGTGCCTGACGCGTAATAGGAACTCAATGAATATTCGTTGCTGTAAAGGCAAGTTTGCAGTTGTTGGTTGAATGAATAGGCGGTGAATATTTTATTCACTAGTCACCTCCCTAGGGAATCACATATAGTCAAACTTTACACCCTGCAGTTCTTAGGTCATCCAAGGTATGATTGGACTTGTGGAGTATGTTAACTGTTATAATAGAAGGCAAGTTTTTATTTTGGTGGTGGTGGGGTGTGAGTCAGGTTATTGATGTATAATTTACTACATACAGTTAAGTTTGTCTCCATTAAGTGTATGGTTTGATGAGTTTTAATAAATGTAAGTAGTTGTATAACCACTGCCAAATCATGATGTAGAATATTTCCATCACTCAGGGCTCTTTGCCAGTCCGTCCCCTCCCCACCCATAACCACTGGCCACCAATGGTCTGATTTCTGTCGCTATTGTTTCACTTTTGCAGAATGAAATGTAAGTGGAGTCATACAGTATGTCGTTTTTTTTGTCTGGGTTATTTCTCTTAGCCTAAGGCTTCTGAGATTTATCCACTCTGTTGCATATATCAGTAACTTGTTTCTTTTTATTGCTGAGTAGTATTCCGTTGTAATTTATTCACTAAGTTGATGGACATTTGGGTTTTTTTCAATTTGAGCTATCCTGTGTAGGACTTCTACAAAAATTTATGTACAGTTATGTGAGCATATGCTGTCATTTTTGGGGGTAAATACAGTAGTTTCTCTTTATCTGTAGTTTCATTTTCTATGGTTTGTTACCTGTAGTCAACAGTGGTCCAAAAGTATTACATGGAAAATTCCATAACAAAACAATTTATAAGTTTTAAATTGCGTTCCATTCCGAGGAGCGTGATAACGTCTCACACCATCCCATTCTGCCCTGCCTGGCACGCGAATTATCCCTTTGTCATGCATATCCACGCGTTATATGTTCCCTCCCCACCTGTCAGTCACTTAGACTTCTCGATGATCAGTTTGACTGTTACCATATTGCAATGCTTGTGTTCAGGTCACCCTTCTTTTACTTAATGGTGCCATATTCACATGACTTTTACTATAATATATTGTTGTTACTGTCCTACTTTATTTTTAGTTACTGTTGTTCATCTCTTAGTGTGCCTAATTTATAAGTTAAACTTTATGATAGGTATGTATGTAAGGAAAAATCATGGTGTATAAGCTTCAGTACTATCTGTGGTTTCAGGCATCCACACTGGAGGTCTTGGAACATACCCCTTGTGGATGAGGGGGCACTGTTATATGTAGGATGGGGTGCCTGGGCTGTATTATCAGTCTGTGTAACTACAAGACACTGCCAAACTGTTGTGCCAAGTTGCTGTTCCCTTTTACATTCCCACAAGCACTGTATGAGTGTCTGTTGCTTCACATTCTAACACTTTAAAATTAAAACAAAGTTTTCGTAGTCCTAGTGGGTTTGCAGTGGTAGTTCATTGGGGTTTTTAAAAATTAAATTATTATTTTTTTAATTACAGCTGAACCTGGTTTTGCTTGGGTGTTCTCCTTTTGGCCGAAGTAAAAACTCGAGGTCTATTGCAACAGCAATAAAAAGCGGAGGGAGGATTTTGGCTGCTTTTTCTTACTCTCTTTTTTAAAATTTTATTTTTCAATTACAGTTTACATTCAATATTATTTTGTATTAGTGTTAGGTGTCCAGTATAGTGGTTAGACAATCATACACTTTATAAAGTATTCCGCCCCCATCTCCCCCTGATATTTCCAGTACCCCCCTGGCACCAGACATGTATTGCAATATTACTGAGGATATTCCCTGTTCTGTACTTTACAACCGTGACTATTTTGTAGCTACCAATTTGTACTTCTTAATCCCTTCACATTCTTAACCCATTCCCCTACACACCTCCTCCCCTCTGGCAATCATCAGTCTGTTCTCTGCTACTATGAGTCTGTTTCAGTTTTGTTTGTTCATTTATTTTGCTCTTTAGATTCCACATATGAGTGAAATCATATGCTCTTTCTCTTTCTCTGGTTGACTCATTTCACTGAGTATAACACCCTCTAGGTGCATCCATGCTGTCGCAAAGGGTAAGATATCATTCTTTTTTATGGGCAAGTAATACTCTGCAACTATAGGGGTTGCACATCTTTATTTATTTTCAGAGGTCATGTTTTAGCAGTCTGTTGTATTTTCTGGATATGAATAACTTTAAAATATCACTAGCATCTGAAGTAAAACTTTCTGTAAAAAATTGGCCGGAGTTTGAACAGTCACTCCTTCCAGACTCATACTGTACAAAAGGAGGTCAGGGTTTGGAAACTACCTGTTGGATTTGGGCGAGGGGTGATCCATCTGGGTGACTGATAACAAGACCTGGAGCGAGTGCACACAGGACTTGAACATGGAACTCAGCAAAGAGCGTATTTCATGGCTCCATTGGCCGTGGGAGGGTTGGCTCCACGCTTAGCTAAACCTGCTGTTTGCGGGAAGCAGACCAAGATTCAATTAGTTTCCCGGATGCCTCAGGAGTCACCTGGGAAGCTCAGCAGTCCTCTGTGGCTGTCAGGAGTGTATGGTAGAAGCCTGTAGAACACAGAGCTCCCTCTCTGGGGACAATTTATTTGAATTAGTTAATCAAGCTTGAGAAATCGGTTACCACAGGCCCAGAAGTGCCACCACCTTTATATTCTGTAACCCTATTTCTCGTGTCCATCTCTTAGTTAATTAATTAAGCAAACATTCCCTGAGCATTTACTGCATTGCCAAATACCTTTTTCATACCAGGCAGGGGCAGGAATGGTCCCTACCTGGACTCAGCTCCTGGGAGAAGTGTGGCAAGGGGCAACTGGCTGCCCGGGAGCACCTTGGAGGGGCCCCTAAGTCAGGTGTCAGTGCAGGGGTGACAGGAAAGGATCCTGACCAGGAGACAGCTAAGTGGAGACCCAGGATTTAGGAAGAGTTAGGCAGGCTGATGGGACAAGGAAGTCCCAGTGACAGGAGAGAGTGTGGGCCATTCAGAACCTGTAAGTAGTTTTCCAGGGCGTGTGGAGGTGGGGGAGTGGTGAGAGGGGAGACTGGAGCTCACAGGGACACTAGGTAAAGATGTGAGGCTTGAACTTTATCCTCAGGGGGTTGGTTTTAAGTGGGGAAGTGGCGTAGTTAGATATTTGGTTTCGTTGACTAAGTTTGGTTGCTCTGTGATAAATGGATGGAATGGGGCAAGACTGGGAGACCAGAGAAGTGGCTGATGTGGGATGAGAGTGTCCTCTCCATTGGCAGTGACTGGAAAGTGGGATCCTTTCCAGCCAGTAACTGGAAATGTGTAGAAGGCTAGAAGTGAGTGTGCTCCTAGCTTTGAAACATTGAGAAATCTAGTACACAGTACTTACTGCCTTCTTTTTAGTTTTGGTTTGTTTGTTCTTTTTTTTTTTTTGGAAAGCTGATGTAGAAATGTCCCTTTGGCTTCAGTTACCTAGCAGAGGGGTCTGGGCTTTGCCAAACCCTTCTCTTTGCACAGCATTGCTCCTCCCAGTGATCACTGCTTTCTGAGGTAGGAGGAGGGGGTTCTGTAGGCGGCCAGGGCCGTGCCAAGGTGGGTGGGGGAATTGGGGCAAGAAGCCTGACTGTCTGCACCCAGCAAGGCCCGGGCAAACCTTCTACTGCTGCTCTGGGCACATTCTACTGCTGCTCTGGGCTCCTTCTTGCTAACCTTCTCTGTGTGTCTCCTGGAGGGTCTCTAGGGTCAGAACCTGTATCTGGAGACCCAGAAGCTCTTAATTTTAGGAAAATACCCTCCCCAAAATCTCCTCCTGATTTTCCTCTTCTCATGTACCTTCTATAGAGGTATGTCTTCTCTTCCTCTGAGATTCTCCACTCAAGTTTAGTGGAGGCAGTACTGTGCTCTGGTTTGGCCCCATCCACCACCAGGCTCTTCATGTTTGTCCTTTCTACTGTGCCCTTCTTGCCTTTCCGGACACCCACAGTGGATTTGCTAGAAATCCATTGGAAATTATGTAACCATTTCTGCGCTAGAGGGTACTAATAGACCAGAGAAAGATAAGTGAGGAGGAAGGAACTAATTTCTTTGGCACTTATAATGTATCATGTACTGTGTTGGAAACTTATTTATATTATCTCATTTAATCCTTAGGACATGGTGCAAGGTAGTATTGTCATCCCCATTTTATACTGAGGAAATAGATGCTTGGGGAGCATAAAGGCTTGGGCAAGGGTACACAGGTGGAAAGCTGCGGCTAATTCATGTCTGGGTTCTTTGTACTAAGTTGCTTTTCCCGTTTTTAATCACAAACTTGTGTTCTAACCTTCTCATTGTTGCCTTGGAAATCTGAAAAGATTCACATAGCTTCTAAAGCAGCTCAGTAATTCCTGGCGAGTAGCTTTTGCCTGAGAAAAATCTAGCTAATTATTTATGTCACTGTTTCTGGAATGCAAACCCTGTACTAGGCCACTTGGAAACCTTTTGGGATTACAAACACAATGGCATTCTGACTCTTAGAGGCCAGTTATCCTTTAGACAACAATTACACACTGATTCTGTGCTGGTTTAACTCTTCTTTGTTTTGGAGTGAGGATGTGCGCCTTTCTATAGGTTTGCCGTGTAAATATATCCTAAGTCTTGAGTACTTCAGAGGAATTTCTGATTTGTGGGATTGTCAAGGAATGAATTTGACGACACGATGAATGACTGGGCCATTCCTTCTATGTGGATTCTGCAAATTTCTCCATTTTCTTTTCTTCTCTAAAAGTTTTTAATCCAAGTCCTTGTGGAGTGGGGGACAGAAGGGTAAGGTCCTACTACACATTGATGTTTGTGCTGAGATCTGATTTGGATTCATGGACTTCTGGTCTACTACTTCGTTTTATATCCACAAGTGGTCACTACATTCTTAGCTCTTTTTGCTCTCTGTTCCTCATGCCTAATATCCCATTCTCACCTCGACTCCACTAGAGACCACGATGATTAACTGAGCCATTTTAAAAGGAAAGCTGGTTTCTGGTTTCCGCTGAGGGTTCCTGACTATGAAGTGCCAGCAGAGTCTAGCTTTAACCTGTGTATCTCTCCCTTCCTCCTTCTTCCAGTTTCTATTTTTGTGCTCCCCTCTCCCCCCCTTTAATTTTAGTATGACTACTTGGGATCATTCCAGCATTAAATAAATGCAGTTGTTGAGTGGGCAGTTAGGGCACATAGAAACGTTGTATCTCCCTCTTTATGAGAACTTGCCCTTCTTGTAGCACGGCGAGACAGCCCTCTAAGGGGGCACCTGTGACACCTGGCAAGGAGCAGCCGGGCCCTTGGTGCCGGTGCAGCCGGAGCAAGACCAGAGGGTGCAGATGTCTAGACAGTGGGAGCTTGTCAGTTTCGCAGGCACTGCTCCCGCCTGCCTTAGCTGACTTGTTTCTCCACAGGATGTTGTTTTCTTTCCACAGACACACATCACTGGGGTTGTCCTCTACACCTGGGAGCCAGGTGTCGTGGCATTTCCTGGGTGTTTATTTCCAGTCATCTCAGGCACACAGCGGCTTTCCAGATTGGGAAACTGCTTTCTCAATGGAGCCGTTTATCATTTGAATGACTCCACTTTGTGGCCAGATGAAAACGTGGTCTGCAGAGAATTTCAGGGAACAGCAGAAATGACTCCAGGTTTGAGGCAGAGTTTATAAATGCTGCTGACGTTTTATGTGAGGGGAGGCATTTTTTTCAGAGAAGGGAGGCAGGTCTCTGGCATGCCAGTATTCCACGTCCACCCTCAGCGTTTTGACCACCTCAGATTGCTCACTTAAGTCTGTTTTCCTAAGTGTATTTTTCATTCCCCGATGATCACCCCAGTGGCGCTAAAATGAGTCCCTGTTGACTGGAGAAGGCTGAGGCCGGAAGTCGAGGACCCATGACCTTTTGAGAAGCGGTTATGATGCAGCCCTGGGACTGAGGTCTCAGGTGAGGGGGCTGGAGCCCCAGCCCTCATTGGCGTGTGTCTGGCTTTGCAGCAGTAACTGACCGCTGTCTCCCTTCCTGCTTTATCTTTCAGTTAATGACCAGCCACAGCGCCTCTGCTGTGAGCTCCGGCCACTGCCTCCACGGGTTCCGGGCCACACGCAGGCTGCTGTGGGTGCCGCCTGACGGAACATGGCGTGCTGGCCTCAGCTGAGGCTGCTGCTGTGGAAGAACTTCACCTTCAGAAGGAGGCAAACAGTAAGCTTGGGTTCTCGGTGGGGGCACGGGGATCTCCTGTGCGTTTCTTCATGGCGTTGAGTTGGGGATTAGAGGAGGGAGGAAAGAAAGTCTTACTAGTTTTCTCAAAGTGATGGAATGAGGTGGCTCTGGTGGCTCTGTCACTTGTCACCGAGGGCAGGTTTGCAGCCAGGCAGATACGTCAGCTTTGGTTTGTGCTGCCGCCCAGGCATGAGTTCTGACTTCTGGAATCTGGTGCGGATCGCCCTGCCCATCCCACCGGTTCCGTTTCCTGCGGCCTCGGGGGCCAGCGGGGTCTACAAGAGCGCTTACCGGGCCCCGGAACTTCTGAAGTGAGCTAATGGCCCAGCTTTTAGAGGCTGAATCTTTTAGTGTCTGTGCGGACTCTTTCGGCTTTGACTGCAAGCCTGGAGGAAAATAAGCCAGAGACGTGCTGTATTTATGTGTAGGGTCCTAAGCCATTCCCTTCCCAGATGGCACAGGAATTCTTGCAGTAATCCCGAGAAGATCTTCTTTAATGCACAGGTGAATGGTATTTTTCCACAGAGGAGGGTGAAAGCTATAAGACACGGTCAGCTCCTGGAAGCTCAGATGTCAGCTCTTTGCTTCTCTATCTGAACACTCTTGGAAATCACATCTAGTCTCCTGGGTTCAGCTATACCTCTCTGTAGTTGGCTTCTAATCTGTTTCCTGCTCTGCCTTTTGCCTCAGTTCGGAGCCTGCCTTTCCACTTGGCTGTCATAACGAAGCTGAACATGTCTATAAGCAAAATGATCATTTTCTTCTTAGACTCAAAGAGCTATAAGGGACCTTGGGGATAAATTAATTTAGTGTTTCTCAAACTAGAATAATGTTTGGACCCTTTTTAAAAGAATAAAAATGTTAAGGTCCCTTTGTGTTCACTAAATTTCTTTTTATTATAATGTTACTTAGATGTACATATGTGGAAGTAGATACAAACCCCTTATTGTATCTGATGTTATATTACCACATGATTCATATATAATTACAAATTAAATGCAAACAAAATCGCAAAATCAATACAATTCCAATGGATATAGTAAGACGGCACACATTGTTTAGCTGAAACCACATCCAAGTAATAACATGAATATGGTAATGAAGGCTGCAGTGCCATCCTTTTGAGTCTGGACAGTCTTATGTTCTAAGCATTCAGTTCTCCAGCCATTTTTCCCATGGCCTTCATTTGATATCATTTGACTTTCATTTGGACCACCAACCTCATCATTCATAAATCATGTCTGCATCTGTTCCTTTCTCATTAGTCTGCTACAATTATGTTGGTGCCAACACAGTCAAACACAAATATAAACTTAGGCTTTGAAATCTTGTGCCAGAACTTGTTATGAAGTAGGCATTTAGAAAATCCAGATATGTTTGTTCTAATTTGTTTAGATGACCATTGAAATGAAAATACAAAATGGTTAAAATGTTCACAGGGAACTCATATGTAATCCATCAAGAATACATATACATACCCCAAACACACACACACACACACATACACAGATTCTAGTTTGAGAAACAATGATTTTGTCCAGTCCTTCATGTTATTAGTGGGAACGTGAATCTCAAGGTCACTAATGAGAGAGTAGGAACTAGAGTCTAGATATCTAACATACCCCACCTGTCTTAGTAATAATAATGGTAAACTATAAAACCTGTTATTATGTAAGGAAAGAAAACACTTAGAGTGAGCTTCCATGTGCTAGGTACTAACTAAATAGTGTATTACTAACTGGATTATCTTTTTGTGACTCCATGAAGTACTGTTATTTCTTTGTTACAGCTATGGAGATTAAGTAATTTGTCTGAGGTCCACAGAAGCACATGTAGGGTTCAAATCTAAATCATCTGACTCCAGAGTTGGTATTCTAAACCACTATGTCAAATTGCTTTTCCATGGTATCTTTTATTATGTCCTATCCTTTGTCTCAAGATCTTGAAGTTTCAGACTTCTTCGCCTTTCCTCCTGCTTTCTATGGCTTTTCCCAGGTTCTGGTGTCCCAAGTCCAAATTCATCTCTCATCCTCATTTCTTAGGTCCAGGTCCCTTGTCTCTTCTCGTCCTGGTTGTAACAGCCCACGTGGTAGGAAACCATTCCTGCCGTGGTGTGTCCATTAGCCAATGAGTAAGTGGAAAGAATCATATCATCTTACTGATGAAAGGAGGTCTCAAGGGCAATACAGCCCAAAGCCTCTCATTTTACAGTTAAGAATACTGAGGCACAAAGCATGGAAGGAATTTCCCCATGGACAACAAGGAATCAGGGTCATGGAACAGGGTGTGGGGGTTGGGCCCATTTCCACAGTACGTGAACTTGTTGCTTCTTGCTCATGATAGCTCTTGGGTTTTAAAAGAGTTAAGGTTGAAGAGACAGGCAGTCTTAGTCAAAGGCACTCTGTGGTCTTGTGGCAGAGTTCCTACTGAAGGAGGAAGTAGGGGCACAACATCCTGACACCAAAGGGCTTTTTTAAATGATCTGTCACTGCCCCTTAGCTTGTCCTGGTGATCTTCCTTCCTGATTTCTAAAGGAAATGTATTTTGCTGAACCAGAAAGAAAGGTGGTTTATTTCAGGTTGCAGGTGCTTAGATTGTCAGAGTTGGAAAGATCTGGCCTGCCCCCACTTACAATTGACAGAGCTGGGATTTGGGACAGGGGACAGGGGTCCAGAGTGGATCATTCATGGAAGTAGCCCCAGAACGAATTTCCCGGTGGTCCTACAGGCATAGGCCCTCCTTAGCAAGTTTTGCTTTATCTGCACTAAAGGTTTAGTGCCCCTGGATCCTAAGTTCGAACTGGTGGCTCCTTCCCCATGTACCTGGCTTGGGTTCCTGGATTCTGTTGTTAAACAGTGGAACCTGTTAAGGATTTTGGTGCCACTTTGTTAGCCCGCATAGTCAGAACTAATCAGTGTACAGAAAATCATTGCTTGTTTTCCTTCCTGTGCGATCCTAGAGTGTACACGTGGCCCCAGAGCCTGGCATCTGGGCTATGCTTAATAAGTATTTGCCGAATGAGTGGTGAATGCATTCAATGGGCCATTAGTTTGCAGGTCTGAAGGAGACTCCCCTGCTCCAGGGGCATTGTGGGCTGCTACCAGGAAGAACAGAAAGAACATGTAAAAGCTGGGACCAACCAGTACTCCCCAGAGCAACCCGGTTGAAAAGCGGCTGTTTCCCCTTTCGCTCTGTGTCCTCATTTGCTGGTGAATTCTGGGGGACCTCCCTGTGGTGCCCCCATTGTGCAGACTCATGGGGACCATCAGCCAGAGTTCACTTTCTTCTGTTCTTGTTGGGCAAAGAATTCATTGAAATTGAGTTGCGAAAGTTGGGTGCAAAGCTCAGTTTGGGTCCAAAGTAACGATTAACTAGTGTGGGTGGCAGTCATTCAGCACAAACAGGACAGGAAGGGCGAGGGGCTTCAGAGTTTTCAGGATCCTCATCTGGTTTTAGGATGAACCAGAGGCCAAGGTCCCCATGAAACAGATGGGACAGAGTGTGGCCATATCATTATTTATTTATTTAGCTTTGCCTTTGCTATTAAATATTTTCTTTTTCTTTTTAAATTTAATCTTTATTGTATTTTTTCCCATTCCCATTTAGTCCCCTTCTACACATACTCTCCCCGCAGCAATCACCACACTGTTGTCCATACCCATGAGTTCTTTATCCTTTCTGCAAACTGTGGTACTGTGTTGGGTGCTACCAGGCTGTGGATGGGGACTTCATTTAGAATGGAAGGCCGTGACATTTATACTGAGAACTCTGAAGTTCCAGCAGCAGTTAGCCAGGGGAACATCAGGAGCCCAGAGATGAAAGGCACTGTATTCCAGGCAGGGCCAGATCTTACAGGGCTCTGCAGTTGGGAAGGGCATTGTGTTTTCTTTTATGTGCCAAGGAGCCCCTGGGGCCCAGACTGTGTGTGGTCCTTGGCACTGAGAGGACTGGAGTGAGGAGAGCCCAAGGAGACAACTGAGTCATGACCTTCATGGGTTCCATTTTATGCTGTTTCCCTCTTTCATGTCACATTATTGGCTGTGTCTGTTCTCATATTTCCAAATAAGCTTCATATTTATAATGATTCTTGGTATGTAGGCTGTGTTTTGTAGTTTTGAAAGTACTTTTTATCCATTATCTTGATTTTCACAGCAATCCTGAGAGGTGTGCATAGCAGTTCCTGTTTCACAGTGAAGAAAGCATTATAGGTTAGTTAGTAGGGTGGTTACAGGTTAGAGGAAGTGCTGAATCTTTTGGTCCCAAAGTTACTATGGGCTGATTCCATTGACATTTCTAGTAGCTTCATAGTAATCCATCAATACAGTTTTTATTTTATAAGTTCATACTCTATTGCCAACATTTAGATTGTTGCCAGTGTTTGCTGTTATAAATAAATTACTATAAAGATTTTATACATCTAGTCTTTTCATACTTTTGTATTACTTCCTTATACCAGAATCTCAGGACTACAATTAACAGGTCAAAGGAACATGGCCCTTGAAATCTGTGATCAGATGCCCTCCCAAAGGATTAAACCAATTTAAAAAGCCACCATCAATGCATGATTATATAGTTTTGAAAGGAGGGCAGGTCTGATTTACAAAATTGTTTTTCCCTCTAGCATTTCTGATTGAAGCTTAAAGATTTCACTTTAATTTACGCAGACCTAATTGAGGTATATAGTTTCAGGGATGGTTCTAAAAATAATTTTTCTTTCACTCATATCATGTCATTCCTGCAGCTTTTATTAAACAGTGATTCCTTTTCTAGTTAATTTTTGGGATATTTATCAAAATCTTGTGTCTGTAAGGAGCTCTTTGGGGGTTATTTATTTGGTCATTTGCTAAGTATTTTTTTATTTTGATGCTAATATAGCACAGAGTGTGCTATTACTTTGAACATGCTGAGATCTGGGGTAACTCATTGTCTCAATTTTACCCTTTGTGACAGCACGGATGGACCTGGAGAACATTATACTAAGTGAAATAAGCCACTCAGAGAAAGACAAGTACCATATGATCTCACTCATATGTGGAATCTAATGAACAAACTGGACTAACAAGCAAAGTAGAGACAGACTCATGGATAGAGAGCAGGCTGACAGCATTCTATGGGGGAATGGTAGGGGGTGAGGGACTGAGCAAAAAGGAAAAAGGACTCATGGGCATGGACAACATTGTGGTGACTGCAGGCGGGGGTGTAAGAGCACTAAATAGTAATGGAAGAAAATACAATTAAAAAAACAAAACTCAAAATATAAAAATAAAAGACCACACTTCCTTTTTTGTCTCTCTGAGAATATACTTTGATAGTTTCATCAGTTTCTTTTTCTCATTGAATCTTATTACCTTGTCAAGTTCTAAAAGGTATTTTAGCACTACTTTAATGCCTAGGGCCATTTGGTAATGTTTGGAGATACCTTTTGGTTGTCTCTGTCCTGGGTGAATTTTGTGTTCGATGGCAGAAATAATTTTAGAGGTACAGAGTCAAAGGGCATGGATTAAATTTTATTTCTCAAAAGTTTTTGGTTTGTGGGGTGTGAGCTCTGGAGGCGATCTCTTCATCTATTCATACATGCTAGTGACTCAGGTTAGCAAGGGCTTTGAAAGATCAATAATTTGGATACTCTGGTAGGAAGGCAGGGGGCATTTGGGTGCGTAGTGGTTAAGAGCAGGACCCTGGAATCTGACTGGCTTGGAATCCTGGCTCTGCCATTTAGCAACCTTAAAGCCTTGGGCAATATATTAACTCTTTAAGCTTCAGTTTTTTCACCTGTAAAATGAATAATAATAGTACTAATAGGGTTGTTTGAAGATTAAGTGAGTTAATATATATAAAACACTAGTATCCAGTAAGACCTATTTAAGTGTTAGCTATTATTCTTATTCTTTTTCTTTTTTCCTGATCTGCTCATACCCACTGGTTTTGGAAGCTGGAACGATTTGTAAGATTTTCTTTGTTCTCTTTGCTTTCAGAGTCATGGGGAAGATCCATTCTCTTTTTTTCAATCAACCAACATATTGTGAGCCTCTGCTGCCCTATGGGGTCCTAGATGTGGGGGCTGCAGAGGTGTCCAGGAATGTAAGGGTGGATTCATTGGGTCAGGTCAGTGCTCAGGAGGGCTACTGAGTGAGAGACTAAGTGGCCATCTTAAAAGGTGCATGTCCCAAACTGGTTCCATCAGAGGCAGCGTGATGAACGCAAAAGGACACATAAAGGGGTCAGCAGATTTGGGTTCCAGTGCTGGTGTGCTCTCTTAACCAGGATATGGGCTCATTAACCTCTTTGAACCTTAGTTTCTTCACTTGTGCAATGGTAATGATACAACCCATCTCACAGTTATTGTGAGAATTAAATATCAGAGATGAGATATATAAAAATTCCTGGTACACAGTATGTACTCAGTATTGGCTGTAACTATAACAAATCGGTGGAATGAGTTGGTGTTTTTTGACCATGCCACTTAGTGGAGTCATTTCCCACCTGAACTACTTACTGTGCCAAAGAGAATTTTATGTGGCCTCAGGGGTTGGGAAGAACTGGCCGCTGACCTCAGTGCTGCCACTGACAAGCTCTGTGATTGCCCTTCCTCCAAGCTTTGGCCTCGACACATACAAAAGCGAGACAACAGTGGTTCCTACATCACAGGGCTGTTCTAAGGATTTAATGAAATAATCCACATACAATGTGCCTACTACATATTGGGCTTGAAATAATGGTAGCTACTCTGTCCTAAAAGTACAAATCATAGTTTCAGAGCTTGAAGGCTGATGACTATCTTACTCGTACTCTTTATTTAATTTTTTTTCTGAGTTTATTCCTCTTTTCTGAAGTGATTCACAGTTGTGCCATTTTAAACAAGTTTTATTCCTGTCTGTTAATATTTGTGATTTTATACAGCTGTAAGCTTTGAGTGGATACAATATTGTGTTTTTTCACTTAATATTATATGGTTAATAGTGTCTGCATTTCATAAATGTTGTTGTAATGACTGCATATACATTGTTGAGTAGATGTGCAATAATTTAATCATTTCCCTATTGCTGTGCAATTGTTTCCAGTATTTCTCAATTATAGCGTTTCAACGAGCAAATAATTTCATCTATGTAGCTTTCCATATTTTGAATTTAGTTCTGTAGGATATATTCTCAGTGGTATTACTTGGTCAAAGGGGATAAACATGTCTTTTGATACCTGTGGCCAAATTGCTTTTCCAAAGGGCTCAAGTGATTTGTATTTCCATCTTCATTATTTGATAAACTTTAGTTCATTTTCTTACTGAACACGGTTTTTAAAGTCCTCATGGTGTGGAAGTCTTAGTGAGGCGACAGTAACACTGGGGAGGAGCTCCCATACAAATAGGGCCTCTGCTGTGCCAAGTGCTGATAAGGGCGGGGAGCACCTGGGGGGTGCCCCCCAGGAGGGACTTCCACTCAGCTGGTAGAAGAGGCCACTGTCACTTGAAAGTTTGGAGATTTCAGTGTGTGTTGCTCCTGTTTGGGATTATTTATAGAAATACTTAGCAAGCCCCGTCCTGTCTTTGGCCTTGGAGACCCCATTGATAGCATGTGTTCTTTCAAAGAGGGACACATCTGTTATTTTTTTTTTCCTCCTGGTGTGCTATCTATAGCAAACTATGAGTCATTGTTATATGGCAACAGTAGTTTTTTGTTTTATTTATGGAAAATGTAGGAAACACAGGAAAGTATTTTAAAAAATTGCCCATTTTCTTATCACCTCAGGACACCCACTGTTGTTATCCTTATATTTCCTTCCAAAAAGAAGACTTTTAAAAAAGAGGTTAATGTGGAACCATAAAAAGGGCATTTGGATATTAAAAATGGACTGTTTAAAATTCTAAAAACTCAACCACAAATAATAAAAACAAAACAAAACTCAGAACAATCTGAAGCATCAGCAATAGCAGAAAGGTTAACTTAATTATGATCCATTCTCAGTGTGGAATATTAAATGGTCATTAAAGGCCATATTGCAAGGGAATATTTATATCATAGAAAACACTCCCAGTATGATGTTAAATGAAAAAGAAAAATATAAGACTATATATGATATATAATCTCAATTTTGTAGAGAAAAAATATTATTTGTGTATGCATAGAATAAAAGACAAAAATATTAACAGAGAACTATAGTTAGCTCATTTTACTAGGGATTCTCTCTGTGAAGTAGGATTAGGGGTGATTTATATCTATTTTTTGATTTCAGTTTTTCTATAAAAAATACATGGACTTGAGGATCAAGAAAGAAATTCTGTTAAAAGAAAAAGGGGTTTTTCATATCAGTGTTCTCTTGGCTTTATGGCTCTGAAGCCACAGTTGTGATTACTCCTTTTTTAAATTTAAATTAAATTTTATTTTATTTATCTGTTTTTAGAGAGAGGGGAAAGGAGAAAGAGAGGGAGAGAAACATCAATGTGTGGTTGCCTCTCATGCGCCCCCAGCTGGCGACCTGATGTGCAACCTAGTCATGTGCCCTGACTGGGAATCGAACCAGCGACACTTGGTTCACAGGCCAGCGCTCAATCCACTGAGCCACAGCAGCCAGGCAGTTGTGATTACTCTTAACCACAAGACCCCGCGACTCTTTTGGGCTCTTTGGTGTTCATCCTAATTAGAAATGAAAGGAAGAAAGAGGTGAGAGATTTTAGGCAGTGGAACTACAGATGGTCCATGACTTACAATAGTTTGTCTTACAATTTTTCGACTTTACCGGGGTGAGAAAGTGAAATCCATTTGGTAGAAACTGTACTTTGAATTTTGAATTTTGACCTTTTTCTGGGCTAGCAATATATAGTCTGGTGTTCTCTTGCGATGGTGGCCAGGCCGCAGCAGTGAGCTGCAGCTCCCAGTCAGGCACGCAATCACCGGGGCCAACACCCCATACTCTACAGTGTATTTATTGTGTGAGATGATTTTGCACAACTATGGGCTACTGTAAGTGTTCTGAGCATGTTTAAGGTAGGCGAGGCCAAGCTATGATGTTCAGAAGGCTGGGTGTATTAAGTGCGTTTCGATTTACGCATTTCCAATTTACAATGGATTTGTGAGTTTACATAACTCCATTGTAAGCAGATGAACATCTGTAGTTGTCTGAACACCTCTGGTTCAATTAAATTATGTCTAATGATTTCCCACCTGTCCCTGTGATTATTTATCCCTTGGTAACTCGTCGAGGCAGGGTTTTCTTTTAGAGAAACCTCATTGCTTTAACCAGTGCATCATGCTTACTTAAAAAGTTAACTGATTTTCTAACCTACCAGACCTTGCACTCTTCCCAACTCTTTCCAGTCCTGGTTGTGTGGAGGTCAATACGGAACTCTGTGTGAATTTCCATTATTCTTTGGAGCCCTGTCCTCAGCCCCTTCCGGGCAACTTTGTGTGCATTTAGAGGAGCAGAGCGGGTGTGTATTTAGCACAGCAGGGCCTGCTGGCCCTCCTCTTTCAATAAATGGTCATTACCTACCTGAAACTGTGCTAATAATGCTGGGGATGCAAAGAGGCCTTGACCCACTGCTTGCCTTCAGGGTGCTCATGTTGCAGCGAGGAAGCCAGTGATAGAAACAGATGATTTGCATTTGCAGGGCTCGGTTACAGTGGGAGCACAGGAGAAGGGCTTCTAGCTCAGTCTGAGATTTTAGTAAAGGAGATTATGCCTGGTTGAGTCTTGAAGAATGAGCAGAAATGAGCCCGATGGAGCAGGCTGGGAAGCCTCATCCCTTTCTTAAGGAAAACTCAGAGGTATGGAATTGTATGTTACAGGGTAAGAACAGCAAACAGTAAAGTGTTAGGGAAGCTCAGAGAGCGCTGGGAAAGCCTGGAGAAGTGGGTCTGTTGTTTCACGTTTCTGTGGATGTCCCCAAGCTCAGTAACATCAGGCCTCCATGTTACTGTTTAAATTCACCTTGCTCTGTCTTCTTTCCCACTCAGGGTCAGTTATTGCTGGAAGTGGCCTGGCCTCTATTTATCTTCCTGATCCTGATCTCCGTTCGGCTGAACTACCCACCCTATGAACAACATGAATGTGAGTATCTGAGCATCCTGCCTGAGACTTCCCACTGGCAAGTGCATGCAGGGCATGGGCTACATTTGACTTTTCCTCAGATGCTGCCTTTAGGAAACACTGTAAAATGGTTTGAAACAGAAAAGCTAGGTTCCCAATTTTTTCATAAGGCGTGAACTCAGGCAACTATTTGCAGTCCTAGGGAATGGTGATAATAGTAACTGTAATAATAGCCAACGTCTGTTTCATACATTATAAATCATAAAAGTAAAATAACCTTACTGATAGTTCAGAAAGTAGTGATTAGAAAAGACCCCTAAGGCAGCCCCTTACCTCCACTGTCATCTGGTCCCTGCCAGTCTTTTTCATATGCATGATGTCTTTATTGCAGTGCAGGTTCAAATCATGGAACACATAATTTTAAGCAGTCTTTGTGTGGAAATTCTCAGATTGGCTAATATTATTTGATTTGATTCTTATAACAACCTTGCATATTAGACTTTATTATTATAATTTGCTTTATAAGTGAATTGGGGCTCAGAGTAGGGCAGGGACTTGCACAAGGTCACACATTAGTAAGTGACAGAGGTGAAATAAAGCTGAGATCATCTGACTCCCAGTCCTGTGTTTTGAGGGTAGCCTTTACAGTGAGTATGGAAAATACAGCAGTGGCCAAGAACACAAGCTTGTGATGTCAGGTTCCTTGGGTTTGAATCCTGGCTTCAGCAATCACTAGGTATATCATGTTGGGAAAGTGGCTTGGCTTCTTGGTACCTCATCTCTATAATAAAACCTATTCTTTATGGCTCTCAGTATCCCACGATTACATGTTTCTCTCCTGGCTTGGCTTGCTGGAAGGATTGGCACTGCAGAAATGTCCCAGTCTAAATGATCAATATTTATGTAGGAGGTTTATCTGGAACTTCTGTTCCATGCCCTATAACTTTTCCTACCATTGACCAGCTCCACCCATACCATGCCAGCCCCATAGACTTAAAGGATGCTGATCTTCAGGAAAGAGATGGCTCCAGGGTCACCCTTTGATTGTGTTCTTGGTCTGGTCAGTGGCCCATAGAGTCAGTTACTTACCTACTAATTTGCTAGTACACATTCTATTCAGAGGCGGGCACGGTAGGTTTACCATTGTGAGTATGTAAAACATAGAGCTTATTCTTGTACTGTTTATTAATATTACAATTGTAAACCTACTTTTGCCCACCCCTCTATATTCAAGTTTTTAAAAACCCCACAAAACCACAGGGGCATTCTACTAGAAGTGATTTTTAGATTTTACCAAAAAGGAAAAGAATATAAAATGAAATACATACTCAATTTGTGGGCCCAGGAGATAATTCTGCCTTCTCTTTTGGAACCCCAAAGATGAGTGAGCAAATGCATATTTGATTTTATTCAAGAAATACCCTAAGCCCCACCAATGTGCATGTTTTAGGGAAACTCAGTTTTTTCATCTGCTTAGCTGTTCTCTCCCTGGAATGATCACATGTAGGCAAAATGGTGTAGTAGAAACAGGCAGACTTTGGGTCAGACAAATTGGGGTTTGTTTGTAGCCTGTCTCTGACACTTATCGAGGTTGTGATCTCAAACAAGTTGTTGAATTTTAACCCAGACCCTGAATCTAGACCATAGATTCCCAGAAATGTGGAACTGTTATACCTATCGAAGGCTGCTAAGACTCTTGCCTCCCACCTGTGCACTCCTTGTAACCTCCCCTCCTGTTTTTTACTACCCTAGGGACCTAGCTGGAAGGTGGATTGCTAAGGTGAATCTTGCAGAGGTGTCTTGTCTCTGCAGATAAAGGAACGGTGCATAATTCTTCTGCATAAATCATTCCCAGGTTGACCCAGAGTCATCAAGGTCCCCATGACTTTCCTGGCTCCTGGGATTCCATTACGCTATGTGATTGTCATTCTGTGCACCTGTGCCAAGTCCTTTCCCTGCTTTTGCTTGCAGATAAGGTGGACACACCACATAGGGGAAGGTCTTTGCTTCACCCACCGAGGTATAGCCTGAAATACCTTCACCTTCCATTGTCCTGTGGTACCTGGACCACCAATACCTTGTCCTCAGTGCCAGAATCTCTGGGAGGTTAAAGGGGAGACTCCCATGGTCCTTTGAGTACTTGGCTGGGTTACATAAATCTCCCCTGTATGAGGAGCAGCTGACAGAGGCAAGGGATCTTGTTTGGTTTTCCTTGAACTATTAACGGGGAGATAAGGAGGTTAACTGTGTAAATGTTGAACAGGCCAGAGTCCCTGCAGACTGGCCACAGCGATCAGATCTTGTTACATCCTTGCTTTGGATGTTGCCTCTTTGGTTGGAATATGGATGGAAGGAAAAGATGGATAGAAGTGCCGCAATACTGAAATGCAGTGTAGCAAGTCCCGGCTCTGGGTTAAGTTCTGGGGAGACTCTATTAGCATCTTTGCATGAAAAGAATAGTATGAATAACACAGGGTCCCTGCTTTGGAGGAAGGTTGTAGCTGTGAGATTTGGAGTGTTCCCAGCTGGACAGTAGCAGAGTGAGTACTGCTGTAGGCTCACTGCTTGACAGGCCCATTCCCTGAGCCTTTACCCTGGGCTAGGCACTCTGCTACCTGCTTTGCCGGTCAGAGGTCATGGAATACTCACTACAGCTCTGTGGAGTCGGCTGTGTTTTTATCACCATTTTACAGATGAGGAAACTGAGAGTTAGAGGTTCAGTGACTTGGTCAAAGTCTCTGCTCAGTGTGTTGTAGGGATTGGATGTGAATTCCAGCTGGTCTGATCCCGGAGCCCCTGGAGCTCCACAGGTCTTGGTTCTCAATGGTTGTTTCCTCTCTGGGGGTCACACATAACCCAGGAATATGATGAAAGCCGCAGCCATGACCTTTCTGTCCGAAGGAATTCACACACACTTGGTCCTCAGCTTAAGAGCGCCTGTTCCAGGGCGCATGGCACATGTATCTTGGTATCCTCATAAGCAGCCCCCATGGCAGACCGCCACAAACCAAACTCTGCCTCTGACACCCAGTACTAGCCAAATACCCCCAGTCATGCTGTCTGTCAGAAGCTCCTCCGCAGTGAAGGCAAAGGAGAGCGAGCAGACGACCTATTGATTGGGGCTCATGGTTTCGATGCGGGACGCAGCAGCAGCAACAAACGGAGCTTTGCAGGCGGCATCTGACCCCGTGTTAGCATGTTTATTAGGTGCCTTTGAGGAGCTTGTGAGCTGGCAGAGGAGGTGACACGAACATAGGTGTGACCAGCAGAGGACAGTACAGAGGGGACTGAGAACGGCTCAAGTATAAAGGGGGGCGCCGGTGGGAGGGAAGGAGATGGACTTGGGTCACGGAAAAGTGGGTTCTACCCCTGGCCCTGCACACTGAGTGTTCTCCACCGACCACTCTTTCTTGCCCTAGTTTCCTCCTTAGAAATGAAGGAACTGAATTGGTTTCGGTCACCCTCAGGGCCCCTCTGGGTCTCTGAAAAGTGAGGTGGGCTGTGAAAGACAAACTAATACACTAGGCTCTTTCTGTATATGGTCTAATCCACCCCTCTCGCCTCTTCTCCAAGGTTTGTGCCAGGAATCGCATTCTACCAATGACGTCAAGTCGATTACGCTTCACTACCTGATGCCAAGTTTCCAAGTCAGGGTCAGATCAGTTAGAGGCGTCAGGTCTCTGGGATATGGGGAACGTGGCCGACAGGTTTGGGATGGAGAATGTAGGGAACCAATAGAGATAAAGATCAAGTCCCAAACTGCTTCAAAGAACTAATGTTTCTCCTGTGTTTTTCTTCTCCTCAATGTCCACAGGCCACTTTCCAAACAAAGCCATGCCCTCTGCGGGAACGCTTCCCTGGGTTCAGGGGATTATCTGCAATGCCAATAACCCATGTTTCCGTTACCCGACTCCTGGGGAGGCTCCCGGAGTTGTTGGAAACTTTAACAAATCCATGTAAGTACCAGATCAGGTTCTCTTTCCTGCATTTGCCAGTTAGTTCTTTTCCTCCCCTTCTCAGCCTCTGGAGGGTTTTGAATGGTTGGATTTGAGTGAAGTTGCTTTCATAAAGGTTTGTGTATGAATCAGTAAAAAAAAATGTTTGTGTATGAAGTCTGCGTGTGCAGAATGAGGGCAAGGACCATTGCTGTCAGATTTAAGAACCCCCCTTTGGTGTCTTTTAGGAGTAATGATGTGTCACTGAAAGTTATGTGGCTGGGGTGTAGGGGGCGTTCCTCCCCAGACTGGCTGATATGTTGGGAAGGAAAGAGAAGGGGTGCGCTGGCCTCCTCCGGGGAGACATCTGCTCCCTTTGTTGGTCAGCCCACTCATTTAGCAGACATTCACTGTGCCTCTGAGCCCGACCTGGGAGCTGGGAGAGGGGTCTGTGCATGAGTGGGGGCCTGCCTTCTGGGAGCCCACAGCCAAGGCCTCTGAGTCCACAGATCAGGTCTCTTGCTCTGTCTGTGCCCATCATACTGCAGCGCCCCATTGCCTGGTCCTTCTCTTGCCTGGTGTAGCTTCCTGAGGGCCAGGATACCACTTCCTTAGCTTTTGTATTCCTGGCTCCTGGCTTCAACACCAGATACAAGCATGGGCTTAATAAGCGTTTGCTGAATGAGCCACTGAAGAGTCTTGATATGCACAGGACCATGGTATGAGCTAGAATGGACTGTAGACCATGGTTTTTTTTTTTTTTTTTAAGTAAAAGATTTTATTTATTTTTAGAGAGAGTCGGGAAGAGAGGGAGAAAGAGAGGGAGGGATATATCGATGTGTGAGAGAAACATCGATCGGTTGCCTCTCACGTGCCCCCAGCTGGGGACCTGGCCAGCAACCCAGGCATGTGCCCTGACTGGGAATTGAAACGGTGACCTTTCGGTTTGTAGGATGACGCCCAGTCTACTGAGCCACACCAATCAGGGCACAAGACAGTTCTGAGGAAGCTTCAGCTAGGGCAGGCAGGGCCACGTTGTATGGACCTTGGGCTTTGTAACTTTCATGGACCCCTTCTTCCATGCAGAAGTATTTAAAACTTTATTTTATGAGTATGTCGGTCTAAAGATGAATATAATCCAGGCTGGATCCATCTTATACAAATCCTGAATTTTGGTTTTTATTCTGAATTTAAAAGAAATTAGAATTATTTTTGTGGACCTTAAGAATGTCCTGAGCCCTAGGTATTGATTGTACCTCCTGTGTCATGGATATGTTGGCCCCGGGGGAGTGTGTGTGTGTGTGTGTGTGTGTGTGTGTGTGAGAGGGAGGGAGGGCTTCCTGGGGAGGAGGCACACGGGCTGGGCCTTAAAGGAGATGGTAGGAGCTGGTGGACACGTGGGAAAGAGTGTTTGGGGCAGGGCTAGTGGGTGGGTGTTTAGAAGCACTGGGTACCAGCGAAGCTGGGCGTGGGGAGCAGTTGGGGTGGAGGACCAGGCGCCCAGGCTGAGCTTGTGTACCAGGCAGGTACTTTCTTTACGTGGGAGAGGCAGCTGGCCTAACCAGAGTGTTTGCGCTTTTCCTGTCCTCCCTGCAGCGTGTCTCGCCTGTTCTCAGACGCTCAGCGGCTTCTTCTATACAGCCAGAAAGACACCAGCATGAAGGATGTACACCAAGTTCTGAGAACATTACAGAAGATCGAGAATAACACCACAGGTGAGCAAAAGCCTGGCTGTGTATTGGTTTGGAATTGGGAATTGACCTGCACCAATGAGAAAGCAACTCAGGCGGCCTGGTGCTTGTCCCTTTCAGCTCCTCCCTCCTGGGGTTTCCTCCTCTATGGCTGGGCTGTAAGGCCTTTCTGCAGGAGGCATTTGAGAAGAAGCTGGAAAGGCAATGAGTGCGCTAGCCTCCTTCGGGGTGACAGGAGAAAAGCCCCCAGAGAGGAATGGCGCAGGCCCAGTGTTAGGACAGTTCGGGGTGCAGGTTGCTTTGGACTTCATTCCCTTGGAGATGGCCATATGGTTGCAGTGAATTGGGCAGATTTATAGATGGGGACACTTCTGTGCATATAAGGGCAATAAAGTTGCAGCTTGATATGGATAAGCGAAAGTAAGCATTTATTTCCAAAAGGAAGATGCACTTCATCTTCCTCTTAGTCTGATGGACATTTGAACTCTGATCTTTAAAATGTGAACTCTTTATCTCTAATCTGATGAGTGCCCAGGAGTGCCATTAAGGAGGTGTCTGAGGAGGAGGCAGGGTGCTGACTGGGGTGTTGGCTGCAGAAGTCAAGGCACAGCCTCCCATGCAGTGGCCTGCGGGGGGGCCAGGGATGTGTTAATGGTCCTCTGGGTGCGGACAGTGATGCTGTGCATGGTCTGCAGGGAATTTAAAACCAATAACGAAGCCCACTAGAATACATTTTATCATCACTATGCATCCGTGGTTGTAAACAATTCAGTGGTAAGTGACTCCCCACTGCTGTCACTGCCAGCTGCTGTCACTGCTCCAGGAAGGTACTTTTTACTCCATTTGGTGCTAGGGAGGGCTGCGGTGGGCTGGCCTTCTCTGAAGGGCCTCCCAGTTTTTGATCTGCTTGGCAAAAGAAGAAATGGTGAAAAGTCTTAGAGTTTAAACCAGACTTGGATTGGAGCTTTCTCGTGGGCAGACAGAACTGGCCTTTTTCTGGGCTGGAAAGGAGACAGTGGGCAGTGCGGGGCTTGTGGGCAAAGGGAAGCAAAGCTGCGTGAATGCTGGCACGGAGGAGGTGTCGCTTCGCATCGGAGAGTGGAGCGGTGTGACGGTGCTCAGGGTTAGCTCTGAGGGGCCCCCAGCCGGACCTCTGTTGGCTGCGTGGCCAGGCCACCTGGGGGCTGTTGCCTTCCCTGTAGGCTCCTGGTCCTGCACATATGTGTCTGTCCCAGCACAGGACACAGAGGGGAGCAAGCACCAAGCAAAGAGCAGTCAGTCCCTCCTCATCTACTGAAGGACGCCTGCCTGGTAGATGAGAGGCAGAGCGCAGGCACTTTCTTCTACTACAGAGAGACGGTGTGGCCCAGAGGAAAGAGGAGAGAGCGTTAGGATATTTTACTTTGTAGTTTGGTGACTGTGTGAATAAGTCACTTAGGCCCATTTGGCTTCTCATCAATGAAACGGGGGACAGTAGGAGAACCTGCCTCATGGGATTATTTTGAGGAATAAATGAGATATAACATTTAGTTGCTTAAAAATAGCATCTGGCACATAGGAAACGTTTTGTGACTATGAAGTGTGTTTATTTGGGAGGGGTGACATCTTGGTCAAGCTGAGCCTTCATTTCCTCAGCTAAAAATTAATAGGTAACTTGAACTGTAAAATCTAAGTGTCTGGCACATAGTAGGTGTTCAATAAATGAGACCCAGTGTTATTCTTACGTGTCAGTGATACATTTCTGGGCACCTGGCCTTGCTCTTCCGCTCTCACCTTCATCTGGAGAAACTGATTGGCTGATGGGGGGTGAGTTGTTAAATTGCTTCAGATCTCCGCAGGGGGCTTCCTCAGACATAGAACTGTTTCTTCTTTGAGTGACTAGCTTTAGGAGTTGGAGTGGAGGAGAGAAACCAGAACTGCCTTAGGAAACCTTTAACTGCACGGCTCCTCTGATCTTGATGGTATCCTATCCGTGCTCATTTCTCCATTCACCCAGTGTTTCCTTTTCTGCCCTGCAGCTGTTTCTTACGTGACTTTCCCATTTCTCTGACGGTCTTGCAGCACAGAGTTAGGCCTCGGGCTAGAGGGAGAAGGGCGATGTTGCTTCTTCCTCCGTGAAGTTGGTCATTTTTGCTGAATTTGCCTAGCACCGGGGGTTTCAGGGAGGATTGGAGGCTGAGGGCATGCCAGGGTAGCTCCTGACTTTGAGACCTGTGTTTAGCTCTCTCTCTCTTTTTTTTCTTAAAAAATTATTTATTTGTTTGTTTGTTTTATTTATTTTCAGAGAGAGGGGAAAGGAGAAAGAGAGGGAGAGAAACATCACTGTGTGGTTGCCTCTCACTCGCGCCCCCAACTGGGTACCTGACGTGCAACCTAGTCATGTGCCCTGACTGGGAATCAAACAAGTGACACTTGGTTCGCAGGCTGACGCTCAATCCACTGAGCCACAGCAGCCAGGGCTCAGCTCTCTTGCTCTGTCACCATCAGGGTGGGAAGGACCCTTGATTGGAAGCATCCTTAGTTGGAAGCCTTGCCCTCCTCCACCTTCTCTCCCATACACCCCTTCCTGAGCTGGGGACTTACCTCCCACACAGCGGCTCCTTTTGGGGTATTGACAGCTTTAATTACCAGGAAATATCCACTACTCTGCTATACCTTATAGAAAATGAGGCTAATTCTATTTCCCTTGAACTATTTAAATATGGCTCTCGTTTTTTACCCCTTCTCTCCCCAAATTTGTGATTTTTCTAGACTTCTGGAAGGATTCCCGCCCCCCTCCCCCACTCCAATTTCTGCCTCTCTTCTGGTTGCGTGTCAGTGTGTCTCTGTCTTTCTTGAAGTTTATCAGAAATTACACCAGTATTCCAGCTCAGTGTAAAAGGGACTTTCGCCTCCTTTGCTCTGAGCCTGCATCTCTGTTAACGCAATGGGAGGTTGCAGTAAGCCTTTGGGCACCAGCGTCACGCTGTTGACTCATAGTCCACATGCAGGCAACCAGAACTGTGGAGTCTGTTAAATACTCACTATTGCAAGTTACTTGTTCTCCATTTCTTAATTGTGCTGTTGGCTTTTTGAACCTCAGGAAAATATTTCTCTCTTTTCTATTCTCCGTTTTTAGATACTCTAGGTCATCTCGTCCTACCAGAACCATTTTAGATTTTGATGGTGCCACGTACAGTATTTGCTGCTTCTTGTCGTTCCCTGTCATCCAGCTTTTCGATAAATAGCTCTTTCTGTGCTGCACCAGGTTAATGATGACGGTGGGACTGAGGCTTGCGGTTTGGGTCAGACCACTGGAGACTAGCAGCCCCTTTGGACACTCCCACTCCGCATCTTAAAGATGTACCAGCCTACGTTTTCGTTCATGCTCGGCTGTCGAGCTCTTGCGTCTGTGATCCAGTTGGAGGACTTTCCTTCAATTTGCATCTGCTACATCCTTTGGACTATCCACAGATAGTCTGTGCATATGGAGGTCTCTACTCAAACACTCTCTTTTAGTCCCTGGTTTTCTGGGCTTTATTTTCACTTCCTGGGTGAAACCTTAGAGGCCGTTAGTTCATTTTATAGATAAATGGGCTGACTGATTCAATCATCAACCCGAGGTGTTAGGACTCAGAGGGGTACAAATCAAATACGCCCCCTGTCTATATGGAACTTCTAAGTTCTAGACAAGAAGAGGGAAGTGGCTTTCCCAGTTTCACAGCCACAGGAGGGATATTCTGGGGAGAGGACACAGCTAAACCTGCAGTTCTCTTTCTCCAGTGCCGCCTGGTGCTGGCCTGGTCATCTTCCAACTGGGAAGTGCTCTTAGTTTTAAAATTAAGTCATAGACAAGTCTAATTATCCTTGAAGCCATCCTGATGAGAAATCCACGTAGAAAGCCTTACAGAGGGACCTTATTTGGTTTTCTCATCACTGGAATTTTTTGGACATTTTATTATTTTCTTCCTAAACGTACGAACACACAGGTTGAGTGGTGGCTGACTTAACCTTTGGGAGTCAGTGTGAGGAGCATTCACTCTTCCTAAGTCCCTATCATTGCTACGACCCGACGGAAATATAAAAATTATGCCAATTTTCAGGAACTCTAGAAAAAGGGACAGATCTAGATTTTGTTTCTGGGACATGCAGACTGTCACGGGGTGTTTCTCTGAGTGAGTTCTGTGCGGTATCTACAATGATTTCAGGCAGCACACAGATGACATTTCATTTTAACCCATATCAATCGCCATTTCTTGGGTATGATTGCTTAGGAGGATGTTAAATAGGAAAAAATTAAAGTTGATTTAAAGAAGACACCCTTTTATGTGGATATGTTAAAACTGAGAAAGTAGTTTGTACATGATTGAAGATTGGAAAACACCGGTATAGGAGAAAGATAATAGGGCTTTGCATTAAGATTCATTTTGGGAATAAATTCAGCTTTGTTATGTGTGAACCTTAGGCATGTTTTAATTCTTTCTGACCTTCAGTTTGCCTGAAAAGTGTAGATTAGCTGCCCCGAGGGTTGTTGAGCGTTAAACTGGATGAAATCTGTGCGTGACCGGTGGCAGGGGCATAGCATGTTGTTGACACACCATGAATCTGAGTTGGTTTACCACCCCTTCTGTTCCTGGCTGACTCTTTGGCTTTTGTTTAACCTCCATGGGCCTCAATTTTCCTCGCCTCAAAATTGGGACTTGGGCAAAACCACCTGGAAATGTTTTATCTTGGAACCTTGGTCAGTGCTTGGATGGGGGATCACATGGGACTCACTGGTGATGTGGGGGCGGGGGGTCCCCTATATTGCAGCCCCTGAGGGCAGGATCGGCCCGTATTCTTGGTCTCTCCCCAGCATCAGCACAGTAGCAGGCAGGTACTAGCTGCCAGTGAATATCTGTGGAATGATGGTGAAAGAAGATACCTGTCCTGCCCTGACTGTTATGCTCAGTGGGTTGGGAGTCATCCCACAGACTGAAAGGTTGCTGGTTTGATTTCAGTCAGGGCACATGTGGGCCAGGTCCCTGGTTGGGGGTGTGCAAGAGGCAACCGATCGAAAGAAGATACCCATCACAGAGATTTTAAGGGTCAAGTGAAAGTGCTTTGAAAAGTATGAAGTCCCACTGCGTGTAACTTTCGAGTTGATTGCCTTATGTGAACCCACATCAACAGGACTTGAAATGAATAATAATGACAAAAGTTCCTAAAACAGTCTTGGCTTTCTTCTTCTCACAAGGTTTACACTTCCAGAATTTGATTGGAAGGGTTGCCATGAGCCAGAGGCCCGAAGTGGATTTACTGAGAAGAGAAAAAAGATTCCCATTCATAGTTCCCTTCCAAGGCCCTCGCAGGGATACTAGAAATCAAACATTGCCAAAGTAGGATTATAAAAAAGTATTCTTTTTCTTAAAGAAAGCCCCCCACATCTGCCCCTGCCAGAGGCACTGGAGAGATGGAGAGCACTTCCTCCTTCCTCAGCCTCCTTCTCCACTCCACCTGCCAGCCTCTCACCATCCACCTGCCCCCACGGTGGTGAATCTGGCAGACAAGCCAGAGCTAAGGCCTCCCAGATGGGGCTGGTGCCACGTGGTCAGGCCTGGGCTGGAGAAGGCGGTCTCCCTTTGCTTCTTTGTTTTTACTGCTTATTTCCTTTTGAGCTCCTGGACTGCATCTCTTTGTGCTACCTGACGAGCTCATCAGTCTGCTTCCTGCTGAACATTCTGCTCAGACACCCGCTTTGCCCCAGTGCCTTGCTTCTTTCCCAAGTCCTTCATCTCCAGGTGATACCATGGGCCAAAGCCCCTCCTGAACTTGCACCATGTATAGTAGTCAAGGCTTTCTACTTGGCTGGAAGTGGGGAAGTACATGTTCTGGAGCTGAGGCCTCTTGCCACCCTTGGGTGGACCGTCCTGTACATCTTGTATATGGAGTTTCCCCAACTCCCCTGCTGTTCGCCATCCCCACAGGTAGCTGGGCTCTTGCCCACTGCCGCGTCCCATGGCCGCGACCTCAGCATCACCATTGCTTAGGCTGGCTGGGGACAATCCCTGGGTGTGGGAGGGTGCTGTGAGTGTTCTCTGTCTTTATCAGCTGGGGCCTGGCCCAGGGGACAGGGCTGTGGGGTCTGTGGTGGGGCTGGATGCCAGATCCCCAGTCTCCCCTGTGCAGGGGGCTCAGCAGCTTCCATCCTTAGCCAAGATTTTACCTTCCACGTGCCAGGCCCTGTCCCAAATTATAGCCATACCAGCACCTTTTAACAGAAGCCCAGAGTATGCTCTGTGGGAATTCAGGAGATGATTTTCAGACCTGATCAATTAGGCCAGGCCAGGTAGGTGAAGAGGGATGGCTTTCAAGCTCTTTTCTGGGCTGCCGCATTATCTGTTTCCGTGGCTTCCATGCACACCGTGGTCCACGTGAATGGCACTTCCCATGAGAATGGTGCCCCTGAAGTTAGGTAGTGCACAGCCTATGTGGCCTTTGCTGTGGCCTGGAGTACCTTATCTCAGCTTCGTACACCCAGGACTAGGGTGACAGCTGGCTTCCCAGAGCCCCTGAAAAGGGGTTTCTGAAATACCTTCTGTCCAGGACATAGAGTCCTCTGAAGCTTATGAGAACTTTACTGGGAAAGAACAAGGAAGAACTTTAGGCATTTTGTGGCTGGGCTGGCGCCATCCCTTTGGAGGACATTCCACATTACTGAGGTCAAGGTTGGAAAGGGGAGGGTCTGGAGAAGAGATCCAGAGCAGCGCTGTATGCATCCTGGCATCCTGACTTGGGTCTTGAGCTTTCCCATACCTTTGGCTAGATTTCTGAGTGTCGCTGGTGTGGTTGCCATTTTCTGTATTTTCATGGCACAAATCTGGTTTGTTTGGCCTGTCTGATGTGCTCTGTAAGACTTTTGTGAAATAAGTCCTGGGTGTTATGCTGGAATTTATTTAGGGGAAAGGGTCATAACTTCCTGGCTGTTGGATTTACTGGCAATACCGAGAACCAACTATGTGGAGCTTTGATTCTGCTTTGATCTTTGACAGACATGGTCCCCGGAGGGCAGGGCAGGCTTCAGTGACATTGCAGTGTCGTTGTCTGTGGCAGAGTGTTGAGCGAAGGAGATGTAAAATTATCATCTTGTAAACATCCACTGGGCAGGGCAATTTAGTGTTAAGGCAACAGACTTGGCAGCCAGACTGCCTTGGTTCAAATCTCAGCTCTGCTGCTTACCAGCAGGTCATTCCGTAACATTTCTGTGTCTCAGTTTTCTCAAAGTAGAAATATTAACAGAACCTCTCTTAGACACTTCGTGGGGAATGAGTAAACTAATAACATAAAGCATTTTAGTACAGTATCCGGCACATAAGAAGTACCAGGCTTGTACTTGAGTTCACTGCACTTTCATGACTGTCATGTGGGGTAGGGAATTTTGTTCCTTTTTTTGCACATGAAGGAGATGAAATTCAGAGAGGCTAAGTAACTTGTCTAAGGTAGCACAGCTGGGAAGAGGCAGGAAAAGGACTACAACTTCAGTCTCTCATACTCTGCTGTTATTGCATCCTAACGAGAGCAGTGCAATATAGCCAGAAACTTTTCCAAGGCCACAGGATGGGATGGGGTCACAAAGGAGACAAGAGGGCTTCTGAAGGAGAAATGCCAGACTTGCTCCACTTCTGGGCTCCGTGGGTGACAGGCATGGGTGGAACGTTCCCCGTGGCCCGTGCAGGAAGAACATCCTGTGACTCACAGCCACATCTTCCCTGCCTGAACCCTCTCATCCCCTTGAGCAGCCACTTAAGTTGAGGTTACAGCCCCAAACTTTGTTTTTCGCCCTTGTGGGCCCCCTGTCACCTTGTTGGGAGATCTGATGACATGTGTCAATATTACATCATCGAACTGGAAGTTCCTTTAAATCTTTGAGTGATTGCAATTTATTGTCTGTATGTACTTGTCAAAAGTTCTAATTTAGAGTCTTAGGGTTTCACGTTGAAACCTTTCTACCTAGCGTGAGTAAGTTTTCCTAGACCTCCCCCAGTCAGGCTGTATCCCAGAGCCCAGGCCACTGGCTTCCATCCGGGATTGGGGCTGCTCCCAGCCAGGCTGTAAGCAGGTGGCTGCCAGGCTGCAACGCTGTGTTGAAATATTGCTTGAACCAAGTCACATCAAAGGTCACTTATCCCAGGCGAGAATAGAAAGCACAAGTGAAGTCAGTCACAGGACAGCCTGTACCCCACAGTATCAGACAGCCTTTCAGCATTTGGATTGTTATTACCCAGAACAGTATTGAAAAAACACACACAGTATTTTCTGACTTGCTTTTCCAGTATAAGATTTATTTATGATCTTATAAACTTAAGATTCTATGTATGATCTTGGGGGACAAAGAGCAGTTTGGGAGTCCAGTGTGTTTCTAGTGGAGAGCTTCCCGTTTCTGACCCCTTTATCATCGTTGTCCTTGGGCACAAAAGGGCAGTGTCAAAGCGACACTTTGTCCAACAGATGAAGTTGCATCAGGTAATGATGATGCCATTTTACATTTTAATATACTGTAATCTTCAAGATGTACACTGGCAGAAGCAGGTTGATATTATCATCCCCATTTTATTGACGAGGAAACTGAGGCTGGAAAGGCTGACGTCTGTTGCCCAAGGTCCTAGAATAAAGCTGTGAATTGAATCCAGGTTTGTCTGAGCCCAAAGCTCAGCATCTCCCCACCACACTATGCTCTCATTTTCATTCCAATACTGAGAAGTAGCAGTGCATCGTTAGCTCTTGGTGCTAAAATCATGACGGGGCATTTTTTAAAGAGTATAAAGAGATGTACTTAATTCCCGATATAGTAGAGAGATCCAAAGCTTTGCAGCCAGAGCTGATTGGTTTCAAATTTACCATTTGCTTGCTCTGTAACCTTGAGCAGGATATTAATCTCTCTGGGTCTGTTTTCACATTTGAAAAATGGGAGTAATACATTTCTTGTAAGTTTGTTTTAGGGATTTAAAAAAATTAATACACATAACATGTCTGATGATCAGTAAATGCTTCTCACCTTCCTCTGGCCACAAATCCCTACCTTGTCCCTTAATATATTTTATTGATTTTAAAAGAAGAAAACCTAAGCTATTTATACATTATATATATTAACACTGCTTCCTTAGTCCAGCCCTGGAAAGGCTCCCTTCTCAGCCCCTAACTCATAAACTCATTTTCCTTTTAGTTCCAGAACTCATTTGGGCCAAAGCTGTCTCCTCAGTGTTACCTTCATTTCCTTGTGGGCTTCCAAAGCCAGGCCCGACTGTGCCCACTACCCCCATTGCACCAGAAATGCTCCTGGCCAGTGTCAGCAACTCACCCTCTTCCCTGGGGCTCCAGTTTCCATGGCTCTTTGAGGACCTGGTGACTATTCAGGTGCTTAGCAGTTGATGTGAGTCCTCTTTCCAGGGGCTACCAACAACCCCTCTTGCCTTGGCCACTTCTCAGGAAGACATGCATGTGCTATTGCCTCAGTAGATGGATCTGGAGAAAGATGGGTAGTATCTCTCTCCATCACCTGATTTCAACAAGGACTGATTCTGGAGTGGCAGAGAGGGCTGGAGGCTCACCACTCTGTTCATTGACCTCTCTCCATCTGCTCTTGGGAGGCAGGGGGAGGGGTCATGTCTTTAGGTAGCATCTCTTTTGTTACGGGCTCCTGCCTGCAAGGAGCGCCGAGAAATATTGCTGCTTTGAACAATAGCACTAGTGTTTGGGGTTCAGTAGTTATTGAAAAGTTTGTTCAACTAATACAAGTTTACATTACATGTAAAATACTTTAAGGACTCTGGCTCCTAAAGTTACAGAACTCCCAGTTGTTTCAAGAGAAGGCTCTGGCTTCCCCAGTACTTGCCTCAAGGAGGTCAGAGAGCATAACCCCAAATTTTCTGGTTTCTTTTGGGAACCCTTCACATAATTGTTATCATGACTTTATCAGTAAAGTCACAAGTTTATTTTGAACTTGTTTAGTTTTCAGCTTGTATTTGCTCATACATAATGAGTCAGTAGTATTCAGGGTGCTTTACACACTTAGTGTCGTTAGTGCTTACCCCGCGTGAGACAGACCTAGGCCGGCTCAGAGAGCCTAAGGGACCTCTGCAAGGCCACAGAACTGGAAAATTCTGGAACTGAGATTTGATCCAGGTCAGCCAGACTCTAGAACCTGAGATCTTTTCGTGATGTCTTAGTATCCCTCAGCAAGCCTTCCATGTAGAGAAGGAAACCTCTCCTGGGATGGGAACCCCAGGCTCAGACACTCAGCAGGGGGGTCCTGAGGCTATGGGCACCCCAGGATCCTGGCCTTCTTTCACTTGCCAAGGGGGTCCCCCCAGGGAATAACCAGGTCACACTGCTTTACCTGCTTCTCCAGAGCCCTGAACTCCCCAGAGAAACCCTGGTCTTCCCAGAGGAGGGTCCAGTCATCTCAGTGAAACAGGCTGTACCCATTTTTGAAGGAGAAAACACAGCCCTAGCATCAGGAAAACAATCCAAACAAGAACAAGAAAAAAAACCAAACAAACTAAGAAGACACCTTAGTGTGTTTGTTACCAGCCCTTTTATAGCAGAGAAATGTTTCAAGGTCTTGTTTATAAAGCCAGACAAGCTCAGGCTGAGTTAGACTTTGGCCCAGGCCCCTCGAGGTCATTTGACAGGGCGAGGGCTGGGAGACCCTCCTGGGGTCCTTTTAAGAAGAGTATCTGGGCCTTGGATGCTGACGTGATCTATCTCATTCTCCACTTCTCCTTTTTTCATTTGCCTTCTCCACCCACTTCTCAAGCAGCTGATTGCTGTGGTTCCTTTTCATGTTGAACAAAAGAGACTACAGCGATCTTGAAATCCGAGCAGGGGACTGGAGGGCGCTGACCGAGAGTAACCCCAGCTCTCTGGCTGAGGGCTTCCCTCCTCCGCCTTCCTGCCGCTGCCCTCCCTTCTCCCCCCTTCCCCCTCTTCCCTCTTTCCCTGGTCCTCCTCTGCCGGCTCTGGCGGGCTGGAAAGAACCAGGCTGTGAAAGCAACCCCCAGGTGCAGGCCTCTCCCCGTCACACCTCTACCTGCTTTGGAAGTATTTCCTTAGTTTGGTCGGAGAGGTCTGGCCCAGAGAATCAGCAAGAAACAGGATTCTGTCCTGTTTTTCCTCAGCCCACAAAACACACACTTCACTTGTTTTGTTCTTTAGACTCCAAGGTCCTGATTTTTTTTTTTTTTCTCCTTTCCTTGGCCCCACCTCACCGCACCCAAAGAAGCTCTTGGGAATTGGACAGGCCACCGTTTGCGCCTCCAGGCAAAAACTGAGGAGGCTGAGTTCAGTGGATCAAGTATTTAGCACCATGTTGGAGAGATCACAGCAGGAAAGCTCTTGGCCTTTTGCTGGGTAGTGACTTGCTGTCTTCTCTGCGGGCAGCAGGGACTCACAGGGTTGTGACCAGTCCAGCTCCCCGATGGCCATGTTCTGTGACAGTATTCATACCTTCTCAGTTACCTGTGGAAACTCTTGAGGCTCATCAGCTCTTTCCCTACAAAAGACTCCTTTCACAGCCTCAATCTTGGTTTTTACAACCACCTCTGAGTGTTAATAGCCCCCTTTTATATTCAAGAAAACTGAGGCCCAGAGAGATTAAGAGTGAGGTTCATGGTTACACAGTTGAGGAACAGCAGAGATAGTACTTGAATTCAGATCTTCTGACTTTAGATGCAGTGCTGATTCCTGTACTTTCTAATACCATGGATGAGAAGACCCCTGAGATAATCTTCTCAAGCCACATTTTACAGACAAGAAAACTGAGGTCATGTCAACTCACTCGGGCAAAGTTAAATGGCTATGGGACTGCCTTTTCCACTAAGTGTTTCTGTCTTCTTCTAATTACTAGGTCACTTTCCGGTCATCTGCCACCAGTGCTAATCCTTGTAGTGACCTCGTAAATGTGATCTTTCCCCTTGATTCTCTTTAAAATGCTAGATTTATTTATTCGTCTCTAAAGTTCTGAACAGATAAATCAGTCAGCTTCAACCTTTTCTTTATCTTATAGACAGGATCAGCAGAAAGAATTAAGTAATTCTGTCCTGCTCAGGAACTCAGTCAGTCACATACATAACACACACACCCATACATGCTCACACACTCACAGTCTTAGATCATGAATTCGACTTCTCCATTTAGTTGGCAAAGCCACTTCTGCATTTTTGTCTGTTCTAAAGGCATATGCTTTCAGGACAAACTGGCAAGTAAGCTAATGAAACCAGTATTTTCTGAAAGTGATGATGATAGTAGCCATCTTTATTGAGCCCCTTTCTTGGTACTTGGCTTTACACTGGGACTTTACATACATTTTCTCATTTAACTGCCAGCTCAGTCCAGTGAGGTAGATGCCATTGTCATTCCCATTTTTTCTGTTGACACTTCCCCACTCCCTGCTTCCAGCTTCCACTTGCCTGTCTTCTTGACCTGGGCTCATGCAGCTGAGGCAGCTCTGAGAAACTTCAGTGCTATATTCATCTGGTTTATTTCACATTCATGCCCTGTTCCACTTGTCCCTAACCTCTGCAAAGTGAATTAACTTCTCCAGTTGGCCATTTTCCAGATCATCTCAGTTCACTGGTTAATTCACTCATGTGTGTTCATTCATTCCTTCATACACCCACCATACACTGAGTGCCTCCTCTGTGTCAGGCACTGCTGCACCCCAGAGCTGCAAAATCCTGGCCCTCAAGGCACTTCTGTTCTTCTGGGGAGAAAGATGTGTTCTCAGACAATTGCACCTTAATCTGTGCGGTGCTCGAGGGAAACATAGGATGCTGTGAGCGCACTGAGGAAGGCCACCTAACCCAGTTTGTGGATGGGAAAGTCAGGGCAGGCTTCCTGGAGGAGGTGAATCATGGCCCAAGTCATAAAGGAGGGGTAGGAGTTAGTGAGGCTGAGAGGAGGAAGACTGTTTCAGACATCTGGCTTTCTCATAATTCTTGGCTTCTCCACTCATTTTCCTGCCAGCCACATAATGGCGAAAAAGGAGACCAGATATACAAAGCCACCCCTCTCTGGCCTCATGCCACATTCCTTCCTCTTCCTTCTCATCCTCATTCCTTTGGTTTTGAGGAATCTCCTTTTTTCTATGTTTATCTGCATGCTGATAATTTATTCACTTGAAAACCAGTTTTGAGAACCTACCGTGTGCACAGCACTATGACGATACAGTATCTAGGCCCTGCTGTCGTGAAAGGCCTTGCCCTCTTCTCACCAGCCACTGCCTCAAGGGAAGTGTCGCTCTCTGTCCTCCTCCAGAATTTGGCTTCAGCCTGACTCCCCACCATGAAACACTTGCAGATAAACTTCCTCTTGGTCAAGCACTTCCAGGGACTGTCTTCCTGGGCTTTCTCATCCCTCCTTCTGTTTTATTGATTTGCCTCTTCATCTCCCTTATTAGCCATGGGCATTCCTTGAGGGCAGGGACTGCATTCTTACCTTTTCTCTATACTTCATTGGTAAAGTTGCATGAAAAAACCCTTTTCAAAATTACAAATTACCATTTATTGAGCACCTACCATGAGCCAGTTGCTCACTGTTGATGCTTTACATATGAATACCTCTAATTCTCATATCTTTGAAAGGTGGATACTGTTGGCCTTACCTCTTAGGTATGAAAACTTGGGCTCATAAAAGCAAAATGGATTTCTCAAAACCACACCATTAATAAACAATGGGGTCCAGAATCAAATTTATGTTTTTACGTCCCATACCGCTGATCTTAGTACCATATTATTGTCTGGAATCACCTGGGGAGTTTTATAAAATTCTGATGCCTGGGTCTTAGCCCCGGTTCTGGTTAGTGGTTGTGGTTGTGGTTGTGGCCTTGGCATTGGGATTTGTGTCAAGCTCCCCAGGTGAGTCTCATAGGAGCCAAGGTTGGGAACCTGAGCACTGCACCACTTTGCTGGTCGGTGTCCACACTGGTGCCACTGCTGTTGATAGTGTGTGAGTCTAAGTGTCCACATGTGTGGTGTCCAAGTGACTAGGATACAAGTTCTTTGTGGCCAAGAGTCTTGGGCCTCCTTGCTGCTTCCCTACCCAGTGACCTCGCCACCTCTGCACGTGCACTGCCGAGTGTCCTTGACTGTTTAATTAGCTTCTTGGTTCTTATGTCTCATCCAGGGGAATTCACTGATAGGTGGCTGGAGTTTGATCGCATCCAGCTGTTCTCATCCTCAGAGCTTGTTGACACAGCAGAAGAGTCTTATAAACACACCGAGCACACTCGCTGATCTGGAGAGTGTTGCTCATGACCTAGGCCTGTTGCAAGTGCAGCCAGGGCCACTTGCCGCCAAGGCCGGCCCTCCCACACCTTAGCAGCCTGGCCCGGGTGGGAGGAGTCTGTTCTAAAGTTCCCTCACCCAGTGTCCACACACTGCTCTGGTTTTGCGCCCTCAGGAGGGATTTGTGGCCACCTGGCCAGTGAGAGTCAGCGCATGCGCATGTTCTGTTTTGTCCAGAGCCCCAGTGAGGTCTGACGCAGTGCGGTACTTTCCTTTATTCCACAATGCTCAGTGTCTGGCTTTTGATGCCAGGCCTCAGGTGAAGCCACCAGCTTTCCTATATTCCCTCCTGTTTCCCCTACCACAGGGAGAGTGGGACACCCCGGGTGTCACTTTGTGTCCCTGGGAGTATAATATAATATTAGCAACTGGGGATCCTTTCTACTGCTAGGGGGTGAGGGGGGCAGTTATGCTGACACCCCTGGACCCTTGCTGGACCTGTCAGCTGAAAGGAAGTCTCCTGTGGTTCTGCTCACATCTTCTGGAACCTTCCTAGTCCTAATCCCATCTCCTTATATTTATTATTCAGCCCCCATTCACTGACCAGCTGTTCTTGGGCAGGCCCTGATCTGGGCGCTGCGATGCGGAACTAAAACACATACCTGTGTGCCAGAGACAGAGTCTAGTGGATACAGTATACAAATAAAACAACGTTCCTAGAAGTATGGTCCCCAGAACCCCTGCAGTAGAGGTATAAAGGGTGCTTATTAAAATATAGGTTCTTAGGCCCCCCTTCTAGATCCGCTGCTGCAGGATCTCAGGACTGGGCCCAAACGGCTACATTTTAGCTTCGACAGTTACTGCAGTGAGCCCTAGGGTAACAGCACAGTGTCATTTGTGATGGTGAGCACGCGCAGTGGCCATCTGCGGGCAGGAGTGCCTGTTTCGCGAGAAGGAACACCAACTGGGCAAGGCCAAGCAGCTGCTTGAAGGTGTCATGAGGAATAACTAGATGTAGCCAGAGAATCACTTCTCTAGAGATGTGCACTGTGCTTATCTCCTTTCTGTGAACTCCGTTCCTCAAGTCTGCTTCAGCAGAATGTACTGAGATCAGGTGGCCTTGAAGGCAGTCTGCATGGGCTGTGGGGCCCGCCTACTCTGTCTCTGCACACGTAGCTCCAGGTTTGACTCCTGTCCTTAAGCCTCCTGTTGTAGCCCTGTTTTCAGATCTAACCTCTCTTTTGCTTCAGTTAAATGCTTTGGGTTTGCAGGGTTTGCCCCCTAGAGGTCGGGCAGGGTCTAGGCCTATGGGCTGCGGTCTGCAGGTGTTGACTGCTCAGCCACGTGCTCAACTAGTTTTCTCTTTATTGGAAGAAGTTGGGTTTTAAGAGTGGAGCAGGAGAAGAAGTGCATAGTCCAATGAAACAGAGCAGGGAAAATGATGGTGTTTTAGAGTCGGGGGACCCCTACCCAGCATCTGGTCAGAAACCACTCAGTTTGGAGATGAAGAAGCTGAGGTTCAGGATGATGATAGGAAATAGCCAGAGACACCATATGCACAGCCTCCAATCCTGGGGACTAAAATTCTGGATTTCTGGCCAGTGCTTTTTCTGCTTCACTACACTGGATTGGAGTCTTTTATATATGTATGTGGAGGGCTTATTGTTTAAAGGGGTCTGGATAAAACCCTGCAGTACTCCAATTATTAGTTGGGGTGATTTTTAAATATATACTTACGTGTTTCCTTAAAGCATGGCAGACCTGGATTTTGGAGCTCCATTATCACATGTTGCGCGTTTGAAAATAAAACAAGACCATGTCTGCGGAAGAGATTTCATATGGTTCCCAAACTGGGATCTCTGGCCCTGCAGCGTCAGCATCACCCGGAAGCTTGTTAGAAATGCACATTCTCCAGCCTCATCCTGGGCCCTCTGAGTCAGAAACTCTGAAGTGGGGGGCCAACAATCTTTTAAACAGGCCCTGCAGGTGACTCTGATGCCCACTCAAGCTTGAGAACCATGTTCTTTAAGAGGAAATCAGCCCCGGGGCTTTTGGGAATAAAACTTTAAATATCTCTGATGGCAATGAGAGGCAGGGGCAGTGGGTTTAGCGTCAGAAATCCCAGGTCGGGTGGGTGAGATCATTTGAAAGGTTTGGCTTTTTCCTTGAAAAGCAAGGGAAGTGCGTGTGTGTGTGTACGTACAGGGCTGCCTCCCTGTTTGAATCTAGGAGCACATGCTGACTTGCGGGTGGCTCTCCACCTCTTCAGAAAGCAATGTGTTCATGTCATTGTACATATGACGCAGCTCCTGGACCTCGATTCTCGCTGTGTGCTTAATTAAGCCAGAAGCCTGTGGCTGTCAATTAGTTTAAAACAAGGCAATCAATATTATGATATTTCTCTCCACTTGCCCCATCGTGCAGAGTTTTTATTTTTTATTTTTGAGTTACTTATTAAATGAAAATAAAGCGCCACTTCTTGGCAGGTTTGACGCTTCAGGATTTCCTGGTGGACAATGAGACCTTCTCTGGATTCCTGAATCACAACCTCTCTCTGCCAAGGCCGACTGTGGACAGAATGCTGGGGGCAGGTGTCAGTCTTCACAAGGTAAGCTGCGACTTTCAGCTTCCTTGGAGGGGCCGATGACAACAACATTGTTCGAGAGTGCCTGGAAAGAAACGAATAAGCCAGTCTTTGTAATGGTGCTGAAGGAGCGTGCTAGGTCAAATTCACCTGTTTTCACTCCTCTGCTCAGGCAGGCATTGCTAAACCATTCAGAGAGTAAATGTGCAACCTGCTGTCCTGGGCCAGCTGGTTGGAATAAAACTGATTTCCTGCCTGTCAACGGGAATTTGTTTATAACTTCCCTCTACAAGGGACGTGAATTTAAGTTGATAGGGATTAAGCATTTTCTTTAAAATTTCACAGTTTTGAGACAATTACCAGGATTCAGGATTATTGAGCTGGAGCAGCAGCTCTGTCAGCAGATTAAAAAAATTAATATTTCCTTTAAAGAAAGATCTATAAGAAGACAATGTGTTCTTTTCTTATTTATATAACCAGGAAGTAATATTGGTGTTCATAAAGAATTTTAACTTTACATTCTTAGGAAACTTCCTCTGGTATCATCCAATATCACACGGCTCCTGTTAGTGGGTAGTAGACCCAACTCGTGTGGTTATTGATTTTCAGAGAAGCTTCTCAAGTTGATTCTCTGGCAGAAAGGGGAACTGCTTCTTTAACCTGTCTCATGTCCACATACCAGCTCGTCTTTTCAATAAGCAGAAGTAGTGGAAATGATTATGCCTGAAAATAAGAGCTTTGCTGTACGTGCTCTAGAACTTTTAAAATTAGAAAAATGTGCTTACTGCTCGCCCTTGTGAAACTAGGGAAAAACATGCCTTGTGTTAAGCAATTGTGTGGTCGGGAGATGGGCCAACGGCAGCACTATTTTCATACGAAAATACTTGCATTGAGCATGATTCCCATTGCCCCCTGCTGGATCTGTCGCATCTGATCAGCTTAAAGTAGGGGGTCTCCTAGGGATGGAGATGGTCCTTGAGTGTAATTAGGTTCCATGTGTCGCCAGTGCTCTTAAACACTGATACTAAAGGTCCGCTGACAGTGAGCCAGACTGAAGTGCGCTCAAGTATCTGGCAGTCGGGGAGAATTTAATGGAAACCGTGGCAGGCCAGATGCTCTGCGGTGTCGCAAAGCTGCATGGGTTTTGTGAAGCTGCTGTCTCCTCACTCACAATAGGTTGTACTACAAGCAGGTCCAGCTGCACTAGTTTAAACCAACAGGGGAGATAGTAATGGGGTAATGAAGAGTCTGCACCATCCATTCATTTTCCACAAATATTTACTGTTCGTCCTGCTCCAGCACTGTGGACACAAACTGAGTAGGAAAAGCAAGGTCCTTCATCTTACCGAACTTACTGTCTAATGAACAGTAAGGACCATACATGAGGCTCTGTTTATTTAGGCCCAGAAAAGCTAATTAGGTAAACAAAGTAAGGTCAAGCAGAGGCTCTTTAGGTTATTTGCTATAATGAAGAGATAAGAATGTCATAGAATTGTCCTATCAGTGAAATGAGAAGCTTGGCTTCCTGGTACTTGGCTCTGGGGCAAGTAAAATGAATAGCTCCAAATTCTAAAATTGCTTGAATAGTTCTTTATGTCAGTTAAATATCTGTACCTACAAATAAATAGTATAAATGTTTTTTCCCATAATTCAGCCCAACCCCAGTTAAACAAATTATAAGTTCCAAAATAATGAGAATGTTTTTCTCTAATGTAAGTGGTTTCAGGAGTTCCCACTCTAAATTCCTAGTCACTGAGTTGTGTGTCCCACTTTTGAGAAAAGAGTTGGATTCGGGATTTCCCTTTTCAAGGACGAGAGAGTGGGAGACAATGAGTCAGACACAATGTTCAGGTTTTAAATGTCCTGTCCGATCATGCCTTGATACATTCTGAAGCTCATTAAAGAGACCAGGTGCACTGGACTATTGCATTGGCATCTACTCTTCAAAGCTGTGCTGATGTAAAGTCCCCCAAAAGGCTTCCAGGACCCAGCTTCCCATCTTTGTAATCCAGTTTTGCCTGTCTCTCTTTGCATGAAATGCTTCCAGGTATTTCTGCAAGGCTACCAGTTACATTTGACTAATCTGTGCAGTGGATCAAAGTTAAAAGAGGTGATCCAACTTGACGACCACGAAGTTTCCACGCTTTGCAGCCTACCACGGGAGGAACTGGAGGCGGCTGAGCAAGTGCTGCGTTCCAACGTGGACATCCTGAAGCCAATCCTGGTGAGTAGGCGTGCTGGGTGGAGAAGCTTCAAGCACTAATTCTTTTGGAATGTGACATTTTTCCTTGGACAGCATGACTTTGTTTTTGTAGAAACATAGAGCTGGCTGGGAGTTTGAGATGTAATTTAGCCCAGTGGTATTCTAGCTGTTCTTTCAAACTTTTGGGCTATCTCCCAAAGAGTAGATGGAGGAAGAATGAGTTGGGTGTGACTCTGAGTCTAAACCCAAGGTCCCTTGTGACTGTTTCAATCAGAGAAAACCTGTTTTTCTTTTTAATTATAATTTGAGATTATAAGAGTTCATTTGAAGAAAGAGTTCTCAGATTAAAAAAAAAAGCTCACAACTATTGATGGACAGATAGATATCTATTCATATTAAAAAGCCTATCAGAAAGGAGATGTTATGAGCTGTCAAAGAGGGAAAACATTGGAATTGAATGGAAGCCCATTCAATAATTAACTTAATCAATGATAAAACTGCACTTATAAAAAAAAAATGCTGATGAAGTCTGATTAGTCTATGAACCAATAGTTCGGAGAAGCAGTCCATGAGAATACATGTTTATTCTTATTCAAAGAATGAGGATGAACCTGAGCATTGAAGTCACTGGAATGTTGTTGTATATAGTTACAGAACAGGTGCTTTTTGGGAAGTTCTGCAAGACCTCTGGTGAAATGCCCTACCAACAATATCATTTCATGTTCTGGTTTTTTACTCAACAGATAGCACTCTGATTTGTCAGTAGTTTCTCTTAAAACCAAAGGAAGAGCCCTGGAAGAAAGATGTGCCTGGAAAGAGATGTTCCTCATTATAATAAAAAGAAATTGGAGTTCTCTGTGACTTCGTGACACATCATTTCTTTATAGAGAGATAGTCCTCCCAGGAGTGCTATCTCTCTCTGACTTCCCTTTCTGCCACATCTCTCTGCCTCTGGCCAGGGAAAGTTCACTGCCTTTCAGGGCTCGTGTGATGAGATGGGACATATCCAGATCATCCAGGGTAATTCTAATTTTAAGGCTGAGATAGGTAACTTGAAGAATTTCTCGCAAGTACTGGGGGGCTGTAGAGTGAGGGCTCCCATCACATTTTCACCGATGACCTCCCAACAGCTCCCTGATGAGAGCCTCTGCCAACACCGGACACTGGGAGCCACAGTGAAAAGAATGTGGGGTTAGCGAGGCTTGGCCTCTAGTTCTGCTCATCACTGTCTCGGTGATGTGGGGGTGGTGTCTGATCTTTGAGGTGAGGAAATAGAGTCTGACTCTTGAGTTAGGAAGGATAGGCATAATTTACCTCCATTTCATTAACAGCTTGGATTGCCCATCCAATGGGACTAGAGTTAGCCTTGACCTCTGATGGTACCTTCACCCTAAGAGGGAAAGTTCTGTTTCTGTGGAACAGAGAGTTCTGTTCACATGTCTTCTGATTCATGCAGCACATTCTCGCAAAGGCGGAACTCAGTTTATGGGACAAAGGAGGTGCAGTGAGTGGTGCCTTGAGGTTCCCAGAAGGCCAGTGATCTCATAGCTGGGCTCTGTATAGACCAAGGGAACAGATGGAGGAGGGTCAACAAAGTCATCCTTGTCTTGAAGGGTCTTTGTTTGCTGCTTTTTGACTCTTAGACCAGGACTCAGAATACTGATGGGGCTTGGCTTGTGGCTTTCTGGGGCTAGATACTTCAGCTGGTCCCATGCAGTCCTTAAAGCATTTGTGTGGATTCTTTTGCAGGAGAAAACACTTGCTCTTTCTCCTCTTCTTCATGAAATTCAGACATTTATGTGAAGTATTAATTTTGTTCAGCTTTGTTTAACTTGGTTGCGCACCTGTTTACAACATATGCTTTCGCTCAGCAAGCCATTGCAATCCTCACGATTTGGTAAATGGTCGAGAGACATGCCTCGTGGATTTACTCTTCAGACTCTGTGTTCACCTAATTCCTATGGGAAAAGGGGGGCACAAAACTGGGGATAAATATTTGGTGAATTTAGCAGTGTGTTAATATGACTACTCAACCCCATCTGTACATTTTTGCCTCAATTATATTGTTTGTGCCTTGAAAAGTACTGCCATTTCTTAGAGGTTTGATTTTTTTTTTTTTTGGTCCTGAGCTATGTGGCAGTAGGTATATTTAAATGTTTTAAAACAGAGAAAAGGGAAGTATTTTAATGCATTAAACATATCAAGTTAAAAAGTTAATATTCAAATTATTGAATTTTCTTAAAAAATGAATGCCTTCCTCAGACATGAGTTTTATAATTTACTATTTTGATTTAAAAATATTAAAATGTTCCTCAAAGGAAAATTTTATTGTCATGTAAATCATTGGAAAGAGACAGTGGTTGCTTCTGGGTGGTAGTAGTCATGGATGTTGGTACGAGGTGGTTTATTTTCAACCTGAACTACGACACAAATCCTAGTCCTGAGCTGGAGTTTCTGAATATGGGCAAAGTGAAGGAGGGATTTTAGTCTACTTTACGAGAGTATTTAAGGGAAGTTTGAAAGGTCCCAGTAAATGGTAACATGCATTGGCAGGAGGAAAACAAAATTCTATATTATGTTGAAAATATGTCCACATTACGCTTTATTTCCTGGTAGAGTCCCTGAAAAATTTCTGTGTAGAGAAGACTTTTGTAAATTGAAGAGTGTTCAATTACATTTTATTTCACAGATGTTCTGTCTCCTATTTCTAGTTGGCTGTGACTTCTAATGCATTAGGAGTAATGCTTCCCAGTCTTCATTTTGTATAGTGATCCTCTATAAACCAACACATTCATTCAGTAAATATTTATTGAACCCTGATCTGTGCCATGTACTGGTCCAGGGAGACAGTGGTGAGGTGAGCAAGGTACAACTTTTTTTCAGAGATTCCCTGCTCTTGGGGGAGTTGATGGGACAGACCAAGCAAGGAGCAGATGCTATGCAGAGAGATAGCCCCTCTGCGAGGTGTGGGCAGGGCCTGACGGGGCCTCTTAACCGAGACTTTGAGGATCAGGAAAGAAGCATTCTCTAAGTTAGAACCGAAGAAGAGAGATGAGCCAGGTAAAGAACAGGAGAAGACTGTTCTAGGCAGAGGATACGGCATCCGCAGGCATCTGGAGGGGAGAGAGGAGAAGGTGGTACCTTAGGGGAACCGACCACAATGGAGAATCTCAGAGCGGAGTGGATGTAGCTGTGGGGAGTTTGATGGGAGAAGGAATGTGAGACATGATGCTGCAGAGGCAGGCAGAGGTTAGCTGATCACAAACCTGTTAGGCTATTGGGCCTCATCGTTAGCGCAAGGGGAGCCGCCAAAAGACTCTAGAGGGTGAATGACTTGATATGAGGTGAGTTCAGAACAGGGTAAACCTGTGAATTTGAATGACCTTTGAAGCAGGGCTCACTCCAGTCCCTCTAGGCCTCCTAATGTGCTTCTCCCTTTCTTTTGATTTTTCTTCCACATTTACTGGACATATGGTTATTATGTGCCAGGAACTGGGCTGAACACTGAGTTGAAATAAAACACCAGCTCAGAAATTAAAGTCAAATTGTCTTTTAAATATTCAGTCTTTTACAATTTAACTATTAAGCTAGGGAGGAAAGAAAAAAAATAATGAAGTTATCTGTTAAACTCAGGAAGGACGGGGCACGGTGGCCTTTGTCATTAAGTGTACAGCAGCACCGAATGTCATGCATTTAGGAAATGCTACTCTGCTGCGATTGATACATTTTGCAGAAGTAGGTGGGAGCTTTTGAGTAATGCAATAAGTGTTTGTGTATTCTTCCTCTAATGATATTACAGTATTTAGTTGCGATCTAAAAATATTGAATAATACATGAACTCCTGTTAGCTCAACACAGAATGTACAGTTCTTCACTAAAGGATTTATTTTCCCTCTTTCCCCTCCTTTCCTTCATACAAGAAAATCACTTACCTCCAGTGGTCATAGCCAAGGGAATGTTTTTGGTTAGGAAAAATAATAGTAGGAATTCCAGACTGAATTGTTTACCGAAGCTCTTCGGAAAAAGGATTTGGCAAGGTTTGCCGGCCTTTGTCAAGTATGAGTGGGAGACCGCAGTTAATAGTACTGCAGGCACATGGTTCTCAGACTTCATTCTGTGGCCTAGTTTCAAAGCATGTTTCCTGGGGTTAATGTTATTCAAGGAAGTAATATCTTTCAGCTCTGACATGCACTCAAGCCAGCTTATGTTCTTCGCCCTTCCTTCTTTCCTGCGCATCTCCCTCCATTCCTCCTCCCCCTCTTGCTTCTCTTTCATTGAATTAAAAAGCAAAATTAGGAAATAGTACAGATATACACAAAGGAACAGAGAATAAAAAAAAGAACACGCATGTACCGCCATCCATCATTTTATCATGCTTGCTTCGGTGTCTTGGCCAGAAATAAGACATTACAGATACAGTTGATGTGCCTGTGGGATCCCTGCCTCTTCCATCAGAGGGAACTGCTGTCCTGCAGGTGCGCGCTTCTGGGCAGATGCCTGGATATTTGCATTCTGTTAATAACAGAATGCTGTGTTGCTTTGCGTGTGTTTCCATTGTATTAATGTGCACATTCATCTGCAGCTTGTCTTTTTCACTCAACATTAGATCTTTGAGATTTATCAGTGTTGATACATGTGGCATCTGGTTAGTTTTAACTGCTGCATGGTATTCCATTTTTATACTAAAATTTGAAAAAAAAAATCTTCAACTCCCTCTCCCCCTTTGTTTATGGTGTCTTTTGGTGCACAGTTTTTACTTTTGAAAGTTGGAGTCTTTTTTTTTTTTTTTTTTTTTCCATTTGGTATGGACTTTTTAAAATATTTTGTTTAAGAGGGCTTTTCCTACCCCAAGTTCACAAGTATATTTTCTCCTATATTTTTGAAAGTTTTACTTTTAGCTCTTCATTGAATCTACCTCAAATTTAATTTTATATAGTAGTGTGAGATGGAAAATTTATTAATTTTTTTTATATGAATAACTAGCTGTCCCAGCAACAGTAATTGAATAGCCATCCTTTCGCCACTAACTTGTAATATTGTTTAATGATTTGCATCAGTTTATTCTTTGCATTTTTAAAATGTCCAAGCAAAGAAAAGTAAAATGGAGTCTTGAGCAAAGTAATAGCTCAATAGATAATCTAAGTTTTAACCTTGGTCTGAATTTGAATTGTGTGTGTGTTTTTTTTAACCCTGTGACATCAGCCTACACTTGTGTAACTCTAGCCAGCCTTTCTTTGAAAATGGAAATTTGTATTGATTATAGGCTGCCAATACTGTTAAAGAATAATGATCATTTATCTCAAACAGTGCAAAAAAGATCCTAGAAATAGCACTGATTGTTCTACCCATTAATTATGGATGGGTTTAGCTAATGTTTCTCTGAGACCAAAACCTAAATCAATAAGTTAAACAAACATACCAAAGCTCACACTATTGACAACAGTCATATAGTAAGGTACGGTATTGCATTGGTGTCAGATATCCACAGTAAATGTCACGAGGTCCTTGTATTTATGTCCATGGTCAACTGCACTCATAGGTTAAATAGTCATGCAGGAGGCCCTGCTGTGTGCATGGAGTTTTGCTGAATTATGTAGCTTTTAAAACAGGAAGAATAAACTAGCCCCAAAGTTAAGACATGCAAGTTGAAAAACCTGAAGTAAAAATCATTACTTATGCAGTTGTAAATTCATTCAGATGTCAAAGACACATTCTAAGAACAGCATGAACTGCTCAAGGATTTGTACCCTTCCAGGGAAAGATGACTGCTAATGATGACAGGGGGGTGGGGGTGGTGTTGAGTCTGCAGGCTTAGAAACTGGTCTTCTGCACTTGGTAATTGATGTACACAGTTGGTATGATTACCTGGCCTCTTGTGTGCTTGGCACCAGCGTGGATCCCACTCGGGACCAGGTAAACTGATTGACTTCACTACTTCATGATCCAAAGACTCCAGTATTGTGTGGGCCACGTGTTGAATGCACAACCACCTTCATGCAAAGAATACTTTAAAAAATTGGTGTGAACATTGTTTCAGTTCTGTGTCTTAGTGATTCTTAAACTTCAGTGTGCAGTGTTCCTGGGTAGCACTCCGAGCTTCTGATTCAGTAGGTTTCTGAAGGCTGCATACTTAACGAACACCGCAGGTGGCCTGGTATAGGAGCTCTGAAGACCACACTGTGTTAGCAGAACCCAGTCATTCACAAGCCTCTGTCATGATTGTGGTATTCAAGTGCAGTTGGTACTATTTTAATTTAATATTTCCTCCTATATAAGTTAGAAAGGAAACTCTTAACACTACATAGAAGTAAAATCAATATCACTATATACATAGAAGGTACACATAACTAGCTACTAAGATAAAGATGTGTGTGTATATCTGTATATGTAGATATAGATACATACATATATATAATCACAACTTTGGGGCCAGTTTGTATTTGTGTGTGTATAGTATAAATATCCTTAGCCTTGAACTGGGCAGTATTTATAATTTTAGAGACAGCACATTGGAGTGTGGCCGATGTGCTTTGAGATGAAAACTCTTAGCTCTGCCACACAGAGAGGGCACCTCAACAGGAGAAAAAGTTTAAGAGCTAGCCAAGAAGCAGAAGGGAGGATTGGTCGGTGAAATGATTCCTAGTACCTAATGTGACCACTATTGACCTAAGCGAGCTGACCTGATGACCAGTTCATCCCTGGAGAGAGGTGGGCCTGGATCACCTGAAGGGAATGTTGTTGCGCGGAAAAGTGGGACCAGTAAGCTGTTTATTGCTTTGGATTACACAGCTCTTAACAAACCCGTGCCATGTGGCTACAAGCCCCCAGTGTTAACGTGTGCTCCTTGGTTGTATGTATGCTATCACACCTCCTTCTCTTTCTGGTGTGGAGCTCTACCGTCTTGCTGCTTAAGATCCTACTTCTGTCCATAAGTTTCTTTCATAAACTCCTGTGATTCTGGAGTTGCCAGCCTCTTTCTTTGGTCTCTTGGTCCCCGGGAAAATTTTCCAAGGATGTATGTCCTTTTAAGAACTAGAAAACTCTGTTTGCAGATAGAGCCCATCTGTTTTAATAATAAACTGTTGAGGAAGGGGAGGCAAAGGCAGGGACAAAGTAATTTGTGATTGTGAGGACTTATGTGGCAGGCACTGTGCAAGATGCTTTGCATGGGGCCTCTAATGTCCGTGGAAACGTGACGATCCATTCACAGCATTATTTACTCTGTTGTATAGGTGAGAAAATAGAGGCAGGAGGAATCTGAGTCATTTGCCCAGGGTTCTGTAGCTACCCCAGGTCCCCACAACCCAAGAAGAGAGGGCAGAGTGACAGGAATCAGAAGAATCTTATTTCTATTCATACTTTATAGACGGAAGGGACTGATTACCAAATTTTAAGTTTTAAAAATTTATATCCATTTCACTTGGCATTTTTTATGTTGCTATGCAATCCTAAACATATATCATCTTGCATGTCCCATGGTAAGCACAAAAGTACTTTACCTCCTATGTCTTCCAACTAAGACCTCTCAGTTTATAAGTTTTCCTTACTTCAAGTTCTCTTGTAGGGTCAACTTCTAGTGTGGTCACTTTTAGTTATAATGTAAACTTGAAGAGAGAAAAACTAAAACTAAACCAACTCAAACCAAACCCAGCCCCGGCTAGGTAGCTCAGTTGGTTGGGGCATCGTCCTGTACACCAAAAGATTGTTGTGGCTTCGATTCCCGGTCAGGACACATACTTAGGTTGTGGATATGGTCCCAGTCAGGGCATGTACAGGATGCAACTGATTGATGTTTGTCCTGCACATCAGTGTATCCTTTTCCCATCTCTCTCTCCCTTCTTCTCTTTCTGAAATAATAAGCGTATTTGCTCATGAATTACTTCATGGAAGGAACAGTCGCTGACATAGTCTGTGAGCTGTGTCACAGAGACCTACCTGAGTACAGTGTTTAAGGGGAACCATAGGTCCATTAGGGACTGAGCGCATGCAGATGCTGGATGCTGCTGAGTAAGCCATTCTGGAAGAGATCGAATCAGGCTGGACAGATTCTTGTATGCAGCCTGTAGACAGGTTGTCTCAAAGGTGTACACTGAGGATTAAGCTTAGATCCTGTGATGATCATGATGAATGTGATGATACTCTGCATTTGGGGTACTTATTAAAGGAAAACAACCCAGGCTATTGTTTCTCAGAGATAATAATGAGGTCCATCCACTTTTAGCCATTCTCCTTGCAGTCTGATATTGAATAAAGCAATGGCCATAGAAGCACTGAGGAAAGATGGGTTTTCCCTGAAGAACTTTATTCCCGCATTTGACAAATAAGAGCAATGAAACTGGCCCTGTGTCTTTTTCCCTTTGGAAGCCTGAAAACTCAGAACCAAGTCTGAGGCTCCTCAGCCATTGTGGGCCTGTTTTAACAGTGCTCCTTTTCTTCTCCAGCTTAGGTTTTCTGCCCTAATGGATCTTTTCCTCGGGCCAATTTAATTATTTTCTTATATGTGCTGTGTAGCTAGGTGGTATATAACAGCAATTATATATGTATGTGAATAAATAGAAAGATTTGACTAAAACTAGATGTAAGTGTTGTGTGTTAAAATTCCAGTGTTAGAAACAGTGCTGACTTTGGCAGCATGAAAGAGAATTCTTCTTCCCAAGGTTTTGGTACCTTTAAACTTGATATTTTCTCCTTTTCTTGTTGAGCTATCACCAACTTGATTTTCAGGGTTATTTCCACATTCCTGTCTTGCAGAACCATAGACAGAATTGGGCATTTGTGGTCAGGGTTCCGTTTGGATACATTCATACCCCGCACATGAGATATTTTTATCTATTACATATTAACTAATTTTTAATATATATATTTCTACACTATTTGAAAGCATTCATCAGAGAATTAGTCATTCTTATCTGAAATAAACAACCTGCAAATACAGAATAATTTCAATGACCTATTTAGGTTAGGATTGGGTTTTTTTTGTATTTTAAACTCAAGGTTGTGAATGGTTTTAATTCTCTTTTTTATTTTGAATAGAGACTAGAGGTTTATATTTGAGCTTAAAAACAAAGTATTTTTTCTCATTCCAGACAGGACTAGATTCTATATCTCCCGTCTTGAACAAGGAGCTGACTGAAGGCACAAAAACTTTGCTGGATAGTCTCGGGACTTTGGCCCAAGAGGTAAGTTCTGTCTTTCAGTGACCAGAAGGCAGACCATCCACTGTCACTTTTTTTATCCTAACTTTGCCTAACAGGGTTCTTTTTATTTGAATATCATATGAAATATACAATCAATAGTAGAGGCTTCAGTGATCTTAAAAATGATATGGTTTGATCTGCTTACTTTAGAGGTGAAGAAACAGACTCATTGATGTCTCAGAGGTGATTAGTTAGTGGCTAAAGGCCCAGTAATCTGGTCTAGAACTTTCTTCCATGTTTACCCCTGCTCCTAGCTAATAACGCCTTTGGAAAGGTCTTTCCCCCTGGCCCCCCATGTGCTATGTTTGTCTGACCAGCAGCTTCTCCATATTTCTTCTTCAGTTGCAAGGCCAGATAATCTTTTTACCAAAACATTGGTTTGCTAACTAATTCACATCTTTCCCTTGTACACACTTGGCCTCTTTGGGAATCCTGTCTCATGGTGAACATTAAGTTGAGTTTGCCTTTCAGGTCCACATGTTGACAAACGTATCAGAATAACCTTTGTCGTGGGATCACAGGCCCTGTAGGTGCCTACAAAAGCAGCTCACCTTTCCTTTGCCTCTGAGCCAGGGTGTGCTTCACCTTCTGACACCCCCACCGTGTTTCACATTGGACTTGGAAAGGAGGGGCTGGCTGGAGTCCAGTGTGTACAGCACTGAGCCAGTGGGCAGTGACCAGAACAAGATAGGCCTTAATGTGTAGGACATTGGCTGGGACTGCTATGTGGGGAAATTTTCTCAGACTTGGCCCAGCCTTTATTTATTTATTTATTTTTTGAGTTGCTTCACTAATTCATATATATATATATATACATATATTTTGGTGTTTGTATCATTTTCCTCAAAAATCAAAATTCACTTTGTTTTCTGGGAATAAAACTATTGTATGTTCACTGTGGAAAATGCAGAATGCTTGGAAAATATAGAAAACACCAAGATCAAACAGTTGACACTTAGTATATCGTTTTTGGTTTTCCCCAAAAGAAAAAATGTTTTAATTATGCTCATGTGTCTGGCTGAAGAGGCTTGGTTTTTGCATCCCTTTCATGGGAAAAAAAAAAGAAAGCCCTCTCCCAGCCTGCCATTTACTAAATACTTCCATTGTGAATGCTGGTGACATGTCTGTAGGTGGAGGAGCTAGGTCACCTGGGGTTCTTCCAGGAGGCAGAAAGAGACACAGAAACTGCCCTGCAGGTCCATCACTTTCTCCAGGGTCCTGGTAGCTGACCTTGACAGCCCAGAACCGACTGCTGATCTTCTAGGTGCTCTCCCCGCCTTGCAGAGAGCAGAGCAGGGACTGTAACATGGGAGGCTGCCTCTCAACTCAGGGTCTGGGTACAGCTATTTCCTCTTTCATCACTGGCCTGCCTTTTGTCTGGGGTAAAAAAAAAAAAAGTAAAAGCATGTGATGTTCCCCCTGCTGATGTGACGGAAACTTTCCAACTGAGCCATATACATTTATTGGCAGCTGTTTCCGTGTGTGCTGCTTGCTTCCTGGTCTGGGGCAAGCGGGGCCATCTGGTCTCTCAACGTAAAACCCTCTAGTCACTTGACCTAACTTGCTGTTTCTGTGGGGCAAATGGGAGAAGAGAAATAAATAAATGCACTTGTTTATCTGTTCAGTGTTTGGAGAGCAAGTGGGTTGTCTTGACCAAAAAGCACAACCCTTGAAGGAAGAGGGAGCTAAGATGTTCTGAGATGCTCCCCTGTGTGTGTAGTTCCATGCAGTTTTCCTGTATGATCCATGTGACAGATATGAGTGAGTCTTATTGTGCCCATTTTATACACGACAGGCTCATAGAAGTTAGACACTGCCCACATTCACCTAGCTAGTTAATGGGCAAAACTGATATTCAGACCTAGGACTGGTGGACTCCAAAGCCCATGTTCTTGCTGCCACAGTGCACTTGTTGTCTGGTGAACGCTGATGGTAACTGGTATAGAACAGAAAGGAGACTTGTCAAAGAAGGAAAATACAGATAAACAGGACCTGACAGCTGAGCAGATCCAGATGAGTCAAAGCTGGCAGGAACTTCCTGTCTGGGTGACAGGGCAGGTGTGCCCGATAATATTGGGAAGGCGGGACAGGGAGCAGCATCTGTTATCCACCCAGCAGCACCTACCAGGTGCCTGGCATTGCTTGATGTTGGGACTCAACAGTGAACACAGTGACGTCCCTGTTCTCCTGGGGTTTGTGTGGGGTGGGAGACAGGTCCGTGTATACTGTGACAGCAGGGATATGTTCAGTGAAGAAAAATAAAGCAGAGGGAGGGAGATGGTGATGAAGTGTTGTTTTAAAGGGGAAATTAGGGACGTCCTCTCTGATAAGGTGGCAGTTGAACCTGGAGGAAAGGACAGTGTGTCATTGGAGAAGGAGGAACACTTCATGCAGGAGGAACCACAGAGACACTTCTGTAGGGCATAGTGGGAATGTATTTAAAGACCAGGAAGGACAGGGTAGCCAGAACAAGGTGAGCAGGTGGGAGGCTGGTTGGAGGTGTGAGGTCAGAGGAGGAGGTGTGAGGTCAGAGGAGGAGGTGAGAGGTCAGAGGAGGAGGTGAGAGGACAGAGAAGGAGGTGCATGCAGGGAAGCCTGATCAGGCTGGGTTTCGGCTAAGTGAGGCAGGAAGCTGGCAGGCAGGGGGTTTAGAGCAGAGGGGCGGGCTTATGATGTGACCGAGAGTGTGAGACTGTTTACGTTCTGGCTGTTAAATTGAGAAGAGATTGTGGCGGGCACACCTTGCAGTGGGCTGAGACGGCAGCCAGTCTGTCGGCCATTTGTTGACACCACAGAAGACTATCCCACCCACCTTCCGATGTGGCCACCTCCCACCATGAGGAGGAGGGCTTCACGGAGGAGGTGTGGAGCATGAGCTGAGGTGCAGAAAAATGAGTAGGCATTTTCCCCTAAGACAGGTACTGGGAAGAGGCAACCGTTTGGAGTAACTTGATCATCTGGGGTGCTTCTGTCCAAAGATGTGCTCGTTTTATGTGAGAAGAGATATATTCCTTTGGTTGGGGCATGGCAGGATGGCAGGGGTGAGGCCGCCTGTGGGAAGAGAAGTGAGTGGCTTCTACTCACTATTATTTAAAAGTCTCCAGGGCTGTTCCACCCACCTGCCAAAGGAAAGGTGGTCTGGCATCTTTCCCTTCCCTGTCGGTAGACCTCAGACAGGCTGCGAAAAGATAAGGAAACACTCACCACCTAACTGTGTTCTCATGGTATGTGTTAGATGCTCCCTCTCTGGAGGGACAAACGTTTGTGGCATCCGACCCACCCCCGAGTGCCTGGTTCCCCTCTGGAGGCCGAAGGCTGTTAGGATGTACAGCATCCAAGCCTGTGCTACCCACCGGGACCAGCAGTCTCTGTGAGGCGGGCACATGGGGTCCGATTCCAGGCCTTCTCTAAGGGGCGGGCAGGGTCCCCCAGCCTCTGCCCTCCACTCTCAGGCTCCGTCTTCCAGGTGGTGAGAACATGCAGTGGCTTTTCAAAGAATGTAGGGATCTGTTAATGATTCACTGTGAAATGTGTGGAAATACGAAGTGCTCTATAAATATTTAATTGTAAGAGCCGTTGGGCCAAGAACTGCACAAGGTGCCGGAGTACATTTGTATGGGAGACAATGCGCTTGTTGAGTGGAAGTCAGAGACGTAGCGCCCGGCTGCCAGCAGCGTCTGACTCATCGCTTGCAGGGCCCCTCTCGTATATCATGTGATTTATTCCTCACCACCACACTCTGTCATCGTCTTGATGACAAGCTGGGCCATAGAGGAGTGACCTGTCTAAGGCTGTAAGCTAATGAGAGACATAGCTGGGATTCAAACTGGGATCTCCCATCTTAGGCTTTTTCCACTGCCCAGCACTTCCCTGAGGTTGCACACGGTAGCTTTTCTCCCAGGGGCAGAGGGTCCCTGTTTCCACACTGAAGTTGGAGGTGTGGCAAAAATGTGTCCGTGATCGAGGGTGCGAGGGGTTCCTGATGTGTGTATATGAACGCATAGCTGTTCAGAGAAAGCATTCTCTCCTGGCAACCAGAACATAATCGGAATAAAATAAAGCCCATCACCAGGGGCTCCATCTGGCATGCGCATGAGCATCTTGCGAAAAGGCAGCTTTGACTGGTAGAGTGACAGACCCGAATCTGCATCTTAAACCTCTCAGGTTTCGCTGGTACCGGTGGCCCCCCGGACCACACCTGGCATGGTCCTGCCAACCCCACCACAAAGCTTCGAGGAGACGTCATACCAGACAGATTCTGGGCTGTGGCCTAGGCGAGGTCGAGAAAATAAGATGTTTCTTTCTCTTCTCTGTCTCCAACCCTTGCCCTGTGCCTTTCCTCTCTCCCCTCCCCTTTTCCTCCTGATCCCTGGCCTCAGCTGTTGAGCATGAGGAGCTGGAGTGACATGCGGCAGGAGGTGATGTTTCTGACCAACGTGAGCAGCTCCAGCTCCTCCACCCAGATCTACCAGGCTGTCTCCCGCATTGTCTGTGGCCACCCTGAGGGCGGGGGCCTGAAGATCAAGTCCCTCAACTGGTATGAGGACAACAACTACAAAGCCCTCTTTGGAGGCAATGGCACCGAGGAGGATGCTGGCACCTTCTATGACAATTCTACAAGTGAGTGTCTGTGCAGACTGAAGCCCTGGCCCCAGCCTGCCTTAAAGGGTGACTCAGTCCGTCCTGTGTCACCGCTTCCCTCGTGCTTACCCTCATCCTCTGGAGCAGCATTGGATGCGCACATGCCTGTTTGCCCTCCGGGCTGAGCTCCTGGAGGCGAGCAACTCTCCCTGCAGAGCTGACTGTCTCCACTTCTTTGAACGGGGCCTGGCACATCTCGGGGACACAGTGTGTTTATCAAATGCATGAATGACAGAAAGCCAATCTCCCAGTGTTCTGGGGGACACTGGAGAGTGGTTCCCAGAGTAAGCAAGGCTCTTCTTCTCCTCCCTCTCCCCCCCTTCAAAGTATGCCTTATAATAAACACTTAACAATGACAGCAATAACAATAACATACAAGTAAACATTTAGGGAACATTTTCTATGCATTCTGTTTGTTGTCTCATCTAATCCTTACAACAACGCTTCAAGGAAGGTTTCATACCCCGCATTTTATAGGCTCAGAGAGGTGAAGTGACTGTTCAAAGCCACACTGTAGCCAATCCATGAGAGCCAGGATTAAGCCCAGGTGCTCCAGGCTCCAGGCTTTTTTCTCCTGTAAACCACATGGCCTCTGAAGTACCTGTTAGTGTTGGCGTGTGTCTGCCCGCCCACTTGGGTGTGGGATCAGCTGTTTGTTTTCGGTTCTTAGCCGCAAGGCGGTGTTAAAGAACCTTGTAACTCCATATCTGCTCCTCACCCCTGGGCAGCTCTGTGGGCATGTGTGTCCTGTGCCTGGTGGCAGTGAGGAGCCGGCGTTACAGTTTCAGACAATGGCATCCTTTTCCTTGAAAACTTGATGCAAGCGAGCGTTTCTCCATTTCCGACCGCAGGTGTGTCTTTCAGACATGGAGTGAGGCAGCTTTTTGTGCATTACTGTAACTCAAGAACCTTTTTATTTTTCTCTGGAGTAAAGCACTCCAGACATCGCAGGTGGCTTTGCAGGCCTGGAGGGGGTGGCATTACAGGCAGTTTTCTGAAATGCCATCCCCTCCACACCCTTGCTTTGCAAGGCAACCCAAGGGAACCTTTTTTAAAAATTATATTGTGTTTGCAGCGTATAGAGGATACTTGGTGTCTGTAAGAACTCAGAATGAAAGTTTTTTAAAAATCTGGAATCCTTCTGGAAAATTAAACCCCAATGTCTCTTATGACTTTGGATTTCTCACTTTAGGATTTTTATTACATTTATTACATATACTTGTGATGACACTTATTAAATAAAGGGAATTATTTGGTTTTTGCCTGAAAACTAAGGTCTGAGTGTAGTCCACTATTTTCAATGAAAAAGTGATGAGGCCTGGCATAAGAGTATGAATCTAGAGACACGCAAGTTTGTGCGTAGTAAAAATGTTTTCTACACCGCCTCAGTTGTGAGTTTTCCATCATTAGTGCTATAGTAAGCTCTGATTATTTAGCAAGCATTGCTCTAAGAGCTCTACAGATAATATCTCAGTTAATCCTCCTCACATCTCCGCCAAGGAGATGTTATTAACTTTACTTTTATTGGGAAGCAAACTGAGGCTCAGATTGATGAAGTTATTTATTATATAGCTATCAAGTGGTAGAGCTGGGATTTGAACCTAGGACCATCTCGCTGGCTCCAAAAGCCCTGTTAGTTCCCACAAGCATATGACCATGCATGTGAATATTTGCCTTTCCTCTTCATAGCTCCTTATTGCAATGAGTTGATGAAGAGTTTGGAGTCCAGTCCTCTTTCCCGCATCATATGGAAAGCTCTCAAGCCTCTGCTTGTTGGGAAGATCCTGTATACACCTGACACTCCAGCCACGAGGCAGGTTATGGCTGAGGTAAGCTGCCAGGCCCAGGAGTTCCCCTCCAGGATCCTGCTAGAATTATAGGCAAAAACGTAAAGGCAGTTCCAGATGGAGTATACTGAGCAAGCTCCTGGCTTCTCTGGGATTTCCAGAGTGAGGGCCTCAAGTCCCATCCAGGCCGGAGCTGACAGTTGAGGTCCGGCTCTCCAGCCTTGGGTATTTGAATCGGAGCTGCGGGCAGGCACTTCTTGGGGATGGGAGGTCTGGCAAAGGGCTGCTGTGATGGAGCAGTTGCCTTTCTCATGTCTCTGCCTCTCCTTTTTTCCTGCTCGCCATGGCTCCCCTCCTGGCTCCAGGTGAATAAGACCTTTCAGGAACTGGCCGTATTTCATGATATAAAAGGCATGTGGGATGAACTCAGCCCCAAGATCTGGACCTTCATGGAGAGCAGCCCAGAAATGGACCTTGTCCGGGTGAGTGTCCTGATGAGTATGTGCCTACTTGATGCCAGAGAGGTGGGTTTCTGGTCACGTTCCCAGAAGTGACTGACGTGAGAATTCCTTATGTTTAACCAGAATAAACATAACAGAGCAGAGCTCAAGCCACAGGTTGTCCCCTTTGTAGAGCTAGAGGTGACGGTGCACAGACAACACTGTTTTCATGCACATCAGCATCAATGCATCTGGTGATCAAAAGTCAGTTTTCTAAGAAACTGAGTGAGGGCTGGTATTTGGAGCAAGAGTTTGGTGATTGCAGGGCCCTGACTATTTTCCTTTCCGGCTCTAGAGCCAACCACAGCATCTTGTTTAGCCTTCCTATGTCTTGGTAGAACTTGGACAGAGGTGTGGGAGCAAAGAGCTCATCTGACCCATAGACTGGTGTGAGATCCTCTGAAGTCACTGCATGAGCACGGAGCCACTATTACCACATGGGTGGGAATTGTGTGCACTTACTGCTTCCAGATCACTTGACAGGGATTAGTGCTCTAGAGACAGTTGGATTCAAAAGCCAAGGAGTCTGAGCGAGAACAGAACGTCTCCTTTGCTTGAGCTTGAGTGCCATTTAATCACATCATCCCTGCTTTAGGCTGAGTCAGAGAATCATTAGACTGTTTCCTATCTCCGTGGTGAAGGAGGCCAGGTCCTCTTGTTTCTGCTGCCATTAAGAAGCAGGAATGGATTTGGTCAGGTTTCTTGTCTTTGACACCTCATTCATCAGAGGGGCAGCTGGGTTTTAGAGGCAATTCCTATCTGGAAGGTACTCTCTCAGGCTTAAGACTGTCCCCTGATACCCTGGGAGGGGTGATCCCCAGGGGACCTTCTTCTAATGGGAAAGCTGGAGTCATCTTTGTTGTGGGACTCTTAAAATCAGGGCTTTTAAAAACCAAAGGGCTTTCGTGAGAAGAACATGAGCAATAATTTTATGGGTTTACTGAATAATTCCTTACTAATATTAAGAACAACTCATGCCCTTCAAGTATGGGTCTCTGTTTGGCTCCTGTCTCTTCTCTATCGAAGGATTCATGTGATCCAGCCATGGACAGCGACCTAGACCTAGGTGTGATCTCAGGCCTCTTCCTGGTCCTCCCCTTGCAATCGACGTCTCTCGCTGTTGAACTTCTGTCCTTCTGAGTCTCAGAGGGTTCCATGAGTCTGAAGGGCTTCCATGAGGTTGAGTTGGTAGGCAGATCGATGCTTTCCCTACTCTGAAGTGGAAAGTTTGGATTGGATGTTCCAGCCACTCCTAGGCTCCCAGTTCTGTGGGACAAAGCCTCATCAATGTGGCTGTAGCATGCATCAGGAATCCTGCTGGGAGAACCCAGGATGTGCAATAGGAAATGTCTGAGCTGTGGCTGGGGAGAAAGGCATGGTGTGTAGTTTTCTTAGGACCTTTACTTGAAGCTCTAGGGGACCTTGAAGGGGTTATAAGCAAGGGCAGAGGCAGATAACATTACTCTGACAAGTGGATTCAAGATGGGGCAGATGGGAAGCAGAGGCCAGGATGGAGGCCATCCCAGTGGATGGCCAAGGCATTGGCAGGAGGTGAGGCATGATGACTGCTTGATTGTGGAGGGGAGCAAGAGGGGGAGGCTTTAGGATGAGTTTTGATTTCTAGCTGGTGGGTGGTGGGGATGTCCAATAGGCTGATAGATATTGGGGCCTGGAGAGCAGGGGGTGGTTAGGCTGGGGATGCTGACTAGGGGCTTAGCAGCCTGTGGGTAGAAATTAAAGGAGGCTTCTCCAACTTCCCTTTCTCTTGTTAAGGAATGTTTATTTCACACCACAAGCTTGGGATTCTCAGTACGTGCTCTGTACCCCCTGTAGCCTGGTATCTGTGTGCATGGCACCTGAGGCCACGCCTGAGGTTTCTGCTTGTATTGTGGTATCTCTCTCTCTATCTCCCCCACTCTCTCCCTTCTTTTAACTTTATTGAGGAGTAATCAACACATAAAAATTGTATATATTTAAGGCGAACGACTTGATGTTTTGATATACATATACATTGTAAACTGATAACCACAATTGTTAACATATGCATCCTTTCACATAGTTACTGCTTAGCAAATTTCAAGCAGAGCATGTGGTATTGTTAGTATAGTCACCATACTGTACCTTGGATCTCAGATTGCATAACGGAAACTTTGCACCCTTTGACCGCCCCTACTCCCCTATCCCCAAACCCTGGCAATTACCGTTCTACTCTGTGATAGTGCTTATCTTTCTCTTGTCTGTGGTTCTGTCTATACCTGTTGCATCATCTCACAGACTCGAAATCATTTCTCTCTTGCATCATGGAATCCCCTGAAACTAAATGGTTCTGGTTTCTAGCTGCTCTCTGCCTTTTTCATCTCAAGGCCAAGCTTTCTTCCTAGCTACCATCCCTAAGGGTGAAATGAGGTCTTCTGGTCCCCTCAAGTACCCTAGAATGGCCATGTGATCAGGGATTTCACTGGGCTCATCTCTTTGTTTCCTTGGCCATATGACTGAAAAGCCACATGGGACAGGGTCATGTCTTACCCCAAACACCATGTGTCTTCACTCAACTCTTATTCACTTACAGTCTCCAAATAAAGTAATTCCAGAATTCCTAACCCAAACCCCCGTGAACTTTTGTGAGGTATAGTTTTCTATCTGTTTACGCTAGCAAAAATACTTATCTTACTGTTGACATTATAAATTGTTTTTCCCTATTGGAAAGCAATTTGGGATGAAAATTGCAAGAACCAGAAAATAGGTGCTATCCTATTTACCTCCATTCCATACACCCTCAGGGATGTAGCCTACAGAAATAATTTTAAAATAAATCACTGTAGGACAGAAAATGTTATTACTATAATAATTGTTATTGTGAGAAATTAGAAATAGGCTAAATGCTTAGCAGTATGAGAATAGTCAAGTGAAATTATAGTATATATAATCTATGAAATCATTGTGCTTCCATTAAAATAATAAATATGAAGTCACATGGGGAAAGAAGCCTGTGCTAGTGGAAATGATACTGATTTAAAAAGCAGCCATGTTTGGCCCTTTAGAGATTCCGTTTCAGCAGAGCCAGGATTTCATCGGCCCCTGCGAAGCTGCGAGAGGAGCTGCAGCTGCTGCTCCTTCTCCATGAGCTGAGCCATTGTTTTGCGCTCTGCGCCTGCTGGTTGAGCACCAGATTGGCTTGTCCTTTTTTTCCATGTTGACTCACATGGGAGCCAACCAGCTAGGGAATAAGGAATGGAAGACCGACCTTTTTTGCATCATGACCTATGTGTCCTGCAGTTGGGAAAGATCATGTTTTACTTGATTTAATAACAACATTGTTTTCCTAAACTAAACAGCAAAAGTGGGTCTGTCTTCATTCAGTCTAGGGATCAGGGTCTCTGCGAGGAGTCATCAGATGGGTTCCAAAGAGGGGAAGGAAATACAATGCAGTGGGAAGGTGCAGTAGAATCAGAGACCCCATGGTTCATATTCTAGCTTTGCTACTTATTAGCTGTGCAGCCTTATGTTAGGGAGTTGACCTCTCTGAGCGTTTGTGTTCCCGTCTTTAAAATGGGAACTATTAAAGATGCTTTCCTCATGGAGTTGTGTGAGGTAAAGCATAGAAATAATTCAGTATAGTAATTGTGCAGAGTAAGTATGAGTACTGTTGTTACTGTAGATAATACAGTTAAGCTAGCTTGATTGATACAGTGGAAAACATGGGGACTCTGGGTCAACTGGTCTGACTTTGAGTCTCAGGTCCATGGCTATTAGCATTATGGCTCAGCCTTGGTTAAATTCGTATTCATTTATTTTCAACGCCAATATTCTTATCTTTAAAATGGGGATACTTTTACTTCACTGCCTTCTGTGAAGATAAAAATAAAAAGGAGACAACATTTTGAAAGTCATAGTTGGTGTTTACTACTTGTGATTTCTCATTGAAATGGCAGACACTCTTGAATGCCAGAGGCTATGACCACTTCTGGGAACAGCGATTGGCTGGCTTAAATTGGACAGCCAAAGATATTGTGGCATTTCTGGCCAAGTACCCAGAGGATGTGCAATCAGCGAATGGCTCTGTGTACACCTGGAGAGAGGCCTTCAATGAGACCAGCCGGGCCGTCCAGACCATATCTCGCTTCATGGAGGTGAGGATCTGTTCTATGGATCATTTAAAAAAGGCTATGGTTTCTATTTTTTTTTTTCCCTACCCCCTCTGAGATGGTGCAATAAGTCAGATTAGAAGAATGTTTAGAAATAATGTACAGACTTATTTACAGTAGCATTCCTCAAACCTAACACAGGACTTGGTGTACAAAAGGCACTCAGTAAATGTCAGTTGAATGGTCAAATGAGTAAATAAACAAACCTAACCCAAGCATTATTCTGTCTGACTCCAGAGTGTTTCTATCCATTGTCTTCTGGGTTTTCTTATGTTTCCATATTTTAGTACCTAAGGGCAACAAAGCAGTCCCTTAAGGCATTGTTTATGAAACTTATCTACAACCTAATCAGACACACTACATTTATAAAACATTACTCTTAAAAATTATGTCACTTAATAGGGACAAATAAAAGGTTTTTTCCCCTCTATTTATTTGGTTAGTTGTTAATGACTCAAAATTGCTAAGAAAACAAAGAGGAAAAGGAGACATGATCATTGTTTGAACCTCTTTTCTGCCACAGAAGTCAGTATAAATAACTTATCTCTAAATTTCAGTTAAAAAATATGAACTGTTTTTGGTTGAATATTGGAAAATGACTTTTGGGAAGATTTGTAGAGTGAGGATAAAAATGACACACAAGTTAGCCCTTCCCTCTTAGGGTAGGGTCTGCCTCGGTCACTGCTGCTTTGTCTGGTCCCCAGAGTTCTCATGGTGGCTGTTCTTCCTTCAGTGTGTCAACCTGAACAAGGTGGAGCCAATAGCAACAGAAGTCTGGCTCATCAACAAATCCATGGAGCTGCTGGACGAGCGGAAGTTCTGGGCTGGGATTGTGTTCCCCGGAGTCACCCCCGGCAGCACTGAGCTGCCCCACCATGTCAAGTACAAGATCCGAATGGACATTGACAATGTGGAGAGGACAAATAAGATCAAAGACGGGTAAGTTGAGTCCCATCACCCCACCAGCCATGGGGCAAGGGGGGTGTCAAGCACAGCTAAGGTGACTCATTTGGTAGAAACTCAAATTAGTGGCATGATTTTTGTGAAATGGCCAAAGTTATTTCAAAGGTCATAAAATATCATTATCTTTTTATAAAAATATTATTATCTTTGATTTAGCATGCTCACTTAAGGGGCTTAATCCCAAGGAATTAAATCAACAGGAAAAAAATAAGAAAAAGAGTTTGAGTTCCCTATGTTAACAATTTTACAAAAAGGGGCAAACAATCGATAGGAAAGGGAGTGGTTAGGCAAATTTTGGTATGTCTACTTGATGCGATATTAGGTAATCAATGGAGGGGAAGAAACCAAACTAATAAGTGATATGCTTTTTCTGACATCTATTTAAAAATATATGTACATACCAACTTAATACCAGAAGGTAAGCTACAAAAATAAACAGTGGCTCGGGAGTGGTGGTGGATTGTGGGTGACTGGATTTTTTTTATTGTGTGGTTCTAAGAGACGTTTGGTCACCTGTGGTTTGCTTTTAGATACTGGGATCCTGGTCCTCGGGCTGACCCCTTTGAGGACATGCGGTACGTCTGGGGTGGCTTCGCCTACCTGCAGGATGTGGTGGAGCAGGCCATCATCAGGGTGCTGACGGGCACCGAGAAAAAAACTGGTGTCTACATGCAGCAGATGCCCTACCCCTGTTACGTCGATGACATGTAAGTCACCAGTAAGCCACCGTCTTTATTTAGCTGACTAACACGTTACCCAGATGGAGCACAGACACACACACACAGACACACAGACACACACACACACACAGACACACAGACACACACACACACACACACACACACACACCCCCAAGGGAGGAGACAGAATGCTTTGATCTTATTTACTTTACACGGGTGTTGATACCAGTCAAAAATTGTTTTTGAAATTCTGTGAAGATTTCAGGAAATAAGATGCCAGATGTGGGCGGTTGACAGTTTGGCCCACATCAGAGACACATACCCATGCACACACTGGTAATCAGAACTTTATTTGTTTTTTACACTCTTTCGGTCAACATTTCCCATTCTGTGCCCTGACAAACACGCAAGCGCAGGCACAAACACACGCATCCCCCAAACACAGAGACAGCGTTCTAGACCTATAAAAGCTGACTGCATGTAAATTTGTCTGCCTCCTCTATGTAAATGGTAAATCACATTTTGAAACAATCTAAATAAAACTGAACAAGGCCTTTTTTGTCTTAGACTTCTAAGATAATCTTTTAGTGCTTGGTACATGCTGCCAAATTCTTGTGCGAGATGTGTCTTTGGATCTAATGGTTTCTAGGAAGAGAGAATGAGGAGAGGTGTAATTATTGCAGACATCTGAAATACATAATGTTTCCTCCAAATGGGAAATTCTTTATTCTCTAGTGTGTGTGTGTGTAGAGACTGGAGTACGGAAGGAGCAGGGTTTCTCTCCTTGTGTTTGCTCTCTGCTTTGCATTCAATAGTCTATGTCTTTGTATGGCTCATTCTGGCTTTTCCACATCACTCAGAATTATCTTGATTTTTATTTTCAGAAAGTTTAGCCAGAGCTTTCCAAAGGAAGACTTTTCCAAAGGTCCCCTAAGCCCAGACTTACTCTAGAAAGGATGGCTTAAGATGAGGATGTGGTGGGAGCTCAGAGGCATTTAGAGCCATTGCTGTTGTCACACAGCAGTAAGTGCAGAAGTGGTCGCGCGGGGAACCTGAGCCTTGAGTTTCAGGATCCAGACTCCGTGTCCCATTTACTTCACTGCATTTCCTGTTCAGTGTGGAAATATTCCTGACAAGAGCTGCCTGATATGTATTTGTCATCGTGGTTATGCAAGGCAGCTTAGTAATGAGATGAGATGACCTTGGAGATGGTGAACTTTATCATGTGAGAATGAATTGGTTTTTTTTTTTTTTAAACTATTTTTTAAATAATTTATTTGTTTAATTATTTTATTTTTAGAGAGAGGGGAAAGGAGAAAGAGAGGGAGAGAAACATCTCTGTGTGGTTGCCTCTCACTCACGCCCCCAACTGGGGACCTGACGTGCAACCTAGTCATGTGCCCTGACTGGGAATCGAACCAGCGACACTTGACTCGCAGGCCGAGGCTCAATCCACTGAGCCACAGCAGCCAGGGCTGAGTTGTTTTTTTTTAGTTTTTCTGTTTTAGCACTTTAAAATCACCTGCATTTAGCTTAAGTGACATCCTATAGTTACCTAGTTACTAAAGTAGGCCCCCAAAGAAGCCGATTTTGGCGATACTTTGTTAGTCTAATTTTTATCAGTACAGTGCACCGCTCATGCAGTGTTTGATAAAATAACCTGCACGTTTCAGAATCCAGAGGGCCTGCCATCTTTGGCTCAGTTGCGGTGCTTTCTCTTGCATGCATGCCTGGAGGCGCTGGCTCATGAGTCTGGCTCACACTTGTCTTTAACTCTTCCCCCTTCCCTTCCTTGGGGCCTCTAGCTTCCTGCGGGTGATGAGCCGGTCCATGCCTCTCTTCATGACACTGGCCTGGATTTACTCTGTGGCTGTGATCATCAAGGGCATCGTGTACGAGAAGGAGGCGCGGCTGAAGGAGACCATGCGCATCATGGGTCTGGACAATGGCATCCTCTGGTTCAGCTGGTTCCTCAGTAGCCTCATCCCTCTGCTTGTGAGCGCCGCCCTGCTGGTGGTCATCCTGAAAGTAAGGCTTCCTCCTTGGCTCCTCCCTGGTGGGACCTCCTGAACAGCCCATCATGGACTATATGAGAAGAAGAAAAGCCAATATTCTTCGGGAGGGAAGGGGTCCGACATACCATCTGCTGCAATGCCCTCATTTTATAGTTGGGAAAATTGAGACCCAGAGAGGGGCAGTGACTTCCCCAAGGTCAGCTAACCAAGAGTAAAACCCGGGGTGCTTGCTTTCCAGGTTAGCACACATTTAAGTGTGCCGTGCAATCTGCTTGGCAGAGGTTCATGGTAGCATCTGAGAGCTATTTATTGCCTTATTCATATTGGGTGGTGATTCTTCTGCAATATCTAGAAACTATAATCAGAAGGATGCATATTGTTGCAGGTTAGGTTTTCTGGAAGCAGAGGCTGAAACAGAGTTTGGCGTATGAATCTTTATTAGGGGTCAATGTCTCTAGAAGGGATGGAGGGGATGCAAGATTGAGCAGAGGGAGTTGAACTGCAGTGGAGGGTCCACCCCCTTGCTCTTAGGAGCATATACAGCTTGTCAGAATTGTCCCTCATGGAGCTGAAATGTCCAGCTCTTTAGGTTCTTCCAAGGCTTCCTGCCTTGACATCCCATGCCCCTGGCCCCTCAGTCAGCCACTGAAAGTGTCTCTGCAGCAGTGATAAACCCAGGGGAGTTGACACGTGGAGGCTGGGACAAGTCCCCCCATAAGGGGACTGTGGGCACAGTTCTGTGTCCGACACCACATATGTTAATAGTTTATATGCCAATTTTCTTTCTCCACAATCATTTCATTTAAGGATGCATAAGATGAAGAGGGGGTAGTGCAGGCCCTGGCTGGTGTGGTTTGGTTGGTTGGGTGTCGTCTGCGAGCCAAAAGGTTGCCGATTCAATTCCGGATCAGGGCACATGAATAAGTTGTGGGTTTGGTCCCCTGTCAGGGTGCATCCAAGAAGCATCTGATTGATGTTTCTCTCTCACATCGATAATTCTCTCCCTCTCCTTTTCCTTTTCTTCCCCTCTCTCTAGAATCAATAAAAGAAAAAAATTAAAGAAGGGGTAGTGCAATGGCATAGGAACTAACATTTAATTTAATACTAGTTACTGTTGACTGCAAATGAGCACTAACTGGTTGCCAAGCCCTGTTTAAAGCACATCGCATGTACTGTCTTAGTATTTCCTCACTGAATAACCCATTTAACGTACAAGGAGATGAGGCAGGGAGGGTCACGGACTTCACTGAGGTCATCCTACAGTTCGGCAGAGCAGTTCTCGCTCAAGTCAAACCTTCTCTCGTGCTCTGATATCTGACTGCAAGGGCTGGAGCTCTGTGGCAGGGTCGTGGTCCTGTGGCAGGTGCTTGGGAGCTGCTCTGGGACAACTGCGTGCTGGCAGAGCCTGCTCAAATATACCCCGTTGCTAGAGAGAAACTTCAAAGTCCACAAGAGTTTAGCTGATTGTGGGAATGCAGAATCCATGATGGGTTATCAAGGGGGATATTAAGATCTCCTTGGCTTTTGGAAGGAGAAGTCGTGTGGGTTGCTGTCTCCCCCAACTCTTTCTTGGCGCCAAGAATCATAGTTCTTATAAAAGAGGAAACCAGGTAATATTTCTTTGAGAAACAAAGAACAAAATTGTTGAGATGAACCTTGATGCATATCAACCCTGGACTCTGCTCTGGTCCTGACTTTACTACTGTTTTGCTGTGTGGTCTTAGTCTAGTCATTTCCCTTCTCGAGCCTTCAGTTTCCTCCTCAGAGAGATGAATAGCATTGCTCCTCGATGCCATTTTTAAGATGAGTAGGAATAAGCCCTGCTTCTTCTCATAGGTCATGTGAGGATGTGCTCACTTGTCAAAGCGGCACATTTATTAGGTTTCTTCCTTCCCAGTTTGGAAACCTGCTGCCCTACAGCGACCCCAGCGTGGTGTTTGTCTTTCTGTCCATGTTTGCCGTGGTGACCATCCTGCAGTGCTTCCTGATCAGCACGCTCTTCTCCAGAGCCAACCTGGCAGCAGCCTGTGGGGGCATCATCTACTTTACGCTGTACCTGCCCTATGTCCTGTGCGTGGCGTGGCAAGACTACGTGGGCTTCACGCTCAAGATCTTCGCGGTGAGTGACTCTGGCCTTCTGCAGTAGCTGCTGTCACAGCCACCCCTGGTGTTTCACCTCTGTATTATAGTCCACGCTGAGACAAGAGGATGGGAGTCACTTTCCCACGATGCGTGAACGTCAGTGCTATATCGTACGCTTCTTCACGTCGGGGGTTATGCCTCGTTAAATTGTTTATCTTGAATCCTCTCAGTGAATGCTGGTCGAATTGAATCGGATGGAATTTTTTAAAGCTGGATGGTCCCCTAAATCCATCTGGAGACGTATGGCATTGGGGACCCCCTTTTGACAGTAGATGCCATCTCCACCTTTTCTCTCCACCTTTGTTGACCATGTTCAGCTCACCATAAGGCACAGCTACAAAAAAAACCTGAAAGCTCTTGGGGTCACAGCTGGTTCCTTCTTGACTCTTGTCTTCCTTGTGTCCCGTATGGGGTTTCGCTTGAGTAATGTTTTCTGAAATGAAAGAGTGAGGAGCAGGTGCCCCATCTCCCCAGCGGCCACTGACTTCAACACTTCCTGCCCCTTGTGCAATCCTGTACAAATAAGGGCCAGCTGCCAGCTGTCCCCTGGGTCACTTGTAAGAGCCACATGTGCCTCAGTCTGGGCCCCTTAAATATCAGCAGCCCCCGGCAGGCTCCTCTGACATGAGGCATCACTAGGCATGCAGGACCTTGATGGATGTATGAGTGTGTGTGACGTGCAGCATTGTTGAGCCCTTCGGGGCATGTGTGGAAACAAAAAATTCTTAAAATTTTGTACTTCATCTTACATACGTTTCTGAAATGCGTATGCGTAATGAGTGGTTATAAATAGAATCATTTCATATACTGCCATGGAGCCCACTCCCCTAAAGGGACTCCGTAGGTGAATGCTTCCATGTCTTGTAATTGACCCACTTTGCACGTTCAAATTTCTCCAGGTGAAATTGACATTAGAAGTATTAGAAAAATGAAACAGGAGGTGGATGGGTGACTTTTGCCTCTTTCTCTCAGAGCCTGCTGTCCCCTGTGGCTTTTGGGTTTGGCTGCGAGTACTTCGCCCTTTTCGAGGAGCAGGGAATCGGGGTGCAGTGGGACAACCTCTTCGAGAGCCCTGTGGAGGGAGATGGCTTCAACCTCACCACCTCGGTCTCTATGATGCTGTTTGACACCTTACTCTACGGGGTGATGACGTGGTACATCGAGGCTGTCTTCCCAGGTACACTGAGCTCCCACATTGCTTTAGCCACCTGCTAGGGAAATAGGAGTTTTAGTGGAAGAGCCCTTTCCCTGCAGTTTCTGCAGGGCCTGGAGCTCTCTGGAAAGTGGCTAGGACTTTAGGTCTACGGCAAACACACAGACCAAGGAGAAGCAGCTGGTGCTAAAAGTACAACTCTCACTACTGCTAGAGCTCATTTCTTGAGCACTGTGTGCCAGGCACTGTATACAGTGTTTGTATACTTGGGTTCATTGAAAATCCTCCTAAGCCTACTCTGAAGGAGTTACTACTGTAACCAGTGTTTGCAAATGAGAGAACTATGACTCAAAGAAGTTAAGTTATTGCCTGTGGCCACACAGCTGCTAAGTGTTCGTGCTTGGAGGTGATGCTGGGTTATACTGGGTGGGCTCGTCCAGGAGGTGCCTTCCAGTGCTGACCCAGTGGAGGTCCTGGTGGAGGTTCTGTTTCTGCAGCACAGCTTGTGAATAATACAGATATTGGTTCTAAGCCCTGGCTTGCAGTTTAATTGAATTAGTATTCATATAAATTTATTTGATTCCTGTCCTTAATAAATCTCCTTGACCAAGACCTGCCTTGGAGGCATTTTCATGTAAGATCAAATTCTGAGAGATGAAGGTTTAACTCTGGTTCACCTTCTAATTTTCCTCTCAGGGGGCGGGGAGTATGTGAAATATTTATGTACCCCGACCTGAACATCCTGTATAGGATATGCCGTCTTGTATTATACAGATCTGGACTCAAATTCTGAATCCTCCGCTTACTGGCTGAGTGATCTTGGGTCAAGTGTTTATCCCCCAGTTCCCTCATCTCTAGAATGGGGACAATAGCTGCTTCATAGGGTTGTTGGGAGCTTCAGAGACGTGCAGAACTTATGTCATATATGGTAGGTCTCACCAAATGTTAGCTCCCTCTTCCCCCACTTCTAGTCCAGTCTGTCCCGTCTCCAAAGACAGAGAGAGTGGGTCTGGCTGGGGTATCTTGGGAATGCTGGAATGTGGACAAGCTTGATTTAAACCTGTACTTTGCTTTCAGGCCAGTATGGAATTCCCAGGCCCTGGTATTTCCCTTGCACCAAGTCCTACTGGTTAGGTGAGGAGAGGGATGCGAAGAGCCATCCTGGTTCCAGCCAGAAGGGAGTATCTGAAAGTAAGTGCTGCTGTCCCCACTGAGTGTTGGGGGCAAGAGTCTAAAGCCACTCCAGGGGCAGAGAAACTGCATGCAATGTCCCTTTGCACGTTCTCCCATGCTGTTTGTGTGTAGTGCTGTTGACTTATCAGGGAGTCACCGTCTGAGTCCCTGAGGGACGTTGTCTTTGTTTTCTTGGAATCTTGAAAAGTGACTCTAGAGCTCCCCCGTCCGGCTCCACCGCCCACTTTTCATGCTATCCTAATAGCTAGAAGGAAGAGATAAAGAAAACTATGACTGTGGAGCCGTAACCTCACTGCCTGCCTTGTCACGGTCATAGAGGTGGGAACCCATGTAGGCTGCCCCCAGGTGGCTGCCACCGAGCTCAGCTTGTGCTTCTTAATGTTCTCACCCTTCATTGCCCAGAGCCCTAACCCCTCCCAGTCACCAGTGGGAAAGTGTGACTTTCCTTAGTGTGGTCTTCTTACCTGACCTCCTCCCTCCATTTGGCTTCTGCATCGGCCACCAAAACTGCTCACAGCTGCTGGAACGCGTCTCGTTCTTCCACGCCTCCCGGCCTTGCGTGTCGTTTTCTCTCACAGGAGAGGGTTCCCAAGCTTGCCTGCCTTTTAAACTCCTCCTTGCTCCTCAAATCCCTTCCCCCGAGTAGCCCTCCTAGCTTCCCAGTCAGTCATTTCCTTCTCTGAAAGTCCATAGAGTTAAAAAACACCCCCAAACCCTTTTATTTTAAACTAATTCTAGACTCACAGGAAGTTGCAAAAAACTTGTACCTTTCACCCAGTTTCCTCCAATAGTGACACCTAACATAACTACAGTATAAGTCTCAAATCCATGACATTGGTGCACTTCACAGACCTTCAGATTTCACCAGTATTACTGTACACAAGCATTTGTGTGTATGCGTGTCTGTTTAGTTCTGTGCAGTTTCATCACATGTATAGATTCATGCCATCACTGGCTCAGAGACAATGCAGAACTGTTTCATCCCCACAAACTCCCTCGCGCTGCCGGCTCCTAGCCACAGCCTCGGCCACCTCCCCCATTCCCCGACACCTGTCAATCAAGCATCTGTTCTCCTCTTCTATAATGTTATTACTTCCATAATGTTATGTAAATGGAACCATACAATATTACTTCTTTGAGATTGGATTTTTACTCAGCATAATTCCCTTGAGATCCATCCACATTGAGATGTGTATAAACACATCTCATTCTTTTTCATTGCTGGGTAGTACTCCACAGGATGGCTGTGTACCACAAGTTCCGTGCCACTTTAAATGTGTTTTTTTGAACAGTTTTTAGCATCTTATATTTTAATTGTTTGTCAAGTCTTCCCTGCCCGCCCAGTTGAATCCTCCAGTATCATTGTATTCTCATCCCCAGCACCAGTGCCCAAGCAGGCCCTAAATAAATACAGGTGGGGCAAAAGCAGGTGTACAGTTTGAGTGTGCGAAACAGAGTTTATTCTTATATTATTATTAACTTATTAATTCGTGTATTATTTATTAATATTAACTGACTTTTGCCCACGCCTGTATTTCTAGCCTGCCTTCCTTCCTGAGGAACCTGAAGTAGCCGTGGAGAGAGGACAGTCCTAAAAGTACACACACTTCTGCTGTGTCTTCACCTGCCTCTGTTCATTGCCTTCTGTGGGGTCATTGCTATTTTCTCTCTTCTCGCAGTCTGCATGGAGGAGGAGCCCACCCACCTGAAACTGGGTGTGTCCATTCAGAACCTGATGAAGGTTTACCGAGATGGCATGAAGGTGGCTGTCGATGGCCTGACCCTGAACTTCTACGAGGGCCAGATCACCTCCTTCCTGGGCCACAACGGAGCCGGGAAGACCACCACCATGTACGAAGAGGGTGTGGCTCTCTCTGAATCAGCCTCAGGAAGGGTCTTTAGTACAGTTAGAAATTCATACCTAAGAACATGGTGTTGGTTGCTGGGGCAAGGGCGGAACACGTGAGGAGTTGATGACTGTAAAAATATTATCTAATCATGACAGTGCTTTCCAAAGGCTTTCTTCTGCTGTACATTATTAATTCCACCTAAAGCAGTCTGGGGGTGGTTTCTTTTTGTGACTGTTCCCATTCAGTTCTCTGAATTCAGGAGTGTTCCCAGAACCTGAAGCTGTGGCAGCTTTGGGAAAGGTTCTTCTTTGGAGCTGATTTGCTCAGAACTGTGAGGCAAAGATGTGGGAAGAAAGGCTACACGTGTTGGAGGGAGGTAGTAGTCTTAAGGAACTCTGCCTCTAAGCAGATGGGAGAAACAGCTGGGCAGCTGGTGATATGATTGTCTTCCCTGGGACCTACAAGGACCTTATTGTGGGCAGCTTCAGAAGGGCGCATGGGCCATACAAACACCAGAATTAGCTTCAGTGGCTTTCAGTGTGGTCCCTCATCCATTGCAAAGGATATATCATTGAGGGTGACCTTATTTTCCTATTTTATCTTTTTTTAAATGCAAAATCTATATATTATGAACATTGCAGAAAATCTTTTAAAAAGGTGTACAAAAATCCCACTACTTAAGACCGACAAAATGCTTTTTATCTTTGAATAATTTCTTACCATTATTTTATCTGGACATGATCTTAGGCAGACAAAATGTGTGTCTTAAAGTGTATTTTCCATTGCAACTTGGAATTCATGTAAAAAATGCTCATACTGAAATGGCCATTTCCAGCGCGTGGGCCCACTCCCAGTTATTCATTAAAACGAAGGTTTCTTTGCTTTGTGGGATGTCAGAGTCCACTAGGAAGGAACGGGGGGGGTGGGAGGAGGGCGATGCTTGATGCACCTGGAATGCGCCGGGAATGGAGCATTTCTGGGGAGGCAGGGTTAATGCTGACACCTGTACTTCACAATTTTTGTCCTCAGGTCAATCCTGACAGGGCTGTTTCCTCCCACCTCGGGCACCGCCTACATCCTGGGGAAGGACATTCGCACTGATCTGAGTACCATCCGGCAGAACCTGGGAGTGTGTCCCCAGCACAATGTGCTGTTTGACATGTGAGTACCAGCAGGCACACCGAGGAGCAGGACCTCTCAGGATGTGTGTGCCCTAAGTCGTGGGTGGGGTAGGACTAAGCGTTTGATGTTCTCTGGTGAGGCAGGCTTTGCCTGGGCGTTTTAAGACCTAGTTGTCCTTTGATTTTAGGAAAAGGAGGAGGTAGACTGCGTGGGAGACGCTGCATCAGTCCAGGCAGGGACGGGGGCTTGGGAAGTGGTGCTCTCCGTTGCTGTCCTCCAGGAGCATCAGTTGGCCCATCCTTTCTCCTGCCACACCCCTCCCTGAGGCTGGCTTTCCCCATCAGCCATAAGGGGCCCCCAAGGGCCCTCCTGGTGGAGCAGAGGAAGACCTGAGCTCTGTAACCTTGGCCAAGGACTTTTTTCCCTCTGAGCCCCAATTTCCTTTAACATAAAGTGAGCATCTCAAGCTCATGTCCTCCACAGGGGTCTGTCTCCCTTCTCTCAGGGTCTGAGGTCCTCTGAAGTTTACGGGGGCTGCTCCAGATTAATGCAGAGCCAGCTTCTTGCTTGGGGTCCTCTGAGGACTTGTAGTTGCCTGATGGCCTGCTCGGAAAGGTTGGAAGTAACCTGTCACATCTCAGCTTCAGTATCAGAAGCAGCTCATGGGGTTGCTTACTGCTGTCTTCCTGGAATCCTTCCTGAAGTTTATTTTTCAGAAGTTGGTTAAGTTAAAAAAGGGTGCGGGAAAGAAACATGTGCCCATGCCCTTCTCTTCTGGGTCAGGAGGCACTGTATTCTAGTGCGTCCTGCAGGCCCCAGGACTGACCTGCCCCTCTGTTCCCAGGCTGACTGTCGAAGAACACATCTGGTTCTACGCCCGCCTGAAAGGGCTCGCCGAGAAGCCTGTGAAAGCGGAGATGGAGCAGATGGCCCTGGATGTCGGCTTGCCACCCAGCAAACTGAAAAGCAAGACCAGTCAGCTGTCAGGTGAGGCTCAGAGTCCCTCCCCTCCCCCCTTCTCCTATACATGCACCCCCCCCCCCAAACAGTTGCCCCAGGGTCCCCTACTGGGAGGGGGGCTCAGAACCATGTCCCTGGCCTGTCCCAGACGGCCTATGCGCCTCCATTCTTCTCTCACCACCTCTGCCTTAACTCGTTGTCTGGCGCTGGTCCTCAGCCTGCCTCTCTCTTCCTTATAGGTGGAATGCAGAGAAAGCTATCTGTGGCCTTGGCCTTTGTTGGGGGATCCAAGGTTGTCATTCTGGATGAACCCACAGCTGGCGTGGATCCTTACTCCCGCCGGGGCATATGGGAACTCCTGCTGAAATATCGACAAGGTAAACGATGTGCATTTATTCCGTGTCATAGCTCGTGGATGTTCTTGCTAGAGCAACAAAATTGCTTCTCAAGGAAAAGGGGGAACTTGTTTCCTTAAAGCTCTGTGATCACCCTTAATGTGGAGGTGGGAGTCCTGGTTTATCAGATGCTTAAAGCTTATGCTTCCATTACCTAGGGGCCCACAAAGAGAAAGGAAACAGGGATAAAGGTCACCTCCTCTGGGCACCCCCCGGCCCCCAGCACCATTTCTAGCAAAAAACTTACCCACGTGTCTTATAACCGTGTGCCCTACAGACTGAGGTTCCCAAGAGCAGAGGCTGTGCCTTTGTTCATCTCGGTCCCCAACACAGTGCGTTAAATATGTTTGTTGAAAGAGTGGATGAATAAATGAGTTGGGGTGGGGGGAGGCACAGGAGCATGATTGGCAATCTGCTCAGAGATACAGAAGATATGGAAGGTTACCACCTGTGGTAACATAATGCAACGTATGGGCTTTGGACTAGCTCTGGTTGGCCCAGAGACCTAGGAAAAATCATTTAACTTTTCTCCATCTCTTTATAGTAGTGCTGACCTCGTAGCGGATCACGTTAAGTAAGAATGTGTATAGGCTGCTTAGTGCACTGCCTGGCAGGTGGTAGCTCCGAGATGTTGCTGTTTTTATTTTTATGAGGATGCAGTAGCGGTCCTCACTCACAGCCTTGCCTTTGTCAGGGTCATGACCACACAGGCTTCCAGGGCCTTCTCCTTGCCTCCCCCTGCTAATAGTTTTTCAGTTCTATCCACTTCAGTCAGTGGGAACTGACAGGTGTCTCCTACCCCGTGCCCTTGTGCTTGTGCCCGACAGGCCGCACCATTATTCTGTCCACACACCACATGGACGAGGCGGACATCCTGGGCGACAGGATTGCTATCATTTCCCATGGGAAGCTGTGCTGTGTGGGCTCCTCCCTGTTTCTGAAGAATCAGCTGGGAACGGGCTACTACCTGACCCTGGTCAAGAAGGATGTGGAATCCTCCCTCAGCTCCTGCAGAAATAGCAGTAGCACTGTGTCGTACCTGAAAAAGGTGAGCTGCGGTGTCCGTGCTGGGCTGGGGCTGCGTCTGGGTCTGGGGAGTCAGGACTTGCTGGCTGTGAATGGCTGCTCTGCCTCCACCCCACTCTGCCATGTTGACGCTGCCCTCTCTGCGCTGTGGTCCCTTTGGAGTCACATCAGACCGCATATGTGGAAAGCTCAGGAGACTTCTGTTCCCATCAAGCTAGCTCTGTTGGGTCCCATTTTCTTTTTCCTATGGAAGCACATAGGATGAGTGATGGAGAAGGTCCTCAGAGGACTCTATTATGTGGAAGAGAAGAGACTTGTTAAGAGTTAAGAGCCTTGACTGCAGAATGCCCTGCTGTTTCTGCCCATTACCTTGAAATGTCATTGACTTTACCTTTTAAACTGCAAAGCAGCAAACATTTACTGAGCACTGATTTCATGCCAGGCACTCACTTTAGCGGACTCTGGGCATAAAAGAAAATAACGATGATAATTAATTCTTTGCAGCATTTGTTGTTACTTATGCATTTTTTAAAAAACATCATCTCAAAGTGCAGAGTAGTAACCCTGGGAAGAAGATACTGTAATTACTGTCCGAGATGAGGAATGTAAGGCTTGCAGTGACTTGCTGGTTTATTGGAGTTCACCCAGCAGGTAAATAATATAAGTGGGGCCAGAAACCAATATTCAAGTATGTTTTCCGCTGTACAACAGTCCGTGCCTGAGATTTGTGTGTTGAAACCAGTGGCACCTAAAATGTTTACATCCCAAGCCACCTTGAACTCCTGTCCTTTTATGTACCTTTTCACTAGTACCTGGTTACTCCAGGCGTGGTCTGAGAACCAGCCACGTCGGGGATCACTTGGGAGCTTGCTAGAAATGCAGAAACTTGGGCCCAACTCATACCTACTCAGAATCTACATTTCAGCCAGGTGTCCTGGTGATTAAACACACACACCAGCTTGAGGAGCACTGAAGTCGACTGGTAGCCAGGTAAACGCCATGCCTCAGGTGGCCGACGAATGCCCGCCTGTGGCATTCACACTCAGGCCACAGTTCTGTTAGCTCTGCTTGCTGGCTTTCTACTCCAGGAAGGGAGGCTGTCTGACAGCGGCCTCAAAGCCATGGCCGCCCCGTGCATGCCTCTCAGGAGATGCTTTATGGTCTGGCTCTCACCCAGCAGAGCCTCTCAGAAGCCCTCCCTGGCCACGGTGGCGGCGGCTGTGCCTTGCTTGGCCCCTGACCCATTCTCACCTCCTTCTTTGCCATCAGGAGGACAGTGTTTCTCAGAGCAGTTCTGATGCTGGCCTGGGCAGTGACCATGAAAGTGACACGCTGACCATCGGTAAGGATTCTGGGGTTTCTTATTCAGGTGGTGCCTGAGCTCCCCCCAGCTGGGCAGAGTGGAGGCAGAGGAGGAGAGGTGCAGAGGCTGGTGGCACTGACTCAAGGTTTGCTGCGGGGCTGGGGCTGGGGCTGGGCGGCCGTGGGAGAGGGTGCTGCTTGGTGGCAGGTTGGCCTAACGCTTGCTGGGAAGCCTGGGGCTTGGTCTGGGAATGGACAGGGCAGTGTCCCAGCGAGCTGAGATGATTAGGGGTGAGGGGGTCCCTTAGAGGGGGTGGATCTGGCTGAATACTGGGGCCCAGGGATGCGGAGCTAAGGGCGAAGCCAGTGAGCAGGGACGAGAGCTTAGGACCTACAGAGGGTGTGAGCCCAGGAGGTCAGGACTGGCCTGGTGGGTTTTGCTCTGGAAGTGTCCATGAGAGGCCAGTGTCACCAGTACTGTATATTGGACAGAAGACTTTACCACGGTCATCTCTGCCCAGTCCTAATAGCCGACACTTTCTAGGAAGACTTCTCTAGCTATGCACTGTTTGATTAGCCTTCTCTTGAGGTAACTAGAAGGAGCCTTCTTTAAAGGTTAGGGAAGGGTGAAGAGTCTTTTAAAGTTTGTTTCGTCAAGTTTTCCATTGAGGAATCCTAGAGTGGAGGCAGTAGACACCAGGCTTTCATTTTACAAGTGTCTGGTTTTGGTGATACATAGTCCTTGTCCCCAGGGACTCAGGCCACAGATGAACATGTGGAGGGACTTAAGTATCTGAGACAGGTGTGGTGTATGGCCAGTGGGATAGGCAAAGGGAGAAGGCAGGGGATGGCCGGCCCTTCACATGGGGCCGCTGAGTTGGCTCAACCATCCTCGCGCTTTGGTCTCTACAGACGTGTCTGCCATCTCCAACCTCATCCAGAAGCATGTGGCCGAGGCCCGATTGGTAGAAGACATTGGGCACGAGCTGACCTATGTGCTGCCCTATGAAGCTGCCAAAGAGGGAGCCTTTGTGGAGCTCTTCCATGAGATTGATGACCGGCTCCCAGACCTGGGCATCTCTAGTTATGGCATCTCAGAGACAACCCTGGAAGAGGTGAGTTAGAATTTAGCAGGGCCAGCAGTCTGAGGGCTGGACGTGCAGCCTCCATGTCCACTGGGAACAAGATTCCCAGGGAACTTGCCATTGAGTCCTTAGATCTTCGGCATCTGGGTAATCTGGGTCCTGGTTAACCCATTAAGGTTGTAGTGGGAAATAGTAGGAAAGAAGTATTAGAATTGCTCCCTGGTGTGACTGTGTCTTGCCATGCACAAGAGATGGCGAGCATTTGTGGAAAATCTCTGTGCCACGTGCAAAGCTTGGTGTCTTTTTAAAAAATCATTATAACTTCGTTTAATCCTCATAACAAGATGAGAAAGTGGATACTCAGAATGCTGAGCTAGGATTTGAATCAGGGAATTTGGGCTGCAGAGCCCATATTATTTTTATTGTGCAGCAGCAATACCTCCCTTTAGAGACACAACATCACAGGCCTTGAGGGCTGGATGGGATATCAAAGTTGTCTGGCCCAGTGGTCCCCAAGCTTGACTGTGCAGCAGTATCATTTGGGGATATTATTGACAATAAAAATTCCAAGGCTCAGCTCCAGGTTTTTTCCGTCAGAATTTCTGGAGGTGAGGCCTCGACGCTTGTGCTTTTACTGCCTGCTCCCTAGGCAGTGGTCTGTAGATCAGAGTATGGAAATCATCGGCCTAGTCCAGGTTTTCTTCTGAGGTTTGAATCCCTGCCAGCACATTTCTAGAGACGGGGGGACGCATGGTCTCCTGATCATCCTGTCCTGGATAATGCGTCACAGTGCTAGCCCCCGCAGATATCTGGGGCCATACCCCTGGGAGAAGCCACTTGGCTCCTTCTCTTTAGGCTCGGAACGAATTTCTTCTGCTGCCCTGTCCTAATACTGTAGCCTTCATGTGGAAATGATTGTTGGATTGATAGTCTTACCACTGAGGATATGTTCTTTGGTAAAACAAAACAAAACAAAATGGCTTCTCTTCCAAGTGATTCTGACAAAGTGGAATTAATAAATGAAGCTTCTACGTTTTTGTCTTTAGGGTCTAGCATACCATCTAATAAAGTAATAATCATAACAGTGGTGGCTGCTGTCATCACATGGTGCTTACAATATTCTCAATTACTCTTTATTTTTCAGATCTTTCTCAAAGTGGCTGAAGAGAGTGGGGTGGATGCTGAGACCTCAGGTAATTCTCTGGGACTGCGCGCTCCAAGCTGTGCCTCCTGCAGGCTGTCTTAGCTCAGCCGTGTTATGCCTTTCCCTTCGAAGGAATTGTTTCAGTACATCCTTATTTTTAGTGCACAAGTTTGCTATGGATGTAGAGAGTTTATTTCATTACAAATAAAATGTGGGAATTCTTTCCCCTTGCCTTCAGATGGCACTTTGCCAGCGAGACGAAACAGACGGGCCTTCGGGGACCGGCAGAGCTGTCTCCGCCCCTTCACTGAAGACGATGCTGTTGATGCCAACGATTCTGACATAGACCCAGGTCCGTTTGGGCGAGATCTGTGTTCCGCTGCTTGAAAGTGACTTTTTCTCTTTTGTTCTTCTCTGGTGTTATCTTTTGGTGGCCTTGAACCAGGGTGATAGATGCCTGCAGGGTCCAAAGGGAAGTGAGAAAATGAGAAAAGCCGCTTTCCTTTTCCCAGTGTTGTATGTGCGGTCGAACCTGAAAGAGCCTGGCCTCATCACTGCCTTCACTGTGCTGAGATCTTCCTCTCAAGATACACGTCAAAAGACGATCCCATTGGGGGAAAAGGGGACAACTGTAATTGAAAAACCAAAAAAAAAAAAAAAGACGATCCCTCCATCCTCTGAATCCATTTATTATCTTTTTTGTAGACCCCTGGTTTCTTGCATACATTAGGTGGTTTGATGATTGACTAAATATTCTTTGAATGGATGGATGATTTTGAAAGACTTAACTGTCCCCTCGACTTAGTTATTTTGGACAAGTGTGTCTCCCTGTGTGTTTGATTGGGAATGGAGGAAGGGAGGTAAGAAATGAAGCAGATACTGGTAAGATGTCAAAGCACTACAGCTAGGAATCGTTTGTTTAAGATGAAGATTCTTATAATTAATTTTTAGGAATGGAAACCTTTCTGGCTCTCCCTGCTTATGTGAGTGTATGGCTCGCCTGTTCTCCCTGACTTCAGACACTGTCTGTACTTAGATCACTTGAATGTGTCTACCTTTTACCAAAAGTATAATAGATGGAAGACAAATGATCATGGTGTGCTCTCCAGCATGTCAGCCTATGTACATAATCTGTTTCATAGAATATTCCCTAAGTAATTGAGGGTGACTTGATTCATCTGAAAGACTGGATGTAACACCCAGTCGTGTGTGGAGACAGCTGTCTCAAGGCAGCTTAATTTTCTGCACTCATCAGACAAGAACCAAAAGGCAGAGCCTGCTGCGGTTGCACATTTGGGGCCCTAACATTGTCTTGGATGTGAAAGCCCTTTACTTCTGAAATACTTTTACCTTCAACTTCAACCTCCCAGGAGGTGCTGAAGATACTGGAGGGAGGAGCATGGTGATGTCAAAGTGCTGAAGATAGTAGGTGACCTTCAGTGTCGGCTTTTTGCAGAATCCAGAGAAACAGACCTGCTCAGTGGGATGGATGGCAAAGGCTCCTACCAGGTGAAGGGCTGGAAACTCACACAGCAACAGTTCGTGGCCCTGTTGTGGAAGAGGCTGCTGATTGCCAGACGGAGTCGGAAGGGATTCTTCGCTCAGGTGAGAAGTGCTGTTCTGGGCCAAGGACTCGAGCCTCCTGGGTGGGCTGCAGGCTTCCTGACCAGTGAAGGCAGGGTACCATGGTGATTATGATATGGATGCTGAAGCCAGATTATCTGTGTTTCACCCCCAGTTCTGCTTCTTGTTGCCACTCATGTAACTGCTGGCAAGTTACTTCTCTGTGCCTTGATCTCATCTGTAAAATTGGGATAATAATATAGTACCTGTGACACATAGTTGTTATAAAGATTAAAATGAGAAATACTTAGGGTGGGCCTCACATTCATAATTACTGTGTGTGTGTGTGTATGTGTGTATTGTAGAGGAGAGCATACTGAGGATAAGGTTAGAAAAATTAGCTGGGCAAATTAAACTTTCATGACTTGAAGGTGATATGACCAGTGCACTTGGCATAATCAACATATTGGAAACTTGATTTTTCTCTAAATGATGTTTAACTGCAAACTGATAGAAAAGATAACCAGAGAGGTCAGAAAATGTTGACAGAGAAGACTCATCACATTATTGCCTGCATGTTAGTGTTTGCACGCTAACTCACTAGGTTAGAAGGGGTAAGTTATTCCTCTCCAGAAAAATCAGCAAGTATAAAGAGTCTGCAGAGATTCTTCCATGCAGAGTATAAATTTGAATCATACAAACCTGGATTTGAATTCTGGTTCTGCTACTTATTGGCTGTGTGAACTGGGACAAGTTACTTAGTCTCTCTGAGCCTTGGTTACCTTGTTTGTTGACTGGTATAATGATACTACTCCTTAGGGTTGTAATGATCATTAGATAAGAGAATTCTCTTAACTGTACCTTTCCAATGAATTAATCACTCAGTGATAATTTTCAGCATTGAAACCCAGAACATTAGAACCATGGGTATCATTTGAATCTTTAAAGTTTGTTTTTTTTAAGGAAGAATAAATTTCTCAGGAATAAGTAGAGAATTAGAGTTTACTTATAAAGGGTGTACAAGTTATGGCTTTCAGAGAAGGTACGAGTGTGAAGTTTGAGGTGGTTTAATAAGGACTTAGATAATTATACTTTTTGAGGCCATGGGGGAGACAATGGTGGTTATTCCCTTTCAATGGAGATGTTGCTGTAGAGTGGTTTTATCACAATATCATATCTGAATGGGTCTGCTAGTCTCAGGCCACAGATTATGAATGAGAAAACCAAGGCCAGCGGGGGAAGTGACTTGACTTAGACAGAACCAAGTTCTGGTCCTCTGGCTCCCAGTCCAGGGCTTGTTTGCTCAGCTTTCCTGAGCTGAGCTGGGTTCATGGCTCAGTGTGGTCTTTCTCAGATTGTCAGGGGGAAGAGGGCAGGACCCAGTGTTCCAGATCACCCTGACATGTGACACTGTTTACTCTCAGCGTGGTGCCCCAGCCAGATGGCCATAGCCTCTTGCCTTGTGCTTCCAGCTTTCAGCAATGCCCTGGAGGGAAGAGGTTTAATTTACAGGTTCCAGGCTTCCAACCTGCCAACAGTGCCTTGGCAGTTTGGCCATGGGTCTTGTACTCCTCATCTATGCACAGGCTGGTCTTGGGGGGCTGGCTGGATTCATGGGGGCTCGTCCTATGGCTGGCTGCCTTTCTAACATTTGTCCCTTCCTCCTCTCCCCTCTGGCTATATAGATTGTCCTGCCAGCAGTGTTTGTCTGCATTGCCCTGGTGTTCAGCTTGATTGTGCCGCCCTTTGGCAAGTACCCCAGCCTGGAACTTCAGCCCTGGATGTACAGCGAACAGTACACGTTTGTCAGGTATGTATTTGCCTTCTATGCCCAAGGAAAGAGCAGAGCTCAGGCAAACCAAGGGTCTGTGCTATGCTGAGGGCCAGCGGAAAGGGGACTCAAGAATCACACAGTGGACTGGATTTTACCATCTGGGGCTGAAGCCTCTACACAAACTAATATTATATGCAAAGGATATCAGTGAGCAAAACCTGAAGAATAGGCCAGTCTCTTATTGCCACATTTGAGTTCCTTTCCTTCTCTTCATACTGCTGTTGTCAGGAACAGATATGTGTTTTACGTAAATAATCTCCCCTTGCCAAAAAAAAAAAAAAAAAAAAAAAAAAATCTATGATTGGGCTATAATATATCTAGATTTTCATAGCTGTGTTTTAATTTTGTGGTTTAACACAGGGCTTCCAGACACTGCCAATGCTGTATTTTTTGTACAGTACGATTTGTGTATTTACTATCTAGTCTTCTAAGTTGTAGATATTAGCTCGTATTTGTGCTTTAGACAAAAATACCAGCTCCTCTATGACAATCTAGTGTGTTAAACAAAAGGAAAAAGAATTTCTCCATCTCGTTACACAGGCGTTTTCTTCAGTCCTGTGGTATTTGTAGTGTTTCAGTGATGTAAAAGAGAAGCTAAAAAAAAACAAAAAAACCCCAGAACCCCACAGAAAAAATTCATAACCATGTGAATCAGTCTCTTTTTCTCTGACCCCCACCCTTCCTTCCTATTTAGTGCACGTTTACTTTATTCTTTCCTTTCCCAGGTGTTGACCCGCGTTGCCCAGGGCTGTGGAAGGTGGGCTTGCTTTGTGTGTGTAACCTGAGCTTATTATTGTCTGTGTCCCAGTTGTCATGTGAACAGGCAGCCAATAGAGTCTTCCTGCCCTTCCCTAGAATAATCTGGTTATCTGTGCCCAGTGGGTAATGTGAAAGTATTTTTGAAAATACTTATCCTTAATGAATTCATTTACTTCATGTTAAAATATGTATGTCATTATGTATAATTATGTGTTACACGTGCGTGCATGCACGCGCGCGCACACACACACACTCTTCTGTACATATAACTTATTTACACAGCTCCACTTTGGAGCGCTGTGTGTTACTGTGATACCAAATATATGGCCTGAGTCTGAGCTCTGTGTGGGTGGGCTCTGTTTTATTCACTTCTGTTTTGAGCTTGGCCCACAGGAAGTACTTAATAAAGTATTTATTTTTAAGACACTTTTCTTCCTTCGAATTTATGGTTTCAATGATGTGCTGAGCTGGCTGCCTCTTGTGTACCCACAGTAATGACGCGCCTGAGGACAGGGGCACCCAGGAACTCTTGAACGCCCTCACCGGCGAGCCGGGCTTCGGGACGCGGTGTATGGAAGGAAACCCAATCCCGTGAGTGCCACTTCAGCTCCGGCACCCTCCGCACTGCCTTCTGTGCTTGTCGCCGGCTTTGGTCTCTACTGCACTGCATTGATCAGTGGTGTGCCACACTGTGACTGCCATCATTTGCCCTTTGAAGCATTTTTTTATGTTTAAAAAGATGATAGAGTAATTTAATAAGACCATCTAGGAACAAATGTAACAGGCTAGGAGACTATAGCAAAGCAAATGACTATAGATGCTTGTTTACTACTTTAGAAATTAATGTTTAATTTAAATAGCACTTCATACTTACTGATCAAATGTTTTTCCCTTCTCCCTTCCCACCCCCCGACTCCTCTTCCTCCGTGCAGAGATAGGCTGCCTTATATATAATTTGCAGTTTTGCTTATCAGCTTCTTTACTTTAATAGCCCGAAAAGATGACGTAGTTTGTCTTTATAAAAGTAAACATTTTCTTCTTTTAGGGTTACATAGTTTTACTGTATTCTCCTTCAAGATTCTTTAAAAAAAAAAAAGAGTAGGCAGTGTATAAATAAATCCAGTTAAATACCTGTAGACAAAGTAGGTGTGCGGGGAAGGTCTCTCCAGAGGTTTTAGTGAGTAAGGACATGGAGCGAAGTGAGCTCGTGGGAGAGCCCGGTGATGGTGGAGGGGGGTCCACGTTTCCAGGCTCAGGTAGAAATTGCAGTTGAGGTTGTTAACCACCAACTGAGGAGTTAAGGAGAGTGTGGGAAGGTGCGGCCACGCTGAGGAAGGGCTAACAAACTCCAGGTTTTAAAGGGAAGATACTCACCCTGCCAGACTCCCAGACCAGTGAGCATGACACCTGTGTACGCCAGGCGGTGGAGCACGTTTCCGAACGGATAGCTATTATGTACTTGTTATGTCTTATTAAGTGGATACTTACTAAGTGTTTGTTAGTACTTACTATTTAATGGGTAGTAAATCCTAGCAGCTAATATCAACTCCTAAAGAATAAGATGACTAAAGTGGAGAAGGACAAGGAGACATCCTGTCTGGATTTTATAAGACTTTCGAGGAGATCCAACTTGGAAGTTTTGCAGGCGACGCAGAAGACTGAGATGAGGTGATAACAGACTTAGATGGATTCCTCACCTGCCAGCTGGACAGTGTGGACGCCTAGGTTAATGTCAGCCTAGCGAGGACTGGTCGGAGCTGGGTCTCAATTGAGATCTCACCTACGGAGACAAAGGAGGCAGGACCCGGGCATCGGAGGGGTCCTGGCCTTGGGGCCGAGCACCACTGAACGTGGGTCGGGGGCAGTCTGATGTAAGGGCCCCGCTCTGGAAACTTTCAGGATTTTCAGAAAGCAGCGGCACGAAGGGATGTTTGACCGGAACATTTACCTGTGGCATTGACCTTGGTCTCAGCCCATCATTGTGTGAACGGTTTAGAATGTGAGATTTAGGAGAGCACTGTGTCCTAGAAGTTCCCATTTCACTGGGGGCACTTGACAGAGAACTAGGGAGCCAGCCCCAGAACTGTTCATTTGCTCCAAGAATAATTTAAAGACTCTGGCTGTGCTTTAAATTGTAGAATTTTGGAGCTGGAAGAGATCCTAGAAATGGCTTGTTGAAATATGACTTGTTGAAACAAGTCATTCTATGCTTTCATTTTATTGGAGGAGAAAACAGGCCCGAGAAGGCAAGTGACTGGATGATCTCACAGTAATTCAGGGCTCAAGTGAGGCATAAAGGCTTTGTCTGTTGTCACCAGGGGCTTGCACACAACCTAGCTCTTCATGTACCCATCGCTCTCACCCCCATTCAACCCAAGTTCTCTCCTTGCTTTGAGACATAGGTGAATCTTGACATTCTCTACCAGACGATCCGCACATTGAGCATCACATTGAGACTTCTTCCCAGGCCGATGTCATCTGGCTCCTGCCTCCTTCTCTTCTTCACAGCTTGTCACATTCCAGCCACACTGTGTTCCTTTGTCCCTGAGACAGAAAACTCAGGGCCTTTGCACCTGCACTTCCTGTTGCTTCTGCTTGTAATGTTCTTTCCCTCCAAATGTCCGCCTGGCTGTTCTCCCTCATTGGTTATATTTTGGCCAAAGTATAGCAAAGTATAGCATCTTTCAGTGGCTCCTTTCTTACCAGTCACTTTCCCTGTATCTTGCTACATTTTTGGCCATCTTAAGATTATATTACTTAGTTGTTACCTACCTCTTTGATGGGAACACAAACTCCGTGAAGGCAGGTACTTTATCTTGTTCACTCTAGACTTTCAAATGTGCAGAAGAGTGTCTGGTATTAGAGTTGATGCTCGATGAATAGTTTGGAGAGAACACATGGGTGAGTGATCGAATGTTGGTGGGTTGGATCGACTGCAGTCTGGTCCACAAGCATTTAGGCCCTCTTTGCAGTCCATTGTTCTTATTTGTGAAGTGAGTTTGCAGCTTACAAGTATATGGAGAGATCAAATAGTCAAATGGGGAGAGAGGGAAGCTTATCTGCAGTTATTGGTGGATCCTGCACTCCTGAGGCAACAGGAAAGGCCAGGCCCTCTTGGGTGACCCTACCCTTGCTGTCACCTTTTGCAGAGACATGCCCTGCTTGGTTGGGGAGGAGGAGTGGACCACTGCCCCAGTTCCCCAGACCATTATGGACCTCTTCCAGAATGGGAACTGGACGATGGAGAACCCCTCACCCGCCTGTGAGTGTAGCAACGACAAAATCAAGAAGATGCTGCCCGTGTGTCCCCTGGGGGCTGGCGGGCTTCCTCCTCCACAGGTGAGTCCCTCACAAGGTAACAGAGCAGATGGGGTGCAGGGTGGGCTAGGGAAGAAGGGATGGATGACATATCAGGAGGGTCTCTTTTAGTCTTGATCTTAATTCTTTTCATAGGGAAAAACACGTGAGTTTTGAGGGGATAGAACTTAAACCACGTTGTTCCTAATATCTGAGGGAGCTTAGCCTGTTTCTTTATTTTGAAAAGTCAGCCTAGGTTACTTGTTTGAGTTAAAACCAGAATGCAACATTCTGGATCAGTGGGCCATGGAAGACACACTGTGGTCTTTCCCAGAGTGGTGGTGTCAAGGACAGACCATGACAGATCCATCTCTATCCCAGGCTCTGCCACCAGTGTGCTGGTCACCTGCTATAGGCCACTTTGAGTCCCTGGGCCTGTTTCCTCACGTCCGAATTAGGGAAGCCGGCCCATGACAGTTCTGCATTTTACCAACGCCGACTGTCTCTGAGAGTGAGTGTGTGATGTGGTTCTGAGTCATTCTTTTCTGAGAACAATTTTAGGGTGAGGCTTGCTTGTGATAGCTCTCTGCTGCTTCGTCAGCATCCAGGTTGCAGGGCGAGGACAAGCAACTTTAAATGGGTGTGCGAACTTGAGAAGCTCTGTTTCTCTCTCTTTAAAATAATAGCTAATCTATTCATCAGTATAACCATTGAACAAAAGAATTCACTAGGCATAGTCCATGATACTACTCCCTAAAAACCTTTTGTGGAGAACCATATTTTATTAACTGTTGTTGAGTTGTCCAGAATAATTCCCTGGGGCACTTCTTGGCTTAGCATAAGTATATGGCCAGAGCCAAGGGCAGAATGAATTGGGCTTTGGTGGTTGGCTTGCTGGTGCCTGGGACTTGTGAGTAGGGTCTGGTCACACTGTGGTACATGCTTGAGGGACATGTGTCAGTATAGTTCATAATTTGCTTTTTGTCTCAATTCTGGTCCATAAAAACACATGTGCTTGGATTTTCTGTGATAACAGAGAAAGCAGAACACTGAGGACACCCTTCAGAACTTGACGGGAAGAAACATTTCAGATTACCTGGTGAAGACTTACGTGCAGATCATAGCCAAAAGGTCATTATTCACTAAACTTGGTCTTTGCTTTCTCATTGCTGATCAGAGGAATGTGAGTCCTAAAAATAGTAGGCTGAGTGGTGGGGGAGACATCATATTTTGACCTGATGACAAGATGAGAATTATTATGAACATTCAGCTTCAAGATTAAGTCTGCCTGGTTCCAGAATGAAAATAAATCTGGATTCAAATACTAATTCTGCCACTTACTAGCTCTTTGACCAGGGGTAGCCTGTTATCCTTTTAAAGCCTTAGTTCATGTAAAATGTGAAAGTAATGTTGCTCTTATGGGTTTGTTGTGAGGACTGCATGAATAACATACATGAGTACCTCGCAGAGATGGTTGTGGAGCCTTGGAAGAGCCATGTAGTTCCCTGGGCATTGGCAAAATGTTGAGTACTTAGCTGATGCTCAGAAAATGTTTGCTCTGGTTTCCTTCCCATTGATCTGGTTATTTGGGCTTCTTGAGAGTTCTCAGTGACTTTAAATAACAGTTACTGTGAGTTGGAAAAGAAAGAGGCATAAACTCTTCATATGGCATCCATAATTGATGTATTACTTTGAATTTCAAAAGTTTCTACTTTGATCACATCTTTGTCAATAAGTTGGTTTCTGAATTGGTTTAATCCAAGGCATGGTTTTCATATACCTAAGTTTTTAAGAATGGGAGCAGAAACAGCATGCTGATTAGGGCTATAACCACCAGCCTGATCATAGCTTTATTTCTGCCGCTTTGTTGTATCCTCAGGTAGATAGTTACTTCCTTTGTATCATCAGGCATAGGGTCAGTGTTTCTTTGAACTGACTTTTGGTTTGCCTTTGCCTCCTGCAGCTTGAAGAACAAGATCTGGGTGAATGAATTTAGGTAAGTGGCCTCTTTCTGTGCTTTCCTTTGCTTTCCCTGGACTCCTGTAGTTCAGGAGGATGATTTTGATGCCAGTGTCTTGGGATTCTGGGAAGTCGTTAGTGTTGGGATTGTATTGCCCTTAATGTTTCTGCTCACTGCCAAGCTGCCACTTCAGAGGCATCTGAAACTGGCATCCTGCCTGATTTCCTCACGCAGACTCAGAAGTTTCTTATGAGTCTCTAGCGACTTAATGGGAAGCACTATGTTGTGAAAGGCATACATATGCTAACTAGACTATGCCCCCACATCAGATTTCCCCGGGGCCTCTTCGATGAAATAAGGGGCATCAAAACCATTTATTTTCACTCTGCTTCAACTCACTTATCCCTCTGGGTTTTGAAGGAACGGGTGGGACCAGGGAAGAAAAAAAGGAAGAATCCTTGAAGCTAATTAACACCTTATGAAAAATGGGACAATGTATCTGGCCGCCTCATGACTTGTTTCTTTGACACTGCTTTCCACTCTTTGCCTTTTTCCCGAGGTTCAGAACCCACAGAACTCTTAGCAGAGCAGACTAGGGCTCCCAGAGTTGTCCTTATGCCAGGAAAGAGTCAAGGCTCCTCTAGCCTCTCTGGTCAGTGAGTGTCCCTCACTGCTTGTCCTGGCTTCCTGTTTGAATACCTTGAGGCACAAGTTCAGGCCTGAGCCACCAGGGTGGGAGGCGCTTCTTCGATATGAATGATCATTATTTCTGTCTATAATCAGGCCCAGATCCTTCCTACTTGGGCAGGAGCCATAAGGGTAAAGATAGAGGTTGTCAAATTCTTTAGAGAATGTCAAGTTGTAACTTTCCTTGAGTCTAACTTCAGTCCTGCTTCAAATAAAATACACGCAAGTGGCGTCTGTTAATGAGTGATGTGCACTGTGCTATCTATGTTTTAATGTCAGGCTGTTCCTCTAGGTACGGCGGGTTTTCCCTGGGTGCCAGCAATTCTCAGTCTCTTCCTCCAAGTCAAGAAGTTAATGATGCCATCAGGAAAATAAAGGAAATCTTGAATCTGGCCAAGGTACAGTATCTATCCCAAGACATGTCAGAAATGGGCTCAGGGTTGCTGGTGCATGGGAGCCGTTGGCAGGTAAATCTGGTCACCTAATACCTTATGGTTTGAGACTTACGAGTACAAAGTCGTCACCAGCTCTTAGTGTATTGTGCCGGCTAAGGCTGCGCTACGACTCAGTGACCATTTCCTCTCTGAAAGTGTAGACCAAAAACAAATCCAGAGATTAAAAATCTCTCACACTAACTTAAATTTATGAATTTAGCCAGTACGTAAATAAACTCAGCATCAAGCTTGCTTTTCTAAAACAATCACTGGTTAAACAAGAAATGAATCATTTTCTTTTAAGTTTTCATCAGGTTTTAGGACCCAATAAACATTCACCATTTCTCTGTATCTGTAATTTCCTATTTTCGAGTAAGATTTGGACACTGGGATCATAGACAGCAGTGATATTCCGAGTCTGTATCTCTGCTTTGGAGGCACCGACCCCATGAGTCGGATGTGTCTGCACGTTGAGTGTAGTCTTGGGTCTTAGGATGACGCCAGGGGAGCATTTTGAAGAATCCTCACCAACCAGTTTTAGAGAGACATCGGTGTCTTGGGACTTTGAATCACAGGGCTTGCCTGTGATTCCTTTAAGACTTGTGACCCGTAGCAACATCAGCGCGTTAGATTTCTGGTCTCTTGTTTCTCAGTGGCTTCAAATTTCATTTTAATGAACAAAGTAGGTGTGGTGCCCTCCCCAAGGTAGCTGTGTTGTTCTTAGGAGCCATTTCAACTGAGGCAGGTTTCTGTTGTTCACAGGACAGCTCTTCAGATCGATTCCTCAGCAGCTTGGGCAGGTTCATGACAGGACTGGACACAAAAAACAATGTCAAGGTAAAGCCCATTGTTCCAGTCACTTCTTGATGAATAATAATTGTTATGTTCCCTGAAGTACTTACCAGCTCAGGATGGCCCTGACGGGGCAGTCGTGACAGAGAGAGCAGTCTCGTAGGTTTGCCAGGGAGGACCTACAGTACAATGATTACGAGAATTCGTTTTGCCACCAGACATACCAGGCAAACTATTGTGACTTGGACCAAATTACTGAATCTTCTAAGTCTCAATTTCTTAATCTCTAAAACAGAGAGTAATCATGGCTCTCTCAAAGCTGGGGTGAAGATTAGGTGAGTCACTGGAAGAGGTAATGAGTACCGTAAAGAGATAAGGTAGCTGGCACCTTGCCTGGCCTTGGTGCTCCGCACACCCTCAGTGCTGTGATCACTTTGCCATGTTCTCTGACCATAATGTTTTGTTGTGGTGTGTGACCGGCATGTTTTTTTTTTTGTGTGTGTGTGTGTGTGCACCCACTTCCAGGAGCAGGGTTTGGAAGCATTATCTTATACTTGGTATGTTTTCTTTCAGGTGTGGTTCAATAACAAGGGGTGGCATGCTATCAGCTCTTTCTTGAATGTCATCAACAATGCCATTCTGCGCGCCAACCTGCAGAAAGGAGCGAACCCTAGCCAGTATGGGATTACTGCTTTCAATCACCCCCTGAATCTCACCAAGCAGCAGCTCTCGGAAGTGGCTCTGTAAGTGCAGCTATGTCTGAACAGGGCAGGTGGGGACGGGAGAGGGTATGGGGGAAGGAACCGTGAAGCTGGTGGTAGAGTAGCAGCTGGGGAAACACTTACTTTGTGGTGTGTCTGGGTTGGTCCCAGCTCAGGATAGACGACTTCTGCTTTATGAATTGGCTGGCAGGGATTAAAGTGCATAAGATAAATGACTCGTACATGTAAAAACCATGACCTTTAGGGAATTTGTATAAGGTAAGTTAAATTGCTAATAAAATCCTAAAAATATTTTAACTCACCATCAATACAGTGTTTAATAAAAAATCAGTTTCACTTGTTTTTATACCACTGGTTTTAAACTTGGTGAAAGATACTTTTATCAGCTTGTGTTTTGAAGGCCGGAATTGTGTGTGTATGTGTGCGTGTGTGACAAGTTAAAGCCAATAGGAAATAGGCCACGTGTATATAGCCCCTGGATATTCTATAGCCTTTGGAATCGTGAACATCTGGGTTTGAATCTGGTTTCTAAACTTTCTAGATGTATGATGTTAAACAAGGCAATTCATGTAAATTGCCAAGTCTAGCACTTGGTATATAGTTGGCATTCAACACACGTTGGGCCCCTTTGCTATGTATGGGGCATGGCACAGTCATTATTTTTGCTTAACTTGTATAAAATATCAATATATGTCACTGGGATCTTTATACCAAACTTATATAAAATTTATATATATATATAGTTTATATTAAACATTGTTTATTGGGCTTACAAGACTGTTCTTATAACCATCTGATAGACATGTTAGAGCATATGTGTTAGATTGATATGCCACCCGCTGGTGTTTTCAAATTTATTTACAGCCAGGAATGAACTTATTTGAATAGTTTCATACTAGTATTTCAGCTTTATTTAGTTTTCAAGCTACACTAGTCCTTTTTGTGAAAATTTGCAGCTTATTGCTCTCACAAGGTCAAGAATAGTGGAACAAAGAGAATGCCATTAGGCCACTCTTGGACGTCTCTGAGTAGTTTCATTGGACAGTGGACTCCTTATAACCTCAGTTGAATTAGTTTTGCATTTGAATGGTCATATTTGAGTATTTTTTTTGTTTTGTTTTTAACTTGAATATAATAATCTTTAACCCTGAAAAAATATATTTGGTGACCAGGTTATTTTTCCCTGGGCCATGCTTCAGACGTGTGTGTGTGTGCGCATGTGTCTCCTCCTGAGTCTTCAGTTGTATCAGGGGACCCTCATATCCTCACTGCCTCTTTTATTTATTTATTTTTTTCAGGATGACCACATCAGTGGATGTCCTTGTGTCCATCTGTGTTATCTTTGCCATGTCCTTCGTTCCAGCCAGCTTTGTCGTGTTTCTGATCCAGGAGCGGGTCAGTAAGGCAAAGCACCTGCAGTTCATCAGCGGAGTGAAGCCCGTCATCTACTGGCTGTCCAACTTTGTCTGGGACATGGTAAGACCGCCAGTCTGCTGCTGCTGTAGACATCTCCCTCAGGGCCGTGGATGGGATGAAAGAGGCCCTGGCTCTTGTCAAAGTGTTCTCACTAGTCTGAAGGTGAATGAAAGGAAGAGACAGAGGCAGTTGTATGCATTCACATCCCCAAACATGGTGTTAAGTTCAGAGCTGATCTCACACCAGAGAGAAAAAAATCTGTCCACACTGACTGCAATTAATACTACCACCACCACCTAATTTCCTCATGGGAAATGTTTCAAAGAAACGTTGAAGTGGAAGATTTAGGCTTGTCTGATAGGTTTTAACCTCCAGAGTCAGGCTGTTCTTTGTCTCACAGGGAAATCCATCATTCGTTTGAAAACTCTATACATTTTACCAGAAGCTTATTCATCAATTGCAAATAACTTTTCATGCCAGCTGCAAGGTATTGCTTTTGTTCAGACCAATATGGAGGGCTTCAAAGAATCCCAAAGTTCTAATTTTTATAAAGTGGAGCTGAAGTATATCTCCCTGTGTATTCCATTAATTGTAAGCCATACAGAGCAAATTTAATTCTTCTCCCACTGGATAGCCCCTCTGATATTTAAAGGCAACTTTCATTGAACCTAAGTCTTCCTAGATAAGGTGCTATATGAGAACACATTTTGTAATCTCTAAAGCACAGTACACATATGAATGATGATCTGATGATGATGATGATGATCATTATGTCTGTGCTGATTAAAGCAAACCTCTCAGACCTGCCACTCTTTGGATCTGATTGCCTTTGTATGGCCAGGCTCGTATTCTTAATAGCCCTTTTGAAGAGCAATACCCAGAATTAACCTTGTGGTCCAGGCTGTAGTCTGAATGATTATGGTCTGAATGGGTACCAGTCTAGAGGGAGTTGATCTTTATCCTATCCTTCTATTAGCCTAGGGCCATTACATTTTGGAAGTAGCACTGTCTTGTTGACAGTTTGGTAGTGAACTGAAACCTCTCTTTGACAGGTATTGTTAAGTGGGTCTCTTTCACTCTTTACTAATGCAGCTGACGTTTTTGAGCCTAAATGTTATATTTACCCCTCTTTTTTTATAATTAATTAATTAAAATTATTATTTACTTATTTCTAGAGAGAGGGGAAAGAAGAAAGAGAGGGACAGAAACATCACTGTGTGGTTGCCTCTCACTTGCGCCCCCAACTGGGGACCTGACGTGCAACCTAGTCATGTGCCCTGACTGGGAATCGAACCAGCGACACTTGGCTCGCAGGCCATATATTTACCCCTCTTAAACTGCATTTTGTTAGTGTCCATTTGCTTTTATCTTGATTCAATAATTATTTTATTCAGTAAACACATACTCCCTTTGTGTGCGATTCTGCCAGGCACAGGAGATTCAGAGATGGAAGATCAAGTCCCTAACAAAGGAATGTCACTTATGTTCCTTTGCAATGTCTGTCCCTCCCATGCTTTAGAGCCTCTGAAGTTTGCTATAATCATGTCTTCTTCTAAGTTGTTGATAAACACATTGAGCAGAATGAGACTGAAGCAGAGCCCCGAGGCTGAAGCTGCAAATTCTTCTTACAGCTGACAAATGCACTGTCACGTCCCTGCCTGTGCTTCGTTCTGCCAGCAATGAATTCTCATCACTGTCTCATGGTCAGGGCTTCACTTGTGCATTTTTAAAAAATTTATTGTTTAAGAGAATTTTTATAAGACTTTATTTGAGCCAGACTGATGACAGATGCTGTGGAGCAAGATCTCAGATGCTCCCTATTTGTGCCTTTTAATTCTTGACACTTTGTCTGGACAGACTTTCAAATTATTCTCAGTGTGATGAAACAGATCTAACATTCATGTTATAAGCATTTACCTCATAAATAGATTACACATGAGATTGAACTTGGGCAGACTGTAATATAGCATTCACAATGAAACAGACACAGTCATCTTCGGGAAGAATAATGGAAGCTTATTTGCTGTCTGTGAAATCAAAATGTCTCTTAGCGGGAATCCATTGTTCAGCAGGTTTACTGAGCGTGACACTGTGGCTCAGCTGTTGGGAAGACAGAAAGGGCATTCAGTTTATAAAATCAGCCAAGGGTAAAAACGCTTGTCAAAATGTATTGTCCAGTATATTGATTAATATTTTATGTGGCTTCATTAATTCAAAGGTACTCACCAATATGTCTACCTGCCCTTGTCCAATGACGGTGAAGACTTGGGAGGTGTTGTGTCTTTGACATAGGGGTGAACTTGGTTTCCTTGTTTCACTTTTAGTGCAACTATGTGGTCCCTGCCACGCTGGTCATTATCATCTTCATCTGCTTCCAGCAGAAGTCCTATGTGTCCTCCACCAACCTGCCTGTGCTAGCCCTCCTCCTTCTGCTGTATGGGTAAGGCACCTCTGGGTGGTGATGTCGGTGGGTGAGGCACGTGACGCCCCATGTCAGAGAGAAGGCAGGGGACACCCGGTGGACATTTGTCCTTGTGTCTCACCAGGTGGTCGATCACGCCTCTCATGTACCCCGCCTCCTTCGTGTTCAAGATCCCCAGCACTGCCTACGTGGTCCTGACCAGCGTGAACCTCTTCATTGGAATCAATGGCAGCGTGGCCACGTTTGTGCTGGAGCTCTTCACCGACAACGTGAGTGCTGCGGGAAGAGCAGCTCCTGCTGGGAGGAGCATCAGCAAGGACAGTGTTTGATCATGACCTTGCGCCGCCTGTCTGTGGGACTGACACCCCCCACCACTCTGTCCTTTTTCATATTCTCTCTTCCTTGGCTTGTGTAGTACCTTCTTCCTTCTCTTCCTTATATGTCCCCGATCAAACCTTTCTATTTCCTTGGACAAGTTCTTTCTTACTCCTTTCTGTTTAAATATTGCTTTTCCAATATTTTTTCATCTGCCGTCTTTGCCTACCACTTCCGATGCTCTCTCTGGGTGGCACCATTCATTCCCGTGAGCTTTAGTCTCACCTTCTCACTTGTGTGGTGCATAGCTCTGTTCCGGTAACTTACAGATACCCCAGACCCGGTATGTCCTAATTGTCTTTCTCCTTAGAACCTAACATTTCTCCTGCCTTCCCTGTCACGCTTTCCTGGATGCATTCCCATCCACTCAGCCCCTCGAGCTGGCAGCAGCTGAGCCATCTTACGCGCGTTGCTTCTGTTTATTTCCAACACTCAACTGGTTACCTTGTCAGTTCCTCCAGTTGCAGATCTCTTTAACAAGGGTCCCTGTCCTTTCCTGCTGTCATTGCTTTTGTCCAAACACCTTAACACATAAGGCCTTCTAGAGGTGCACAACCTTTCCTGGCCTTTTCCCACCGTACCCTTCCTTTCCCAAGGGGCTGTAATCTTCAGCTGAGTCGTCCCTTAAACCCACCAAACTCCCACATGCCTGGCTTCAAGTGCCCTTCTTCTGTCACAGGGTCTGCTGGTGTCTGACCCTTCAAGACTGAGCCCAAATGGGAAGCTTTCCTTTCCTGCCGTCTGGGAGGGGCTCTCCCTTTTCCCTGGGCCCCCAGAGCCCTCAGTTCCTGCCTCCATATGGCACACACCCATCTGTGTAGTCATTGCCTGTGTGCGTGCCATCCTCCTCAGAAGAGGGACTGTTTCTTACTCACCTCTGCTCACCTGTGCCCTGCACAGTGCATCCAGCATCCAGCAACTTCATCAGTTGTTGGATATTTGGCTACTGTTGGCTTGACGTATTTAAGAAGAATTACTTAAATTTTCACAAAATCCTGAAACTGAAATACTGACCCAGACATGAGCAATATACTTTTAAAATGCTAAGCAAATATTGTGATGGATTTGCTTGTGGTTAAACATAACCGTGTTTGTAAACTTCCCTCCTATTTCTCCATATTCATAGTATTATTCCAAATTTTCTAAAGAGCAAAATTTTTATTATGTTATATATCATTAGCTGTGGCTGCTGCTGTTTATTGATATCTGAATTCAAAGGTTCAGCTTGACCTCAGGGTATCCAATTTTTTCCTCCACTCCCATACCTCAGACTTTGATAACATTTTTAGCGTCAACCATGAATGACATTCAGTCTCCCTCTGTCTTCTTTATTTATTTATTTTAGAAGCTGAGTAACATCAACGATATTCTGAAGTCTGTGTTCTTGATCTTCCCACATTTTTGCCTGGGACGGGGGCTCATTGACATGGTGAAAAACCAGGCCATGGCCGATGCCTTGGAAAGGTTTGGTGAGTGACACAGTGGTCAGAGGGTGTTCTCGTAGAGATGGCAGTTTGCATGGGCCTTGCCAACCTGGCCTTTGTTTTGCAAAGGGGCTGGTGACTGGGCCCAGGTCTTCCCCCCACTGATAGGGCTAATGATAACGTAGCTGTTGGTAGCACGGGTCTTGTGACACAACCATTTGGGCCTGTGACAGCACTGAGAAAAGTAAGAGGGCAGTTTTGGAGGAAAGGAAAACGTTGTCTTTAGCTTGAATCTAGTGCTGAATGCCCCTGGTTGGGATAGTCAAGGTCATTGCAAAAGTCAAAACACAGCTTTGAGAATTAGACACAGACCAGAGAATCAGTAGGAAAGATGCAAACTTGGGCTCATTAGGAAAATCATGGGTCTGTAGATGTGGCTGTATATTATCTTCTATATAGTCTATAAAAAGTTAATTTACTGCAGCTCTTTCTACCTTTATAGCCTTCAGAAGTATTTTTCCTGTGGCTACATTACTACTCTATACCCTGGCTCATATAAATTAGATGGGCATTGCTCTTTAAGGGACATAGAGCAGAGATCTTTATTTATTTATTTTTTAAATTTGGAGGTACAAAGGAGATGAATAAGGAATTTAAAGGAACATTTACATAGAACTAGGTGATTTGATTGTGTTTCTAGGTTACATTACATGCTACTGAAGGAGCATGTTTTTAGAGTGGCCTCTAATCTTAGTGAAACTTACAATTTGTTGAAATAACTGACACGAAAATTTACCCTGGATTGTTGCCTTTTTTACAAAGGATTTTGGCATCTCATAAAAAGGAGACATTACATATCTTAGATGATGTTATAGATCTAATACACATTGGCTCTGACATTCTGATTGATACTGAATCACAGTGTATTTCCCCAAAATCTTACCCTAGCCAGACTTGGAGAGTGGTCATTCCCTTACATTTTTTCTCCTTGTCATGGGTGACGGCCATTAGTGTTTCCAGGAAGAGAAGGGCATTTGAGCCTGAACTTGAGGAAGGGCTATAGTCTTTGGTGCTTCTATTCTGACCAGATCTCTGCATTGTTTCTACCAGGGGAGAATCGCTTCGTTTCGCCACTCTCTTGGGACTTGGTGGGACGAAACCTCTTTGCCATGGCCGTGGAAGGGGTGGTGTTCTTCCTCATCACTGTTTTGATCCAGTACAGATTCTTCATCAGGCCCAGGTGAGCTTTTTCTCAGAACTCATGGAGCACCTGCTTGAGGGTCACAGAGAAGCACGTGGACATACTTGTCAATGACATGGGGACCGAATTGAACTCAAAACAGATAATCAAACTGTATTCCTAATGGGGACTTCCCCAGGCCCCAACACTGCCAGTCCCGGACACTGTGGAGAGTAGGTTTTATAGGACTGCTTTAGAAATGATCTTTCTCTTGAAAAACAGCTTCACAGGTTGACTTTTCTTACATTTTTTCCCCTAAGACCTGTAAAGGCAAAGCTTCCTCCTCTGAATGATGAGGATGAAGATGTCAGGCGGGAAAGACAGAGAATTCTTGATGGTGGAGGACAGAATGACATCTTGGAAATCAAGGAGCTGACTAAGGTGAGGAAATGAATATAGGCTGTGATAATGTGTCTTAAATTTTTTCTGATTTATATGTTGGAAACTAGCATTTTGCTGACTTGCTTAATGAAAGGAGCATGTGTCTCAGCATGTGCATCTACTCCAAGATTTGTCAATTTAATTTTATTTAAAAATATACCATGGACATTTCTTCATTAAAGAAGTCCTACTGAGAGTACTTTTGTAATGTGAATTCTTATTCTTGAGTGTATTTGTTTTTCACCCTTACATTTATATATTAAATACTAAAACATTCTAATATTGTATACCTAGTCAAAGCTAAGTAGGGAGACTAAATGGTTGATTTGAGTTTCATAGTCCAGAAGGCTGATCTGTCACCATTGCTCAGGAGGAGGGTCTGTTTCAGCCCCTCTAGGTGCCAGAATACCAACAATTCACTTTTCTGTAATGTGTACAGTATTTGCAATGTTTTTACCCTGTATAATTTAATTTTTAAACATCTATACTATATATATCAGGTAAATGAAAATGTTTGTAGACATTAACAACCAATATGTTTTGTAAAAGGTTGATATTAGATTTAAAAATAAAAAGAAATTCACTTACATTTTGAGCTTCAGAGTCATTCCAAAGTTGGTTGCCACAGAGACCGACCAAAAACCAAGGCTCTTGCTTAGCACATCTAATATGTGACTTAATCTTATTGATTAGTGTTATCTCGTGATGTGTTTGGGCTACAATTCCCTTTTCCATAGTTGCCTGGGATAGCTGTGAATTGCTGTGGCTCATGAATTTTTGCATTTTGTTTGTTGCAGATATACAGAAGGAAGAGGAAGCCTGCTGTTGACCGGATTTGTGTTGGTATTCCTCCTGGCGAGGTAAAGGCACTTTGCCTACATTGTATTTGTCCCTATTAATTCAGACTGTCTCTACCCAGTCAAACCACAGTATTTGTAAGGGGATAAAAGTGGCTTTTAAAGGCTTCTCTGTTTGTGTCTATGTGAAGCAATCAGTCATTGAGAGGGATGTGGAACCCATATGTCAAGAGAATGATTTTGGATAATCTCAGACAGAAGAAGAATATGCATGCCCAACATGTGATTTTGTGGTCTGCTCAAGATGATGATGAAATTCAAATCGATTTTTAAAATTAGGTTTTCTCTTTTCTCATTCATGTTTGTGTTCTTTTATGCCCTTTAGCCAGCTTAAATAATGAAATTTGACCAGTTGGCCTTCATTACTGCTTTTCACTCATTAGCTTTGGCCTCAGCTTAAGGACTTGATAATATTACAAAATACACCCACATTTAAAATGATTCCATTCATCATTAACTACCTGTTTAAATGCCTATGTGATTCCTTAAGACCAAGAAAATATTTGACTCTTCATTGATATTTGAGAATGATGTTTTTGGATCATGTTATATAAAAACTGAGCTGAGGTGACTATTTCATAACGGTCATTTATATTCAGATTTTTCATACTTTGCTTAAACCACTTACCTCATTCTTTTCAGTGCTTTGGGCTCCTGGGAGTCAACGGGGCTGGGAAGTCATCAACTTTCAAGATGTTAACTGGAGACACCACTGTGACCAGAGGAGATGCTTTCCTTAACAAAAACAGGTGGGAAAAAAAGTGGTCTGTATTTTGCTACAAAGACTTTTATTACTTATTTAAATATATTGCTTTTTATAATGATCACATCTAAAAATGGTGAAGTACAATAAAGTGTAAAGAAGAAAATCAGAATCATCCATAATTGCACTGCCTAGAGATGACCACTACTTACATTTCCTTTCAGCTTCATTCTGTTCTATAACAGCTTTATTCAGGTATAATTTACATATCATACATTTTTTTTTTTGTTTTAAGAACACAATTTGTGATGTTTAGTAAATTTGCAGTTTTGCAACCATTGCCACAATCCAGTTTAAAACATTCTCATCACCCCAAATTTATTTTATATACACATATAAATGTATTTTAAAATTGAATTATACAGTATCTATATTTTTAAAATTAGTTTTCATTGTTAATGAATATATTATGACTATTTCCCTAAAGGGTACATATTCTAAGATGTAGAATTTTATATTTTGCGTAAGATTCCCCTGTTTCCTATATTATAGTTTCTTTTATCAATTTCTTGTTGTTGGACATTTGTTAGTTTCTGTTTTTCACTATGTAAGTATGGCCCGTACTCTCTATGATTATCTCCTCGGGGAAAATCCCTACAAGGTAAAGACTGTGCACTTGCCAAGCTGCTACTATCTGAAGATGCACAGGTCACTAAGCAATCTGATCACCAGGGATACAGCTCCCCTTTAAAGACCTGTAAGCAATGGTACAAGGCAGCAGCTTTTGCACTTTTCTGACCATGACCCATAGTAGCAAATAGCTTTTACATCTAAACCCAGTAAAGACAGAGACATAAATGAGCATATAATAAAGTTGTATAAAACAATGCCTACTTCTACTACTCATAGGGCATTCTGATATTCCTTATTCTACTCTCTACACTGTGTTGTTAAAAAATACTAGTATGACCCAATACATATGTTTCACAAGCCACGGATGGACGATGACTCACAGTGGAATAATGGCTGGAATGGCAGAGGGGGCTACTGGCCTATAAAATTGAGGAGAATAAGGAACTTAATATATTTATGGGTCTCCTCCCGTACCTCTAAGCAGTTTTTTCTGCAGCAGTGTGAAGGAGGTTTACGAGAAGTCTAGAAGAGCAGGCCTAAGGCACAAACCTGCTTCCCCAGGTGCCAGGCTCCTGGGGCATGTACCCACGAAGGCAGTAAGTGGCCCAAACTAAGGTTATAAGAGCTCGCTTGGGCAGTGTAGCTGTGAGGGGCAGGACGTGTCCGCGGGCGCCTCAGTCATAATTCTGGTGGATCTAGAAGCACTCATTAGATATGCAGAGAGGAGCAAATACTGCTGAAGGGCCAAAACTCAGGGCTGTTCAGCAGTGGTGGCTGTCGTGCATCTTTCAGATTGGATGTGGACTCTGAGCTTCTCCCACATCAGGGATTCTTAAAAGCCACCCCACCAATATATATGTAAAATTGTGTTTATAGGTTTATTTTTCCTATCACCTTAAAAACCAGGAGGCTGCCTCAGCTGGATGTTTAGCAGGACTGGGGGTGGGGAGGTTGGAACACTCTGTGGCCGATGGGCAGCAAAGTGCGGAGGGAGGTCACACCCAGAATTGCTGGGCCTCCTCTGGATCTGAATGGCCCTGAAGGAGACTTTGGAGCAGCCAGGCACTTGGTGCATATGACTGAACCACAGAGTCCCATCTGGGATAGAAGTGAGTGTTACAGCCTCAGAGTTGTATGACTGAGGTTATTGGTAAAGATGGTGCTGTGCTTGGGATGGACTCAGGAATTCTAAAATGGGACTGAGCTTACAGATTGAAGTGTTGTGGTGACCAGATGCAAAGACTGGGCAGGATAGAGGCAGGAACCCTGACTGCCAGGAGGGGCTGGCATTCTGGGGCAGAAAGGCTATTCCTACAGCAAGCTTGCTCACTGGTACTTTGTCGCATACAAGCAGACTTTATGGGAACATTAGGCAAGATTGTCAGATCAGAGTATCTCTGAATGCCCAATACCTGACCAGTTTTGTTTTTCTTTGCAGTATCTTATCAAACATCCATGAAGTTCATCAAAACATGGGTTATTGCCCTCAATTTGATGCCATCACAGAGCTGATGACCGGGAGGGAACACGTGGAGTTCTTTGCCCTCTTGAGAGGAGTTCCAGAGAAAGAAGTGGGCAAGGTACCGTGGGCACCAGCAAGCTGGCCTGCCTCATTTGGCGTCCTGACAATATACCTTATGGCTTTGACTTTCACATGACCACTGGCTTCAGGCTGTTTTTCTTCATCGATGCAGCAATGTGAAATGCTGGCTCTTTGCCCTCACTTTCAGGGTGGGTCTCCAGGGTGGTGGTGGAGTGGGGAGCGGTGGGCAGGCACACGCTGGAGGGCAGAGAGGTGGTGCCATTCTCCCTGCGTTTGACTCTGTGGCACTTGTCAAGTCGTGATTAGAGACTCTGCTCTTATTCAGTGAAAGAATTTTCCTATGTGAGTATAAGAAAGCATGAGAATGTTACCAAACCAGATGAACGTCAGGTCGCTTCTCATTGCTCTAGGTCGGTGAATGGGCAATTCGGAAGTTGGGACTTGTGAAGTATGGAGAAAAATATGCTGGTAACTACAGTGGAGGTAACAAGCGCAAGCTTTCGACAGCCATGGCTCTGATTGGCGGGCCTCCTGTGGTGTTTCTGGTGAGTGTGTCTGTAAATGGGAAACTATTCTGGCCTGAATGGAAAACAGCAGTTTTCTAAACTGTACGTCCAGTGATGTTGCATGACTTGCATGCCAATGACAAGCACCCCTCTGCTCACCAGAAACAGCAGAGCAGTCACAGAGAACCAGAGGGAAGCCCCCTTGGCCTCTCCCTGACACACCCCAGGGTGGTTCTTCCATGCCCTCTGAGGCTCCGAAAGGGAGATGTGACAGGAGCCTCGTTTCTCTGGCATGGAGAACCCTGACAAGTGTGCCGAGGCTGGGTGTGTGCTTTGACTTTTCTCTGAGACATTCTTTTTTATTGTCTATGTGTTCATCCCTGAAAACGGGGAGGGTGGACCCGGCTTCGAGATCCCCGAGGTAGCACCTGGGCCATAGTTCCTCACATGCAGATGGAAAACAGAAGATTAGATGGGCCAGAGGCCCTTGACCCTTTTCTCTGGGGAAGAGCACTGAAGTTATTACAGGAAGAAGCCTGGGGTTGAGGCTTTAATGTTAGCCAGGCCATTTGGATCTGGAGTTTGTTTAAGACTAGCAAGTACAATAAAACAGGCTAAGCTGGAGTGAGCAAAAAGAAAAAAAGGAGAGACGGAATTTTACCAAAACCCTATACTGACCTCCATAGAGATTTCAGCCAAAAAGAATTTTTAGTAGATGTTTGTCAGTCATGAAAAGATGTTTGAAACTAAATGACTTGTTTCCCCCTTCCTTTTCTTTTTTTTTGGAGAAATTTAATTCATAAAAATGTAAGTTGAGTTTCCTGCTTCAGTGAGATTTTTATAAAAGTGAACTTGTTCTTGTATGTAAGGTCTGGTTCTTTGGTCCATCAATGAAGGACTATAATGGTTGAGTTAAAACTTAGGCTATTTCAGATATGCTTCTGCCTCTAAAACGAAATCTTTCTTTGATGTGGTTTCTTTTTTCTTCATCAAATAATAGGATTTATTTTCTTCTAATTACAGGATGAGCCAACCACTGGCATGGATCCCAAAGCCCGTCGATTCCTGTGGAATTGTGCCCTCAGTATTGTCAAGGAGGGAAGATCAGTAGTGCTTACATCTCACAGGTCAGTAGGAAAGACCTGGCTTGTCTTCTACAGGGTGTGATGTTAAAATTTCTAATTGACATAAATGGCCGTTGTATAAAAGTTAGAAAATACAAATAGGCAAAGAGAAAAATAATTATAGTCACCTGCATTGCATCACTTGTAAATAACTGTTACTATCATTGGGCAATAATATGTGTGCCTTTTTCTTATGCAAATCTATGTATAGAAGCGTGTGTGTCTCTGTGTGTGATTTATGAACAAAAACGCAAGCTTAGTGGAATACTGCTTTTTTTTTGTTTAGCAATATATCATGAACATTATTCCAAGTCAGTCATCATTTCTTATAGCTGGATAGTAATCTGTTAGAATACATTCCAAATTTATTGAGTAGTTCTACCTTTTGTAGACATTTGGATTGTTTCCAGTTTTGTCCTGACTGTAAACAGTATGGCAGTGAACAGTGTTATCACCGCATCTTTGTGTGTTTGTAACACGTTGTGGTGATACCTTAGGAAGCTGGGAATGTTTCTTTGAAATGTCGGATGTTGTGGTGATGATCTAATGGTTACAGGAGCCTCTCTCTAAAGCTTAAACCTCATTCTGTTTTCCCACAGCATGGAAGAATGTGAAGCTCTTTGCACTAGGATGGCAATTATGGTCAATGGGAAGTTCAGGTGTCTTGGTAGCGTCCAACATCTGAAAAACAGGTAACGAAGATCATTTCTTTGGGATGGCCCCTACTGAGAAAGCTTGTGTTATCTGTTTGTTTGTTTATTGAGTGAGTGAGTGTATAAACAGCGGCTCTAATATAAAGGGAAATAAACTGAACAAAATGGTATAGCAGTAAGAATGAGGGCTTGGAAGTCAAACAGAGCTGCATTCCAATTCTGTCTACCTTTCACTGGTTGTGTGGCCTTGGGCAAATCCCTTCCCCTTTGAGAGTCCATTTCCTAAGGAATATTTACCTTCAGCGTTGTTATATAGATGAAATGGAAAACTTGATACTTGCTCGTATGGTCAGAACATAGACTTTGGAGTCCAACAGAGATGGGTCCACACCCTGGCCCTACCCCTTATGAGCTCTGTTTCATGGGCAAGTGACTAAGTCCCCGGGCTTCAGTTTCTCTGGAACATCTGTCAGGCTTCACAGGTTCAGGCGAGGATTCAGTGATATCATGTGTCTGAGGCCCTCAGCATGACGCCTCATAGAGCAGGTGCTCAGTAAATGAGACCTAGTTCCTTCCCTCTGAGGCTCCATGCTGGGCCTGTCCGGGACCAGGGACCTCTTCTTTATTCTTTTGAGAAGTTTCCTGAGGATCTTCCATGTGGACTTTATTTTTTCGCTTTCAGGTTTGGAGACGGTTACACAATAGTTGTACGAATAGCAGGGTCCAGCCCTGACCTGAAGCCTGTCCAGGAGTTCTTTAGACTCGCCTTTCCAGGAAGCGTCCTCAAGGAGAAGCACCGGAACATGCTGCAGTACCAGCTCCCGTCCTCATTGTCTTCCCTGGCCAGGATATTCAGCATCCTCTCCCAGAACAAAAAGCGACTCCACATAGAGGACTACTCTGTTTCTCAGACAACACTTGACCAAGTAAGCGCTGTGAGGGTCAGAAATAGACTTACGTTCTAGTGTGCAGAGTCCTGATCCCTTCCTCACCCCACTGTGGACCCCAGAGCAGTGTAGATTATCTGAGCTTGAATTCCCCATCTTCTACTAGCTGTGCTTTTTATGAACCCTCTCTGAATCTGAGAAGGGAGATGATGCTCCCTACTTTATATGGTTATTATGAGAATAGACTGTAATAACACTCTTAACAACTACCATTTATTGACTACCTACCATGGACCAGACATTTTGCCAGGTGCCTTATCCTATTTAATAAATAACAGCAAATGGATCTTGGCAGTTAGTAGGTATTCAGTAAATGTTAGCTTTTGTCCTTCTTTGGCTTACATAATCAAACCTATATGAGCCAAAGTAAATAGATGATTGAGCAGTTGGTGATTTTGGGGTCAGTATATAGTTTTTAGTTTTTAAGTGGTTAATGCTTTTTCAAGTATTTCCCTCTCACACAGTTTTCTAGTTAATCTTTTTATGCACTCTTATATTTTCGTACCTGACCTAATATTCACATAGGGAAGAACACAACTAGCCCTGGCAGGTGTGGTTCAGTGGATTGAGCGTCGGCCTGTGAACCAACAGGTCGCCGACATGATTCCCAGTCAGGGCATATGCCTGGGTTGTGGGCCAGGTCCCCACTTGGGGGTGTGCGAGGGGCAACGGATTGATGTCTCTCTCGTACGTTGATGTTTCTCTCCCTTTCTCCCTCCCTTCCCCTCTCTCTAAAAACAAATTTTTTTAAAAAAGAAAACACAATTAAAGATAAAACCAAGGGGGTCTCTATAAAGGTCTATCTTTCTTTCTCTTGACAGGTATTTGTGAACTTTGCCAAGGACCAAAGTGATGATGACCACTTAAAGGACCTGTCATTACACAAAAACCAGACAGTAGTGGATGTCGCAGTTCTCACATCTTTCCTGAAGGATGAGAAAGTGAAAGAAAGTTACGTGTGAAGAATCCTGGCCATACAGGGTGGCTGAGAGAAAGGAGGAACTTGCCCTTCCTCTGCACAGCGTGAAGAGTCCAGAGGAAAGAGCTGGACGTTTCTGTGGGAAGAAGCAAACTGAATACTGTACTGATACTATTCAATGCAATGCAATTCAATGCAATGAAAACAAAATTCCACGACAGGGGCAGTGCCTTTGTAGCCAATGTCTTATGGCTCTCGAGTGAACAAAAGACTTGAATTTAGTTTATTACCTTATACCAATGTAAAACTCTAGTAGGGAACCCAGCGGACATATGGGTTTGAAATCATACCTTTTTTTGTTCCATTGTATTTTCACTGGGGTTGCAACAGTAATTCATCAAGTAATCCTGGCCAGTGATTATTTACCCAAATCAAAAGACATGCATGCACATCGTCACTCACTGAGCTGTGCCATGCTAGGAGACCAGTGTCCTGGTGACACCTCCATTGGTGGCAGTGAGTGCACCGGAATTACTAGTGCCAAGTTGTGCTCAGAACGTTCGAAGCACCATGGTGTGTCATGCACACTTTTGTGAAGGCTGTTGTACTCAGAGTCTGTTGACATTATCAAACATCAGGTGACAAAATGGTGCCATGTGTGGGAGAAAGCCCTGCTTTGATTCCCTCGTCAACAAGCTGCTCTGGCTGTGGTAACATGCACGTTGTGGGTGGCCCTGGACAAGCGAGACTTGGTTTCGTTGTTACGTTGTCTCTCACTTGGAGCCATGCGTCTCCAGGGTCATCTTTCTGGGACTCTTTAAATGTACTTGTGTCCTGGTAAGAAGCAAAGAATCAGCAGCCAAGTTGTTGGGGCTGTAAGCTGCTGAGGCCGGGCCACAGGATTCGAGAGATGGTGTGTTCGAACCTGGGCAGGCCTGTGTTCACTTGCCCTGATTGTCTGCCTACACGGTACACTGCATCTCAAGATCTCATTTGACACAATGTAGTATTATTTCTGGCTTTTTTTGATTAATCTAGAATATGAAAAGGTGGAGTTGTATTTTGACAAAAATCTTTGTACTTTTAATGTTATTTGGAATTTGAAGTTCTGTCAGTGACTTCTGAAACCTTCAAGTGGCCTCTTTGTAGAAGCCTGTGGCATAGAGGAGTATGCCACACGGCCTTGCCAGCTGTATTTTCTTATGTAAGTTTGCAGATGGGTTGTCTGACTAGTGCCTTGTGACTAGAAAACAATGTGATGGTCAAGCTCTCGTGATATTATATTTAAGTTTCTGTAAGATCATTTAAAATGCTCTTAATCTCAGTTCATTAATCAAGTTTATTTCTTGAGTGTGTTATAGCTGAATGAGGACAGATGGACGGATGGATGGGGTGGGGAAAAATTAAGTTTCAGGTTTCCTGTGCCATGTTATTCAGCTAACTGGTTTACAAATATAGGTGGTTGTGTTGTGGTGGCTTGTGGGATCCAAAAGAAAGAAACTGGATAGCCCACTTTTTGAAAATGGCAATGCAAAAAGTCAGGAGGGTTTAATGTTGTAAGGGTCACAAGACTTAAACTATGAATATATTTACAGAGGAGATAGCTAGTTTTAAAAGTTATTGAACAAGACAATTTGTGCTTATGGCATTTAGTAACTTCAAATAGTTGGCTTTGAAGATCTGAGACACTGCATTCGTAAAATCTCAAATTTGTCATTTCTTCAGTCACTAACATATCATGAAACAAATAAAAACAACAGATGCTCCCACGTGAAGTATATTTCAGATTTTTCCAACCCAGTCTTATTTTTTTAGTCCGTAAACACTTTAAAAATATGATTTTACTAATGCTTAACGTTATCTGTCTTGAGATAACAGAATTAGGGAACTTCTATTTGGTGAAGGTCTTTTATTACTTGTTTTCTAAAATTTATTAACTTTCAGATCTTTTAAATTAATTTATAGTTTTTTAAAAAATTTACAGAATGTTGTTACATAATCATTGATTGGAAAATAATATTCTTTTAGAAATTAATGCCATTATTGTTTTCTAAAATGATAAACAAATAATGAAGGTGTAGTTCCCAAACCTAGAAATTATAATGAGATCATTTTACTTAATGCTATCTAAAATGATATAAAATTCATATAATTTAGTTTCTCCTTGTTTAATATTTTTAAAAATCAAACTTCTGTTAGTTTTCCCATTTCATTAGAACCAATGTTTGAATTTTCTACTATATCAAATCCATGAGCAGATCCTTGCTTTAATGACTGACTTCAAGGCTATATTTTAAAAAAATTCAAAAGACACTGAACAATTTTGAAAAAAATACGATGTTTCAATATAGATTTAAAAGGATCTCTTCTGAAGCTAGAAACAATCTACAGTTACACAACTTCATTAATACTGTTATGTTTTAGGCTATTTATATAGTGGTAATCTACTAAATTTTCCTGTGTAAACATAATAGAAATTTTTACCAACTCTATACTCAAGTAAAATTTCTATATATTCCCTGTGGAAATGTTACTATGTGAGTTTCAGACATTCCCAAGTGTTCAAAGATTTCTGCTTTTGCTTCTTTTGGACATCTTGGAAACCTTATTAACAACTGTGAATATGAAATATACAAATAAAACAATAACAAAGCCCTGTGTACCTAAATGCCCAGCAGTTGTTTTTTTTTTTTAAACCAAACCTCAAACTACTGTATTTCAATATCTGTACTGAAAACAATGCATTGTAACTATTAAATGTTGCACATCATTCATTCACTGTATAGTAACTATTGACTAAAGGGATTTGTCTGTGTTTTCTTCTTGTGGTTGTATATATCAGGAAAAATTTTTCCCAAAGAGCCATGTGTCATATAATATTGAACCACTTTGATACTGAGATATTAATTTGTACCCTTATTACTATTTACTAGTAATAATATAGTACTATAGTAATTGCTCTAATTATCTTTAAAATTGTTGCATCCCTTTTATAGAATGTTTATATTCACATAAGGAGTAAGTATTCTATTCTTTCTTCTTATACCCTAGGATGAAGCTATGTTTTTGTGCTTTTTCTTTATCATTGGCCCTTCATTCCAAGCACTTTATGTTGTCTGTAATGGGATCTATTTTTGCACTGGAATATCTGAGAATTGCAAAACTAGACAAAAGTTTCACAACAGATTTCTAAGTTAAATCATTTTCATTAAAAGGGGGAAAAAAAAAGAAAAAAAATGCATTTGTCTGTAACTTTATATGAAGTATTAAAGGCATATTTCTATGTGGTAATGAGTCACGAAATAAAGCTGTGACGTATCTGTTGGTCTATATAATGTGTGTGTGTGTGTGCATTTGTAGCACCACCTACTGTTAAAGCAATTTAGAAAAGGCTAAATGTCCTATTCATCACAAAAGAGAACTGAAGGCACTACTTTGAAATATTAAAAAGGGTGTTTTGCACTTTCATGATTCAGTTAAGACAGTAACTGAAATTAAGTTTAAAAGGTTTTTAGTTAACCCTATTCTGCTTAATGATTGATTATGAAGCTGTGGAGATTTCTGAAAATTCTGTAGCTACGCCTGTTCAATAAAAGCCTCATTTCTTCATTTGGTATTAAGGAAGCTACAAAGGCAGCCTTCAGTGCTCTTCTGTTTATTCCACCAAAAATACAAGGATGCAGGGTGGCAAGTGTATGGCGAGGTGCTGGGAGAGGTGGAAGGGTGAACACATGGGGGGAGGGGAGAAGAGTGTGGGCAGAGACGTGATACTAACATCAGAGACGCCTTCCCTTCTGTAAAGTGCTGTGCAGTCTACACCCGAGATTATGTAGTGCTGTGATGAGACGGGATGTACTTTTCACAGCTAATGAGCAATAAAAGTCTCAGAAATGACGTCTGTTTATTTTGGTACTGGAAGAACGTCTGTCCAACACCCCCGATGCAGCAGCACAGTGGCGTCGTGGCTCTCCTTGTGACCTCTTCTGCACAGCCAGGACGTTCTGGAGCGGGCAGTCCTTAGCCTAAGGTATGGGTCTGAACATTGTGTGCGCCCAGCTGACCACGCAGCATCAGTAGCACCACTGTGTCTTCCCCCTGGTGTTCACACTGCAGCGTCTTCAGTGAAACTGATAGAAAACTGTATTTCTTTGTGAAAAATGACAACCGAGGGAGAGAAACAAAACTATTGAAGAATGAAGAATTAATTTAGATGAACATGTTACCCATGAGTCTTGTCTAAAACTTTCTCTTATTTAGAGAAAAGCCACTATAAACATTTACAGACGCAAAAAAAAAAAAAAACAACTGGAAACTTTGGAATGTTAATGACTACATTAAACGTGAAAAAGTACAACAGAAAATTAGCTAACTTTTCCAAGTGTTTATTGCGTTGTCAGGCACCTCATTTAATCCTCAGTTGATACCTGCCCTATGAAGTAAGCAGCACCATTTGACATACAGTAAATTGTGACTCAGGATAAGGAACAGCAAGTAACGGGCAGAGGGTGCTGCTTTTTCTTTTTAAAGTTAATTTATTTTTAGAGAGGGGAAGGGAGGGAGAAAGGGAGAGAAATATCAATATATGAGAGAAACAACCTGCAACCTAAGCATGTGCCCTGACTAGGGATCAAACCAGCAACCTTTCGCTTTTTGGGACAATGCCCAACTATCTGAGTCACACTGGCCAAAGCCAGAGAGTTCTTTTTGGTGAAGTTGGATATCAGTTAAAATTATCCTGATCAGTAGGGCATCATTATATGATACTTCAACAAGTATTTATTGAACTCTGTTGTGTGCCAGATATTTTGCTAGATTTTGGGCATCCAGTGTTGAAGACGACAGAATTCCTGCTCTAATGAACATAAATTTCAGTGGAAAAGTTATATTCACATTCACAATGGATATGTGGACAGACAGATAGAGCGAATTCAGGCAGCAGTAAGCACCAAGAAGATGAAACATGGTAATGGAATAACGATGCAGAGGAATCAGAGATGGCCCATCTGAGGAGTGACATTTAAGCTCTCATACCTGAATAAATTGAGCAGAAAGGCACTGGCATTTGGAGGTGGGCAAGAAGAACATTCCTGGAAGAAAGAACATGTGGTGCAATAACCCCAGGCAGGAAAAAGCTTGGCAAGTTGGGGAGCAGGGGAGAGAATCGCAATGTCTCCAGAGTGGGAGGGGATGTACTCAGAGATGCAGAACCAGAGCTTGTAGAACCTTGCAGACCACGTTAAGGTACCTGGATTGTATTGTCAGTGCAATGGGAAGCCCCTGGAGAGTTTTAAATAAGGTAGTGGTTTGACCTAATCTCCGTCTTCAGAAAGAATGCTGGCTGCGTGGGGAGAAAGGAGAGTAGGGAGGCTAAGTAACATGATGGTGGAGGGTGGTAGTGACAGGTAAGAACAGGAATATTCAGGATCTGACAGGCCGCATGGAGGGGATGAGGGAAAGAGCTATCAAGGTGACCTTTAGTTTGTGACTCAAAAACTAGGTAGGTGGTTGTCTTAAAAAAGCAGTTGGTGTTTCAGATTGGAGTTCAGAGGAAATGATAGGAAAGAAGATAAAAATATGTGAATCATCAGCCTTGGGACTGAATGAGCTTATATTGAGCTCCAAGATGCTACCACATTTAGAAGAGAAGCCAGCAAAGGAAACAGGGACTGGCCAGTGAGGAGGAGGAAGCTCTAAGAGTATGACACTAGAGACTGATGCTTGAATCAAGCGGTTCAGGAAGGCAGAAGTGGTCAATTATGTCCTATGCTGCTGAGAAGATGAGCCAGCTCAAGGCAGCGAGAAGCCATTGAAATAGTAAGACAAAGGCCCTTAGTGACCCTCAGAAGAGTCATTTCAATGACTGACACGGACGTAGGCCTACCTGGGCTGGGCTCAGGGAAGAATAAGAGGTAAGGAAGGGAAGATGGCAAACATACACAACTCTACAGTCTTGTATTGAAGGGAAGCAGAAAACGACAATAGCTGGATTATAAAACTCTTATTTGGATTCTTTATCTGTTATAATAGTATAGGCTGCACCTGAGCATTATCTCACCTTTCTGATTTTTTTTTTTTAACCTCTTAGCCACTTCTTTTGTCAGGATACCTTACACCCTGAATGTTTCTCAAATGTCCCTTTGATGGCTAATTCATAATTTACTCTTTTATTTATTTCTAATGTCTTAGACATGTAAAATAATACCTCTATTAATATAGATTATCAAGAGTGCTTGGAAGTACCAAGCCTAATTTTAGAAAGCAGAGAGGCACTCAAAGGAAATTAAAAGTGTTTCCAGGAAAACCCTTGCCGTCTGTGATGGTACTAAAGAAACTCTCCTTCTGGTGTAACTATCATGCTGGTTTCTCAACATAACTTAACATTCACAATTACGCTGGTAAATTATTACTGTGTCATTACGCTATAGCAACACAGTGAAAGCTCTAAGGAAGAAAATACCAATATAAAACACAAATTGAAAAACCCAGAATGACAATGTAGGCTTTTATTAGGGCAAGCATTTCCATAACCATAAAATTAAAAGACAAACAGATGTCTAAAGTGTCTTCGTTAGTGATCCAAAATGAACAAAAATTAATAAAAATTAACTATAAATGAACACATTTCAGCATATGAAACAAGTCTTCTGAAGATTTTTTTAACATTGAGACCTAATTGACTAATAATTAATGTGAAAACCGTAACTGATACAGATGACACAGGTGTTACTGTACTTTGCCAAGATAAAGAAATACATTTGATCTAATATTCTTAAAAGATAAATAAACTTTACTGGGCAAAAAAATTATTTTAAATCTCAGAAAAAACAGACGTGTTGAAAATACAGACATTGCTTGTACTTAATTTTAAACTACTGTCAGGTCCAAAAATGTGAAAACATCATTTAAATACAAGAAAATGTTATAAAGCAAAGGGTCATCAAAATAGAGAATAAAAAATATTCTGAAAGAAATGAAAACTCAAGATCATGAATAGTGCCAACTATTTCTGTTATATAATAGCCACTGAAATGCCATGGGGAAAAGGACAGAACTATTTTCTGAGGTGGTAATGACAAAGAACAGAGATGGCTTTAAAAATGCAGAGAGGTAGTGAATTAACTTACCACCTCCTTCAGATACAAGTGAGATTCGCCTGGGAGAACTGAAGCACTATGAACAGACACATCTTAGAAGAGTTAATGAAATGCTTTGTCCTTTGGTGGCAAACTATTTCAATGGTGAAAATGATGAAGGAATCAGAAGCATGTTCTGCTGAGACACTAGGTAATTGACACTTTCCCGAACTGGAAAACAAACAATATATAAGAAGGCAGATCAAGTTATTGACTCCATCAAGTTTGCTCTAAGAGTAACTCATGTCCAGTGACACAGCTTACCAGCTGCCACGACTCTGGGGTCCTCGTGAGACTGGTGTCTCCCGGCTGCGCGACTATCTGCATTCTCGTTCCACCAAAGAACGTGAACTGCGGAGAGAAACCAAAGACAGGCTCTAAAGACGACAGCATTACTAAACATAACTACAGAACAATTAATCAGATATGTTAAGTCTCACTCTTTAAATCAAAATAGTATCAAAAAAGTAAAACCAAGTATGTTGGTGATAAGATTTGAGATGGGTCAGAGATATGGGAGAAGTATTTATGAATTGATTAATAAACTGGTTTTACAGATGAAACAGAAAGCTGGACAGGGCAAGTAAAGTTATACAACTAAAGACATCAACAATCATGGCTAGACCCAGGTGTCATTACTTCCTACGGCATTTTACTTTTTTTAAAAGAAGATCATAAAAAAATTGTTTATTACTGAAAATCCACTACTAGGATTATACCCGAAGAATCTTGAAACACCAATTCAAAAGAACTTATGCACCCCTATGTTCATTGCAGCACTGTTTACAATAGCTAAGTGCTGGAAACAACCTAAGTGCCCATCTGTAGATGAGTGGATCAAAAACTGTGGTACATTTACACAATGGAATACTATGCAGCAGAGAGAAAGAAGGAACTCCTGCCATTTGCAACAACATGGATGGAACTAGAGAGAATTATGCTTAGTGAAATAAGCCAGGCAATGAAAGCAAAATACCATATGATATCACCTAATACAGGAAACTAAAGAACAACACAAACAAAGGAACTAAATATAACAAAGAGCAGAATAGCAGTCAATAGGGGGGAGGGGGGAGGCAGAGAAGGGTGATAAGTAAGGGAAGGGTTTAGTCGAAGAACCCGTATAAAAGACTCATGGACATGGACAACGGGGAGGGATATGATTGTGGGAGAGGGGGTGGGTTGGGTGGGGGAGAGAAATTGGGGGAAAAGGGGACAACTGTAATTGAAAAACCAAAAAAAAAAAAAAATTGTTTATTACTGAAAATTTGGATGATACAAAGAATAAAAAGTAGCATAATTTTAAATGGCTAGAGAAAACCTCTATTAATATTTAGTGTATTTTCTTTAAAAAAATATGAGCAAAATAAAATTAAGGTCTTACTGATAGATGATGTATATGATGGACATGTGTATCTATTTGTGCGTTATAAGTATATTATATATATACCCTGATTTCTTTGCCTTTACTTCTCTAGAGCAGCATAACAACAGTGAATTCCCTGAAAACCTGGGGTGCACAAATGAAGCAAAAGTTGTTCCCTAACAACCAATTATTAAACCTCAGAGTTGAGTGATGCCTAGAAGTTAATGAACATCCCCGTCAACTGCTACTCCCCTCAAGCTCCTCAACTGCTTCTACTAAAATCCTGATGTTTAGCTGTAGCTTCAACAAGAAATAAAAATAACTCTCCCTTCCTTTCAGGATCTTAACCCGCCTGGGACCTTACAATGACTGCTTTAAATTTTTCACAAATCATCTTTATAATAATCTGTTTTATAATTTTTTCTGAGAATTAAAAGAGTTCACAGTTTTATGATGTGAAATACCAGATGCCATTTATGATAACATAAAGATTTGAGCCAGGGTTTCTGGAGGTATACCTAGCACTGGGAGGAGTAAGCAAAGAATTTTTGTTATTGTAGTTCCGCGTTGGAAAAGTTTAACATGTGAATATTGATATTAATGTAGATCTGAGAACCAAGTTACGTGTACCATCTACCAGGATGAAAATCTGCACTGAATACTTAAGCTGATGACTCATACCATACCTCCAAGTAAGAAATGCTTTATTCATTCTGCCTCTGAACTCTCTACTCCAGTATCCAACCAATTCAGAGAGAGTTGTCCGAAGGTGTACATTTTTCCCTTCATCATTTCTTTATTCACTTTTTGGCTTAGAAATATAGTTCTTATCCCTACTGTTAAATAAATTTATCTAAATTTTATTTTGTAATTCTATTCCTTTTTTCTACCTCAAGTAATTGACAAGGATGTAGGCCTGCCTCAAGTCATATTATTTAAAAAAAATTTTTTTAAAGTATATTCAGAGGGAAAAAAGATAAAAAGAACATATTTTATTGAGGCTCCTTGTAGATTTTATCATTTTGATGTATCATGGAAAACAACATTCAGCTTTTGAAACAGGCTTCATAATGTGTTAACATTCTAAATAGTAAGAAGTAAAACAGGCTTTTTCAAGCCTTAAAGTAACAAAAAAACCCCCAAAAATTTGGCAATAAAAATTAAAATATATGCCATAATGAAAAAAGAGAGACAAACTGAGCCAAGGAACTTAGTAGCTCACCAATATATTTTGCAGTTTCATAGAAGAAATGGACAATCCTACCTCTGTTGAGTGCTCCATATTCTGTGTGGAAAACTCCAACTAGTTTTGAGTAGCCTAGCTTGACATGGGCATTAATTGCCCTTTTAAATGCGTCACCCCACAGAGCTGGCCCACCTGGTTTCATCTGAAAAGTAACCAGTTCATAGACTCCTAGAGTAGGGAGAAAAATAATTATTTTACAAAAGATATTCCAGAAAATTTCTAATCAGGTTAGTATGGTTCCAGTGGAAGGCTAACATACATATACAAATTTGGAGGATCATACATGTATACATGTTTATGTGGACATGTTTATGAATTCTTTGCATTATTTTTCTTTGCTTTTATGTTTAGGAAGTCCTCGTCCATGTTAAAGGTCTGTTGTTAAGCTTATCATGTGAAACGAAAAGGAAGCTATATTAAGCTATTATCTGAAATATTTTTAATCTATAAAATTTGACAATAAAACATAATGAGAATTTATAATAGGATTAGGATTTTTGAGCTGCCCGAGTCTATACTTTTAGGTAAGAAATGAGTAAGAAAAGAATCTTCTGAACTATATTTCCTTCTTCTTTCCAATTCTGAGAGAAAATACTTTTTTGTTTGTATAATTTCCCTCTATAGGATTCCATCTCTAACAGGAACAGCAAGCAAACAATGGACCCAGAGTGATATCTGAGATTTTGAGGGAAAAAACCCTAAAAAACTGAAGGAGATGGGTTTATTGTTCCTAAATATCCAGGTAAACACTTGAAGAGCATTTTACCTCTGGTAAGAAGGGTGGAACAGATAGAGAGAAAGAAACTAAGACGCAAATAGATTTGAGAAGTAGAAGAAAAAAAGTGTAAATTTACTACAGAATTATGAGCACCAAAGAGGAAGAGAATCAGACTTGACACTGTTCTAGAATCTGCGCAATTCATTGAATAGTGCTGAAAGCTGAGGCGGGGTCTAAGTGGAAGAGGGCCAAACTAAGAGTAAGATAACACTACAGAACTCGTGGGAGAAATAAAATAATATTTAAATTAGTTTATGCTTTTTAATCTGACCTTTATTTAAAACTAGGTTGAGGTAAGTAGTTCCTTAAAGTCAGCAAGAAAGGGAAATCAGCAGGAAGATAGATCTTTAGTAATTATTTTCAAACTGAGAAATAAGAAAGAAGAAAACAGAAAGTTAAAATATAGTAATAGAGCTTAACATTTTAAATTAATTCATTACCCTCCAGTCATTCTTACAAGCAAAGATATACTCAATGTTTTAAGATTAGCTATAATTATACTGAACTATGACAAAATTTCACACATTATCCTTTACCTACCCATGTATGTTTTCTCTGCCCTAACTCCCCAACTTCTCCACCTTTAGTCCCCAACCCATGCCAACTTTTTATATTCATACCTAAACTTAAAGAGCTTTTCCAAATTGGAAAAACATTTCTAATGCTTATTGTCTTAATGAGAAGCAAGGATCTCAAATTCATTTGATGTCTGTAAACAAAATATATTCCTCTCTAAGACCAAGGATTACTCTATTTTTTTTCCTATGAAACTTTAGTTTTTGTACTTTAAAATCTTTAGTAATTTCTTTATCAAAATACAAAGCGACTAGGAGGGAAGGACTTACCTTCTTTTGGAGGCTTTTCTAACTTGCACCATGGTACCAGATAAGTGATCTCACTCTCTTGTTTATCCATAAGAGCCAAATTTGGAATGAGAAATTGTTCTTGCCATTCCTTGTCTTTAGCCAAGGCTTTCCGAACTTCAGTTCGATGAGCATAATTATCTATGGGAAGAAAAGGAGTAAGAGAAATAAAAATTTTTTATTTAAAATCATCTAGACCTTTCCTGGATTTCATTTAATTCAGCAAACGTTCATCAAGGCCACACTGGAACAGTGCGTTACTGCATTGGAGATACCCCTGGCCCTTAAAAAATAGATGTGACATCTGTCCCCAAGTTTCTCATGGCCTAAAAGGGGTATAGAAATATAAACAGCTAATGAAATCCATAGAGTGTTCTTTGTAGCCTCTACCACTCAGTAAGTTGTTGTGTGACTTGGGTGGGTTATTAAATCTGTGTCTGTTTCTTACTCTGTGAAATAGGGATAATGGTATAGTATCTGCACCTCCAGGGTTGTTGTAAAGATGAAATGAATGAGTACTTCGGAGCTAGAACAGTGTTTGGCAGCTAGTTCTCAGTATATGCTAACTATTCTTATTACTTTAATTGAGACATTTATACTGCCAGTTTAGGAAGACTATTTTCCTTGGCTGGTTGTGAAGGTGACGGTGGTCAGGCTGAGGCAGACCTGGAATTCAATTTAACATAAATGAAACTAAAAATGCAAGTTTACAGCTTCATCTTCTTTGAACAAATAGCTTCCAAAGAAATAGTGCTGATTCACGTACTTACTGTCATCCATACTTTTACTTAGTACTATCTCTCTTCTGTTTGTTACCCAAACAGGTCTATGTATTTACTAACATATGAGCCTAGTACGTTTACATTAGGGCCCCATAAGACTCATGGTTCTGGTTTTCCCTTGTTCATGCTGTAGATGAGGAATAACATTCACCTCAGAGCTTAAGTTGGTTAAACCAGGACCTTATTCATAATTTTAATGGGACAGAGTTCTACTTGTTGCACATTTAATTGGGTTTGTTTTATTACAACAGGGAGAACTCCAAAACGTGGCCATATTAAGTAGAAAATGAGCACCTTCTCTATTAAATACTTTATATGACCAAGAACTAAATGAAATTACCAAAAGTGCTTTGGATATCATCAAGTCCTGGTGTGGACTTCACCCAGATTTGACACGGGAGTAACTTTCTGGGGATTCCTGTAACTTATTCTCCTTTTTCTACTAAACTAGGGGTAGGTCAGCTGCAATAGGGGGAGACTGATTCCTTTGCCTCTATTTCCTTAGAGCAGTGTAACAATGGTGAATTCCCCAAAATCCTGGGGTGCACAAATGAAACAAAAGTGGTTCCCTAAACATAACAAATTATTAAATCTCAGAGTTGAGTGATGCCTAGAAGTTAACTATCATCCCTGTCAGCTACTACTACCTTCAAGCTCCTACATGTCTCAACTGCTTCCACTAAAATCCTGATATCCAGCTATAGCTTCAGCAACAAGTAAAAACAACTCTCCCTTCCTTTCATGATCTTTACCCACTTGGGCTCTTACAATGACTGCTTTAAATTTTTCACAAGTCATCTTTACAATAATCTATTTTATAATTTTTTCTGAGAATTAGAATCTAGTTCACAAATTTATGATGTGAAATACTAGATGCCACTAATGATAACATAAGGATTTGAGCCACGGGTTTCAGAGGTATTCCTAGCACTGGGAGGAGTAATCAAACAATTTTTGTTGTTGTTGTTCTGCTTTTAAAAACTTTAACCTGTGAGTATTGATAGTACTGTAGATCCGAGAACTAAGTCACATGTACCATCTACCAGGATGAAAATCTGCACTGAATACTTAAGCTGATGACTCATACCATACTTCCAAATATGAAATGCTTTATTCATTCTGCCTCCAAACTCTACACTCCAGTATCCAACCAATTCAGAGTGAGCTGTCCGAAGGTGTACGTTTTTCTTAAAATTTTCCATAAACTCATTCATCTTTGAAGGCTTAAGATAATAGGTACGAAATTCATAGAATGTTCCATTGTCTTGTCTAGGTCCTGTAGCAAAAGATGAGCACACCTGAAGAGAGATAAGGCAAATTCAAGTATTTGGGGAAGGTAGGGTTTATAATATTATGTTACAACCAAACCTGAATTGGGAAACAAGGGACACTCATTGAACTCATAGTCCATGTTTGTCCCTCTGCTGTCATTTCTCTGGACCTTTGTATAGAGATGTCAATAAAGATAACTACTCTTAAGTATGCTGAAGACATAGCTAACTGTTTCTGAGCAGAGGTCCACCATTAGCTACACCATTAGCCACCTTTTCATGAGAATTTAGACCATAAGGAGGCAATGGGGTCTGAATCGGAGTTCTCTACCCAAGAACTACAATTCAGATCCTAATAAATTTACAAATGTTCTACCTTATTTAGCCAACAATCTATCTTTAGTTGATGCTATATGTGTTATAGCTATACATTTAAATGAACTTTATAAAATATGCAGGTGTTCTGCTAGGCATGATAAAAATGTGTTTACCAGTAAAAAGCTCTATGAATGCTATAAAGGAAAAATCAACAGGTTTAATTATAGATGACTCTGAAGAAGAGCATTTAATACATTTGATTTTACCAGGTTGATAGAAATATCCCTTAAGAACCATTAGTTCTTTTTGTATTAATTATGTCCTCACTATATACATTTTCGCTCTAATTTAGTCCCCCTAAGTCTGAGAGAACTTAACTTTAGGTAGGAAATGAATGTCCTGCCAGAAATTATCCTCTGTGTATTTATATGTGTATGTATACATACACAGGTGTATGCATACACATGCACGTGGCATTTGCATTTACAAACCCATCTTATTGGAGGTTTGGTTATCAACTGTCAATTTTCTGAAGCTGATTAATCACAATTACCTATTAAAAGTTTTGGTACAAAGTCATGGACAAATTATATTGACTACATAATATGTCAAATGAAATCAGCGGACTTTCTCTGACATAGTTTTGGTTAAACACACACACAAGTATCTATGTATTTTATTTCATTGTGTAAATGTTGTAATTCTAATTATCTATTTGAGTTCACTCCATTCATGTCTACTAAAGTTATGTTCCTATTGCCCAAGTGTCTAAGCTTCCTTGGAAAGCAGGTATTCCCACCAAGAACAATTGTAACTACTGTTTTTGGATGACAAGCTTTTTGTGTCATTTTAACTGAATTCTAACAAGACAATGTTATGCAAATAAACAACTGCCTAGTATTATAGTTTAAAAAGAATGATAAATAAAATATATCAGAAGATGGGATGGTGGGGTATCTGTAACAACGGCTTTTTAAGTTGACTCTCAAGGAATGTTTACTTGGAAACAAAGATGTGGTCAAAGGTATGAAACCGAGGGTCCTTATGACTTTGATTAAATATAGTTTTAAATCCTACCTCTAAAAATAATCTTTCTCTGTCTATCCCACTCAGAGACCTAGCTTTTCTACCAGATAATTAGCACCTCTCAGGCAGCAGAAGACAGTAGTCCAGACCTGACTAAGGGTCACAGGGTCTGGACCTCTGGCAGGCTGAAGATAACATCTTGACTTAGGTTCTGTTTTCTTTCCTGATCTCTAAGGTGGTACCACCCACTGGCTACATGTCCATGAGACTCAGCAGAGGGACGCTGGAAAAAACCTCAGAGCTTTCTGCAAGACCTGAAGAAATGATTCATTAGCTCCCAGCACCGCCCTGAACCCATAAACCATAGCGTCTTGTGATTTTGCTCTACATGTCATGAGGGAGTTGGAGCTTTTGAGCATTATTAGCTTCCCATTCTCCTGAGTGGGTCATTCATAATAAAACAGACAATATTTCTCCACTGCAATTCTTGGCTCTGCTAGCACCGGGTGGAAAATCTGTTCTGGGACAGGTACATATTTTTACCTTTCGCAGTAGAAACAGTAACAGGGGAACCCAGTGAAAGGTTAAAACAGCAGTGAGATAAATGTGTGTGCTTGGGGGGAGGTGATTTTTGCTGCATGCCAGAAAGTATAACTATGCTGGGGAAGGATTCCTGGGTGACTCAGGATCCCTTATTTTCCAAGTTCCAGCTCCTTTTCTGCAGCAACAATTTCAACTCACTTGTAAGAGAGCATCAGGTAGACATTTAATAAATTTAAGAATAAAGTTTTAAAGAATAATTCTTGGCCCCGCCCCAGCGCATAGAGAATCAGAAGGATAAAGACTGTACTACTAATCTTGGGTGAATGGGCCATTAATGGCTCGTCCTTAGCCCTCACCAGAGTCAGTCCTTAGGTTAAACCCCTTCCGATCCTGGCCATAGTGGAAGAAGAAAAGTCTAGATATCAAAAGTATCTCTGGTGAGATGTACAGACTAGACCAATTCTCAACAGTTAAGGCTGAATCACAAACTATTTAGTACATTACTCATCTAAGGTTAAATGAGTTTATCATTGTACAGCGTGGGGGAAAAGTAGGTTTACAGTTGTTCGCGTGTTTCGCATGCTCACACCTGTAAATCTACTTTTGCCCCACCTGTATTTGCTACGAGGTTCCTGACCCACACTAGCTTGGGCAAACAGCGCAGCCGGTAGGGCGCCCTGTCTGAGCGTGGGAGTTGGATGGACGCATGCGCAGTGGTCTCAGGTCTGAGCGCGCCAGCCCGGGGGGCGCATGTGCAGGCCCAACCCTTCCTGAAGACACCCCTCCCTCTGGGCGCGGAGCCCCCGGCTGGTACCTGAGGCGTCAACGTCCGCGCCAGAGCCCTAGTGAGGCCACTCCGGAGAACAAGCATGGTGCACGGTTTGGCGCGCAGAGGGCAGCCAGCCGGTAGTGTTCACTAGATTCCTCTTCCTACGGCTTCGCGACTTAGAGAAGCGACCAGCAGGACAGTTGGCCGGACGCAGGCTCGGGGCGGGGCTCGGCAGGCTTATCTCCGCCTCTCGTCGCCTGGAGGCGCGGCCGGCCGGACCGCTCAGTCCGCTAGGCGTCGCAGCCGGTCCAACCCCAGGCATGTTACCACACACGGTTGGGGCGCCCCACTGTTTCCTCAAACACTCGAACCCCAAACGTGAGCGGTGACTTTGGAATTAGCGGAATGCTGATGTCGTTCCTGTGCCGTCTTTCTGGCCCCGTCACGTCGTGTCCTATGCGCAGTTGCGTACAGTTCGTAAATGTTCGTTGTGGTGTATGTCCCTTGACAAGGAAGTATGGGTGCGTGCGTGTGTAATTCTTTGCCATTAAAATCGTGGAGGTTAGTGCCTGGTTAAGTTTTATTCGGTGCGACGGACATAAAGTCGACCGGGGTGCCTTCATTTTTTCAAGAAGTGCACCTTTCTGTCGCCCCCTCCACCATGACCTTGGAAGGCTCCTAATAATGATTTGCATTGTTATTTCGCAGGAGCCCAGAGGAATGGGAGGCGCCGAACTAGATAGGAAAAAGTCGAATTTAAACATGCGTAGTTTGAAATAGAGTGACTTTTTAAGCCTTGAAAACAAAATGGGAGACCTATGATGTCCCCAGACTAACTGCTTTAAAGATTTCAGCTGTTTCTTCTAAGACTTGTTTCCTTTTCCACCACCCCCCCTAAATTATAGGCATTTTCTGGTATTTCTTGATATTTTCAGTTATAGCTATATCTATGGCTTGGAAAATGAGAATTTAGGTCTCTTAACCTACCACTCCCTCCATATACACTTCTCTTGCCACTTCTGCTAATGCCTACATTGAGAATAGTTCATCGTTAAATTAATTTCCATTATATTAATATTCACATTTTTCTTACTAATTAAATTACTACCCACGATACACAAACACAAAATCACACAACAGTTACCACACACATTGAAGTAATACTGCTTACACTGTTAAGACTGGTGAGTTATTAAATTGGTATCACCCGTGGCTGTAGGGCTTGTGCTTGTGCTGACTTTTGAGTCATCTCTTCAGAGGAAGGGAGGCTTTCTGAAATTATGGGTTGGCCAAAGAGGTAGTTTGTTTTTTTCTGTAAGATGGCTGTAGTAGCACTAAGTTGTCTTTAACTTTATTTGAAACAATTTTGTTAGATTGTATTGTGACAGCTGGCATATCAGCAAACATTAAAAAAAACATCAAAATCGGTGAATTTTTGTGTAGCCATTTTAATATTGAAGAGGGAAGAAAATAAGCAACATCTTTGGCATATTATGCTTTTTATTATTTCAGGAAAGGTAAAAATGCAACTGACATGCAAAAAAGGATTTGTGCAGTGTATGGAGAAGGTGCTGTGACTGATTGAATGTGTCAGAAGTGGTTTGTGAAGTTTACTGCTGTAGATTTCTTCCTGGATGGTGCTCCACTGGTTGGGTACACCAGGTGAAGTTGATAGAGATCAAATCAGACAGTAATTGAGAACTATCAGTGTTATACCATGCAGGAAATAGCTGACATACTCAAAATAGAAAAATCAATAAAGTTGTTGATGAAAATGAAAAATGTGTCTTTTATTTTACGGAAAAAACTAAATGGACTTTTGGCCAACTCAATAGTAAGTCTCAGAGGGGGTAATTCCATTTTCTCAGTTGATGGGCATCCATTTCTACCAAGCAATACAAAATAGAGCATCATCTGTGCTCAAATGGGATCTTTATGTTTAAATTTTATTTTCTTAGACAAAAATGAAATTAATTCATCCTCTCATTCAATCCGTATTTATTAAATTCCTTCTATGCTTGTGGCACTTTTCCAGAAACTGGTACAGAGCTGAACAAAAGACAAAGTCCCTGTCCTCTTGGAACTTACAGGTTGGGGGAAACTGATAAACAAATGAAGAGAAAGTATATCAGACAATAATAAATACTATGAGAAAAAACAAAGTAGAATATGGAAAATCAAACGTGTTGGAGGGAGTGAACAGAGACTGCTAGCCATTTCCCAATATAAATTGTTCTCCTCCTTTAAAAAAACTAGTAACAGAACCTATGCAGTTTGATGCAGCCCTGAGACTAAGTCTTGGCTAGTGGGTTGTGTTAGTGTATTTATGACCTAGTGTAAGTGATCTTAAAGCAGTGTTGATTGTCCCTTTCTTATTTCTGCTTGCTGGAATGTGGGTTTAATGTCTTGAATTCTTGAATTATGAAGTAGAAGCCACATGCTGAAGGTAGTAGAACGAGAGAGAAATAGCCTAGGTTCTGACTCCATGGAACATCATGATAGGAACCCCGGACTTCGCATCTCTGGACTTCTTTTGCATGAGAAATCATCTAGTTGAAGGCTATAATCTTAATGAACAGGAAGGTGACTATTTCTTTTTCTCCTCTTTTTTTTTTTTTTTTGCTTTGTTTTCTTTATACTTATTATTTATTAATCAGAGATTTCTTTCTTTCTCTCTATTTCTTTCTTTCTCTCATTCTTTCCTTTTGCCAAAAGAATACATTTCCTTGCCATATGAGTAAATTCACTTATCAGCTATCAGGTTCATTTAGAGTTATCCTTGGGGATTTCTTTGTTCTCTTGCTCCAGTGTGGATTAGTCCTCTAAGATGTCATGGTAGTAATTTAGGGATCTTATTTCACGGATCTGGGGAGTCTCATTTGCCTTGTGTTGGACCTTCTATTTCATGGATTTTGTCTCCCTCTCTCTCTCTCTCTCTTTTTTACTCCTAATTTTTAGAGAGGGTACATGAAAATTAGACTTTTGAGACTTGCATCTCTAGAAATATTTTATTCTGCCAATTCTCTTGACTCATATTTTGGGTGGATATAGAATTCTGCATTGGAAGTAATTCTTACTCATATTTTTAAAGGTACTTCTCCATTTTATTATTAGCTTCTTGTGAGACATTTATGTCATTTTGAATCCTATTCTTTGTGACTTATATTTTTCTCTCTCCCTTTGGAGCCCTTTTTTTCTTTGTCCTTGTGTTCTGAAATTTCACAATAATGTTAGTTGAAGTATTTTTTCATCCATTGTTCCTCATTCAGTGTACCCCCTTAATTTAAACTTTTTAATTCTGAAAATTTTTTCTTAGATTTTTTTCTTGTCAATCTCTGGAACTTCTGTTATTCAAGCAGTGTGCCTCCACTACATCTTCTAATTTTCTTTACTATTTTATACCTCTACTTTTTTTTTTGTTAGTTTTTTTGGGGGTAAAGTACAATTTTATATTTAAACTTCTACTTTCACAAGATTTATTTCCAAGAGCTCCTTTTTTAATCCCTTCCCCAGAGTATTTCTTTATTTCTCACTCTCTTCTTAGAAATAATATCCTTTTTGTTTCATGGGTTCAATATTTCTATCTGAGGGCGTAATTATAGTTTTTTTTTTTTTTAATTAATGTGTTAGGTCTGTCTGCATTATTTGTTTCTTTTATGTTTTATTATGTTTTCTATCATTGGATCTGTTTTCTGTCTAGATACTAATGTTCTTCCTAAAAGGTTTTTTGTTGTGATCCTTGGCTATCAGCTCATCTTTTGAAATGAGACAAAAAAAAAAAAAAAAGAAAAAGAAGAAAAAAAGAAAACTCTTTTAGTATGGGTGGAGCCTGCCAAATAGTGGTCTTCACTGTGGAATTGGCTGACTGCGCTATTTCATTGAGGGGAAATGTCCTTGTCTATTACCATCTGTAAATCATTTCTCGCACTCTAGTCAGTTACCCCTGTCAGGAAACTTGCAGGGTCCCATCTGTGAGTTATAAGCCTTATTGCCCATTTCCTGTAAGCGAGGAGTAAATGTAACAGAACCCATGGGCTGCTCTGATTGACACAGAACCCAGGGGCTGTTTAGTTAGGGGCCCAATTGCCGGCGGCCAGAATTATAACTTTGAATACCAGAGTTTGGTGAAAAGAAAAAATTATTTATTTACACATAGTCCTGCCTCCCCCTCCCGGACCTGGCCAGTCTTAGGAAAGTCAGAAACACCGTTTCCCTACTTCCTAGACACAGTTCAGCTTTACCAGTAGCTGCCAATCATTCAGTTCTGATTGGGGAGGTCCTTTCTGTGCTGTGGTGCCCTCCAGCTCTCAAAGCAGAACCTCCTGGATTCTCAGCCTCCTTGTAAACTGTCTCAGCCTCCTTGTAAACTGCCTTCTTCCTGTAAACCTCGTGGATCTCCACCCCTTCTCAAAACCGCCTGGCGAGAGCTTCTTTTTTAAGCAGCCTGGAGACTCCTTCTCCAAGTCACATGGAGGGAGCCCATGAGGGCCAGAGAGTGAGGGCGTGAGGGCCAGAGAGAGAGAGAGAGAGAGAGCCTGAGAGAGAGAGCCTCCTAGAGCCAGAGCCAGCCCAAAATGTCCATAGCTGCTTCTCTCTTCCTCACTGCCTCCTCTCCCTCACTGCGTCCTCTCAGGCAGTGGGTGTTGCAAACTGTCCTGACCATTTACAGAACCCTCCGTAGGCTCTGTCTGCTTCTTCCGTACCAGCCCACAGTCCAGGACCCCTTCCAGACCTGAGCCTTGGAAGTAAAGGGATCTTTGCAACAATGTTTCCAGCCACTAACTCCAGGCATGCAAAGGCATCCTGAAAGCTGCTTCCTTTTCCCTATCTCCCAGCCACAAACTCTGGGGTTTGTTTTTGATCTCCTCTGTTTCTGTAACATAAAGGGGGCTGGATATCTCAGCATTTTGGAGATGGCCATTCACTTAATGTATATGTTCCTGACTGGGTCAAACCTTTTCAGCTGTATCTGGTATTCATGAATGTGGTTCAACTTTCTAAGAATATATTAAATAGGATAGGTTCAACTATTGTAACAGATAGACACCAAAATGTATAATGTCTCAAACACAATAGGATTTTATTTCTTATTCCTTAAGAATCTAAAATGTGTTTTTTTCTCATTGGCAGTCAGCTCTTTTATACATTGTGGATGGATTAAGGACCCCCAGGTTTCTTCTATCCTGTGACTTTGCCATCATGGATCCCCATCATCAACGGCATCTAGCCACCAAGAAGGTAGAGAGATTTTGCAAGATGAAAATATTTAACAGATAATGAAGATTAGAATTCATGGCAGCAACTTAGAGTGGGGAAGTGTTGGTAAATGCTGCTAGGTGTCTAAGACAATCTCATATTCACTTTCTCACAGGTTTTAGTCATCTTCAAACTCTGTGAGTTAAGTTTTATCTCTAAGTGAGAAAGGTGAAGTTTTGAGACATAATTTTCTCAGGTTCACTGTTGCTAAGTGGCACATCCAGGGTTTAAAGCCAGACTGTAAAACCTATTTCATGTATCATTTGTTTTTAAAAGGTGTGTAATCTTTTAGGTAATTTTAGATTTGTGGTGGAAAATTGCCTTTAAACAGCATTTAAAAAGAAATGCTTTTCTGTGACCAAAAAAGAAAAAAAAATCCTTAAACTGCCTTGAAGATACGTAGAGTAAGCATTTTGAAAAGTATTGTGTACATCCTAAATTTCTGACAACTGATCAAAAGGGCAGGTAGTCCAAAGCTAGATAAATCTGGATTATTAAAATAGGATAATGTGGTGATATAGAGCAACAGGATAGTTATTTTATATATTATGGGTGGACTGAGGTTGGCATGCATCATAGGTACAAAAGTATACATAATGCATCTGTACATTTTTAAGAATGCCTGCACCTCAGCCACCAAGCTTAAGAAAAATATTGTCAGTAACTTAGAAACCCAATACATGTTCCTTTATGGTCACATTCTCCTCCCTCCGATATCCTCTCCAGCCTCCCTCAAGTAACCATGATCCCAAATACAGTAGTCCCTCTCTATATCGCGGTTCACTTATCGCAGCCTCACTGTATTGCAGGACTTAAAAAAATATTATATTTAATTATTTATCGCGGATTTTTCGCTATATCATGGGATTTTGTGGTACTGTATATGTATGTTGTTAAAGTTACGTAGGTTTAAGAGTGTAGAATAAATGTAAGGTTCCTACTTCACAGGGGGTCTAGAATGTAACACCCGCGATAAGTGAGGGAATGCTGTATTATGTCAATCATTTTATTCATTAAAAAATTCAGATACTTATAAATATCTGTAAACAATATATTGCTTCGGTTTGCCTATTTTAGAACTTTCTATAAGTGGAATCAGATGATCATTCTGTCACTTGATTCTTAGCTTTGACATAGATTTTTGAAAATCACATTTTGATGCAGTTTCACTAATGAATATATTTCTCTGCTGTATGCAATTCCATTGTATGGATATATCTTTATTTGGCCAGTCTCAGTAATGAATATATTTCTCTGCTGTATGCATTTCCATTGTATGGATATATCTTTATTTGTCCATTTGACTGTTGTAGAAAAAATATATTTTGAATTTTTAATAGATATTTCTTGTTAAGCACTGCTCTAGGACAAGGATTCTTAATCTTTTTGTGTACCATAAAACCCTCTTAAAATTTTGCGAGCCCATGGAACCCTAATAGTTTTATAAGCTTAGCAAATACATGGGCTTACAAAGAAAACAGAGTGTATTGATCTAGAATCATCAAAATATACAACTAAATTCTTTTTGACAAAGAAATGTACATGCTTCTTTATTAGGTACTAAATAACAAGATCTATCATTAGACTTAACAGCTATCATAATTTTGAAGTAGTGAGCATAAAATAAATTTTTAGATATTTGCAACAACTCTAAATGGAATTTGACAACATCTCATTTCTTGGCCACAAAGTCACAGGTCCTGTTAATAATATTGTGATTTGTTGTTTATATTTTATATTCAAAGGAAATGCTTATTTTCAGTTAGATGTTGATAACAATAAAGATGTAATTTCTTCCCATCCAAGTTTCCAGACCCTCTGAAGTCTATCCATAGACCCATTGGGGGTTACTAAACACTGCTCTAGAGTATATGCTTGGGAGTGGAATTGCTGGGTCATAAAATTGTATTGAGTACATATTCATCTTTACTAAATTGTGCCAAATTATAATTTGATACGCTTAAAAACAGTGGACAAGGTTTTTATGACTGATCTTTTATTATTGCCTATTTGGTTTGATGAGTATGCATTTTTACACCTCACATAATAAATAGGTATCAGTTAAAGGGTGGAGGAAATTATATCACGTGCAAAGGCAACAACTCACTTAATGGTGTTCTTGCTTATTTTTTTCCATAAGTCAGGCTCATGCAGACCTGCAGAGGGAAGCAGAAGAGGTGGGTCCAATGCTGGCCTGAGTAGGAGGGCAGTTGTTCCACGTGTAAACTCCAGATGCTTTGTACTTCGGTGATGCATTCCTGGGTAAGTGCTTTCTTAGTGCTGTATTCTGAGGCCACTAGGTGGTGGTATTGATTAGTTTTTCCTTAATTAGTTCTCAAATTGTGAATAGGTCTATTTTTATTTTTGAGTTCCTATAACTGAAGTTATAGTTATTTAGAGTGGAGTTAGCTTACAGCTCCTTTTTTTTTTTTTTTTTGCATGTGTAATACAGGATTATGTGTTGGAAACATTTTCAGTAAAGGCAAATTACTATCATAATGTTTATAGGTTTCTTTTTGTTATTAAGAATATTGGTAATAAAAATAATTCAATTTTCATTCAATATTCTTTATAAACTTTTCTGCTCACATAAATGAATATTTGTGGAGGCTCTTGTTGTGTATTGAGTATTGAATTAAATGCTGCAGGGAAGGAAAACAGACTGGATGCTGTTTCTTGAACTTACCAACATGTCTTGATGTTCCTGTATCAGCCTCTTTGCTGCAAGTCTTACTAGAATAAGTAGCAGGAAAGGTTTGTGAACAGCTTAATATTAAGTAGAGCAGAATTTATTTAACATTTCTATCAACAAATCAAATTGTTTTTATTACTAAACTCACAAATATAGGAGTTTAATATATCCTTTTTTAGATATCATATATTAACTCATTTTCTTTATGTTGTACATTTGAAAGTGAATTTAATGCCAATGATACTTTAAAACTTCTCATTAATAAATGGAATTATTTTCCCAAATAGGCTATGCAAGTCTATTGTTTTGAGTAATTCTTGTTCCTTGAAACTGGAGTTATGGAGAAATGTTATGGGAGAAGTATTTCTGGGTCTGTGTAATTTGTTTTCTATTTTTATTACTAAGAATGCTGGTTTCTTTCCTAGGGATAAGTTGAGACACCTTTTAGCTTTAAACATTGGTCCACTTAATTCCAACATTTTTTTTAATGAGTTCCTCTGTGAACACCAATTATCCAATGCTCTCTTTTCTCTACAAGTTGTCCCAGATACCTACCAGCTGAGTAATGAATTCACTTTCTCATTCGTTTAGGTCTCCTTGACCATCAGTGTTTGCGTTTGCAGCATCTTTATGCTTTGTTGTTTTATTTATTCTCAATATTGTATTGAGGGCCTGGGTGTTAGTGCAAGGGGCTTGTAGGCTGTGTCCAAATACAGTGGGCCTAGGGTCTCTTTTGCCCTTTGTTGGGTCCTTCAGGATATCACCTAGGATTTTCCCAAACACACTTTGTGATCTAAGTTCAAATGTCTCTGTCTCTTATGAAAGTTGACAGACACGTATTTTATGGGAAATCAATACTACACAGATTAAAATTCCCTCTGAAAAATAGTCTAAGTTTATATCTCAAGATAGCTTAATAGTTCTCTAAGAAGTAGGCTTCATTTTCAAGATGATTTTCTTCTTATATAGAGACACTGGATATTAAAAAATATAGTTCCCGATTTTCCTGCTCCCTTGGAGTCATCTGAAGCACCCACTCAACACAACACAAAAACTGAAAATAGTTAGTGAAAAGCCATAACTTTACAAGCTGCCTCAGTATAAATCCTAGTTCATAGTATTTTTCATTGAATATTAATTGGTCTTGAGCCTGTAAGTTTTTTGGAATAAGACATGTTGGTAGATTCATGCTACTAGGGTCTTTTTTATGGTTACTTCTTTAATGAGAGTTAGACCCTCATTTGGTATGTTGAGCTTTTCTTCATTCCTGTTTAGCTGCCCTCTCATTTTTAAGAAGTTTTAATAAATATTCACTTAAAATTCTCAAGTTGTATATCCTATTCCTATTGCTCTTTCTCTCAGAATGTGAATGATACCTATTTCACAGACAAGAGGCAGCAGTTTCTAATATTCCTGATATCATGTAGAAGTCATGGATATTGTCTTTTACTTAATCCTTCTTATTCTCTTTCATTCACTCTGTGAAACTGATATTTCCATTTTACAGGTTAAAATAGAAACAACAAATAAGAAACCCAAAGAAGCTAAGTGACTATTAAAAAGGGTGACAAAATGAAGTTAGAGCTTGCTCATTAGTTTTAATTGTTCTTCTGTAATCCAGTCTTTGAGTATACTGTAACTTAGTTATTCTTTCCCATATTGATATTTAATGTTCCCATATGTTTATTTTATAAATAATGCTCCCATGAATAACTGTACGTATTTCCTTGGGCATATACCTGTAAATGGAATTAGTCAATTTACTTCACACTTCACTGGCAATGAATGGGATTTCCTCTTTCTCCATATTCTTGACAATTCTTACAAGAGTTTAATATTTTTATATCTTTTGGAAGAGAAATCTCACTGATTTAATTTACATTTCTTGGATTGCATGCATATTAAACACTTAAAAATAATTTTATAGGCTATTCTGTTTTCCTTTTCTTTGAGGTCCCTGTTTATATCTGTTGTTCAATTTTTTGTTTTTGTTGTTCATATATTTCTTATGAATTTGATTGCTTTAAAAATATTTTGATACAATTCCTTTTTTAGGCTGTATTTGTTACTGATATAGCTTTCCATTTGTGCTATTATTTAAATCTTCTTAATGATGCATTTTTTGCCATATAGTAGTTTCTAAATTTGAGTTATCAGAATGAAGGCATTCTCCTATATTTTCCTCTAGATGTTTTAGAGTTATGATTTTGGTATTTAAGTATTTGATCTATCTCAAATTTATTTTGGTTACAGAGTGAGGTGGAGGTTTAATTTGACCCCCCACCCCCATTTTAGTAGTCTGTCATCTAAGTTCAGTTTATTAACTACTTCAATCATTCCCTAGTCATTTGCAATGTTATCGTATATCAACTGCCATTTATTTAGGGAATAAACACTCATATCTACCCCGGCTATTTCTGACTTCTCTATTCTATTTACCTACACAAATACCATGCTATCTGAATTATTGTAGCTTTCTCATGTAGCATATTCTCACATTTTCTTGGCTATTTTTAGTCTTTACTATTCAATATGAATTTTGGGATAAATTTCCAAAGTTAAAAAAATTTCAATATTATTTTGAACATTTTCTAACATGAACAAAATATAGCTCTTCAGTTTGTGAGAGGTTTTCTTTTATTCACTTTAATGAAGATTTATACTTTTCTTCAAAAATTCATTATGCAGCTTTTATATTTTTTCATGGAAATTTTTAACTTCTGTTGATGGGTGGTGAGATATACTTTTAAAGTACATTTCCTGGTTAAAATACTATTGAATTTTGTGTATCGATTTTGTATTTAGCAGCCTTGCTAGAACCTCCTATTAATTTAAATTTCAAGATTTTCTTTTATAGATACTTTTTTCATTTTCTATGTAGACAACCTTATTTGTAGGCAATACTGACAATTTTGTTTCTCCTTTTCTAATCTTTACACCCCTCCTTCCCTCCCTCCTCCTCTCACTCCCTTGTTTCCTTCTTTCCCTCTTTCCTATTTTTCTCTTTTCTTTCTCTCTTCCTCTTTCCTTTCCTTTTTCTGTCTTCTCCCCTTACCTCTTATATTTCCACTTTCCACTCCCTCTTTTCCTTCTCCTCCTTTCTCTTCTGTATCCCCTCTCTTTTTCATTTGTTCCTCATCACCTAGTTGTGCACATATGCTCTTTCAAAATGCTTTGAAATTTAAACCTTTTGATCAAAAACATACAATTTACTGTCAAAAGATCTTTTATCACTAATAACAATAGAGTTTATTATATTGAGTAATATTTCATTCTCCATTTTTAAGTAATCTTATGCATTTCAACATACATCGTCGTCGTCGTCGGCAGCCGTCCGTCTCGAGAGATGATGGTGTAGCTTCTTAAGAGTCTATCTGCACCGCCGAGAATGGCTGTGTAGTCCGACTCAGGAGTGACACGGTATCTGTCTCCTCCCGTGTTGAATCGACATCTTGCGATGACGCTGGAGTGTCCTCTCCAGTGGAGCTGAAGCTACAGAGCCTGGGCAGGGTGATATGGAGGGTCTGCTGTTGCCCATGCAGCAGACCCCCCCTCTCTTCGCAGCTGAAGGATCCAAGGGAAAGACGGAGTCAATACAGCTTGGCTTCAGGTGCGCCGCAGGAGTTGCCGGTGTTGACTACAACGTCAAACCGCCTTAGGGACTCCGGCTCCGGATTTTCTGTCGGGGTTTACTCCCTTAGCCTTTCCCCTGAAGAGGTATGCTGCAAGGCAGCGGAGGTTTTTTGGAGTCAGAGTTTTCCTTCTCTGATTTCAACATACATATTAACATTTATATTCTGTAATCACCTGAATCATTATTATAATACAACCACTGTTAGTGTATTTTATCTTTAACCTATAATGCTTCACATTTGTAATTATTATTTGTCCTACATCTGACATGATTATATAAATAGCACAGAAAAGAAATAGGTTAGTCAATTTATAGGCTAATCATTTGAACTTTCACTTCTTAATTTTTAGTAAAGTTTCAGTTCAAGAAAGGCCTTGGGAAATGTTAGTTATTATGTAATTTGGTTGTTTTAAAAATAACAATATTACAAGATATAAAGGTTATTATCATGTGAATATATAAGAATGGCCTCAATCATATTGAAAAGGTAGGATTGCTTTTTGTAGGAAGGTGAAGGGATTAGTCAAAGAACATATATGAAGGACCCATGGAAATGGACAACAGTGTGGGGATTGACTGTGGGAATGGGGGGGGGGGCAGGCTGGGTGGAGGAGGGGCAAAGGGGGAGAATTGAGCCAACTGTAACAGCATAAACAACAAAACATTACAAAAAGAAAAAGAAAAGGAGGAATTGCAAAATAAATGCTATAGAACAAGCCAAATTTCTTTTGCTAAGGTCTATACAGTCTGGCATGTCTGGGGAATTGGTAGTCCCTTCAGTAACAGCCAAAAACACATGAAGGAACATGGCAAATGACACATCCTGCTGAAAAGTTTGCTGTTATTCTTTTTCCTTATTTCACTAGAACCTGATTCTGGTGAGACTTCTGATACATTTCTTTTCTTTCCTTTTTTCTCCTCTCCTTGTGTCCATCCCCTAGGAATAGCAACTGAAACCCTGACAAAAGTTCAGTATAGGAAATTAAGTTCCACGGGGACCATTAACTTTATTTTTAATTTCTTTTCTGTAAAGAGACATAAATAACCTATTAAAAAGTTTTGCCTTTTTACAATAGTGAAACTTTTTCTTAAATTAGTTTTAAGAGAATTTATAATGGTTTATTTTTTATTCAATTTCTGTGCTTGCCTCATTCATTGATAATGGCATTTATTCAAGAGCTATATTTCTGACAGGCTTTGTGTAATTTTTCCAACGTCGTATTATGAAAAATTTCAAACATAAAGCAAAATCAAAAGAATTTTACATTGACCACCATACACTCAGCAACTAGAGTCCACCACTAACATTTTAGTAGATTTGCTTAGCACATATCTATATGTTTATTCATCTCTTTATTCCCTCATTAAATCTATGTCATTTTTTGATGCATTTCAAAGTAAATTGTAGATATTATTACCCTTTTCCATAAATACTTCAGCATGTATATCATTAGCAAATATGTTTTTCATTTTTAAAAAATTAATTTATTGTTGTTCTATTAGTTGTCCCATTTCCCCCCATTGCTCTCCCCCACTGCGCCCACCCCATCCCCTTCTCCCACAGTCAATCCCCACCCTGTTGCCCATGTCCATGGGTTATTCATTCTAGTTCTTGGACTAAACCCTTCCCTTTCTTTCTCCTCTTCTCCTCCCACCCCCCTGGCAAATCTTAATGTAATATGCATAGTTTTGACAAAGGGATACCGTTGTCCTCAAATTCCTATCAAGATATAGGACATAAACATAACATCAGAATAGTTCCCTCATGCCTCAGCCCAGTCCATACTTCCTTTAACCCCTCCCCAACACAGGCAGTCGCTGTTTTAATTTTTATTTGTTCTGAAACTTCAGTATGTGCTCTTCTAAAACAACACTCTGGCTACTGCACAGAGAATAAATTGTAGGAGGACAAAAGTGGAATCAGGGGTGTGATTCGTGAAGGCACTGCAGTAGTGTAGGTGAGATGATAGTGGTTTAAACTAGGCTGGTAGCAATGAAAGTGGTCAGAGCCAGAGTAAATTAGAGTTTGCTAGAAGTTGCTGGTGGACTGGGTGTGGGTATATGGCACCGCCCCTTTCTGACATGGGGAAGCCTTGACAAGAAGCAGTTTGGGATGAGAAAATTCAAGGTTTCTGTTTTGAACATGTTATATTTAAAATGCCTATCAAATTATACTCCAGGGTCAGTTATACTTATAAACTCAACCAACTAAGTTATTATATGTATATGTAACTGGGTTGGTTGGACTTTGCCTGATCTATTACAAACATTTCTTTAAAAATTTCCTGTAGCTCTAAAAATAGAAGCTGCAATCTGTTTTGGGGGTAAATTAATTTTTTCTTTTGGGAAGGCCCCTGTTGAGGAGTGCTTTGAGTCAGGTATTAATTCCTTTTTATTGGAAGAAGTGCTGATTTTTATGGAAGAGGGAAATGAGTAGACACTATCAATCTTGTAGCAGAAAAGGGGCTAAAGAGGGAAATGGACTTAAGGGGCCCATGTGAATGGAAATGGCTAAAAGATATCAAGAACAGTAATATTTAATATATTTAATATTGGTTTATTTTTCTTACTGATAATAATCTCTTTATTTTATTTTCAGCCTAAGTGAAGGTGTTACACATAGTGGCCTTTTGAATGTGGCTATTTAAGTGACTTATGTATTTTCTTTGTGCATAAAAGGTACTGTTGAGAGCTTACATGACACAGAGGCATACAAGATTATCAGAGAGGAACTATGGAAAAGTTTAGAACAGTAGTGTGGTATAAAAAAGAAAACCAGAAATTATGAAAATGTAAACAGTCTTTAGAAATTATTAGGGAAATGATTGGAGTACTTGCAAATTAGAAATTAGATTATTTAGTTGGTAAAGGACAGGGGAGCCCTCGAAGGCTGGAGGACTTGGGACCACCTAGGTAATATATCCTTATGTGTTTTGTTTTGCCTCAAAAGTGTGAAAGGAGAGAGGGGGCACAAAAGAATACTTTAGTTAGGACTATACAATTCATAATAAGTGATGAAAATTCAACTCAAAATTAGTGTTTTATAAAAAGGTAATTTATTGACTCATATAACTAAAAAGAATAACAGTGAATCTGACATTAGACACAGCTGGATCAAGGAATTATAATAACAGGATCAGACACACTGTTCCTCCATCTTGCAATGTCCCTTTGCCTCTCAGGCTCTCCCACATGATGGTAAAGACTGACTTCAGGTTTACATTTGACCAGTTTAGCAACTCTAGCAGAAAGAATGCCTCTTTTCTCATACTGAGTTTAATTAGCCTGGCAGGACTCACTTGCTAGCTAAATGAATCACTGTGACTACAGGGATTTGCATCTTTAATTGCCTAAGCTTTTGTTCCATGCTTATCACTATTTCCAGAGGTTAGGGTCAACCCCATCTAGCACCACATGGACCTACAGGGACTGACTGTGTAATTATCAAAAGAAAAAACATGCATTCTTTTACCAGAAGAGGGGATGGATGCTGGGTCATAAAGCAACGGATGTTCAATTCAAAGGGACTGAGAAAAGAAGACCAGGAGAAGAGAAGAAAGAGAAAGGAAATAGATGGAGGAGGGGGAAGGATGAGTAGGTGGAGAAAATGGGGAAGGAAAGAGAGGAAAACAAGGAACAGACAAAAAAGGGAAAGGAGAGAGCAGAGAACAGAGAGGAGAGAGATTCATCTTGAGGAAAAGCCATGTGCCCTACATGGCACCAGTGGGCAAAACTACATACAGTTAGAAAACTCAGACAAGGCACTATTCAGAAGGTTTTACATGATCGTTCTGTGTTGAAAAGAATGGGAGACCCACATCTGGTTTTACAAGCAGACAAGTTCTCTTGACACTGGGTTCATGACTTCACTTGTGAATACAAAAGGTTTGATCTGATCCCATACTGAGGATATCACATGTCCCAGGTCCTTTCACAGTTTCTTTTCTTTTTTTAAAAAATAATTTATTTGTTTTTTTAAATTTATTTATTTAGAGAGAGGGGAAAGGAGAAAGAGAAGGAGAGAAACATCACTGTGTGGTTGCCTCTCACTCGCTCCCCCAACTGGGGACCTGACATGCAACCTAGTCATGTGCCCTGACTGGGAATCGAACCAGTGACACTTGGTTCTCAGGCCAACAATCCACTGAGCCACAGCAGCCAGGGCTACCTTTCACAGTTCCAATAAATACAGGTCTGTGCTCAGGACTTTCTTCACTGCTTCTTTTACCTTTTTATTCCTCAGACTGTAGATGATAGGCTTCAACATTGGGGTTACCACTCCATGAAACAGTCCAATGATTTCATCAGGTGCTTTTGTGTCCTTTGACTTGGGCTTTATGTATATAGAAAGGGCAGACTCATAGAATAAGATGACCACAGTCAGGTGGGCTGAACAGGTAGAAAAGGCTTTATTTCTCCTTTCAGCAGAATTAATTCTTAGGATGGATGAGAGAATGAAATAGATGAAAATTAACAGAGGAATCATTCATAAAACAATACTGTACTTGCCACTGTCATGATAAGCACATTTGCAGAGGTACCTACACATATGAGTTTAAGAAGAGCCGGAATCTCACAGGTAAGATGGTCAATGATGTTATTCCCACAGAAAGGCAATACCATGTTCAGGACAGTTTGCGCTAAGGAGTTTAGACAGCTTATGATCCAAGACCGTGCAGCCATGTGCACATAAAGCACTCTGTTCATGGTGAAGGGGTACCTCAGTGGGTTGCATATAGCCACATACCAGTCATAGACCATCACAGCCAGGAGGATACACTCAGTGGAGCCCAAACCAAGAGAGAACCATCTGTGGAGCACAGCCAATGAAGCAGATGGATTTTCTCTGAGACCTAAATATGATGAGCGCTGGGGGAATGAACAATGATGTGTAACAGATGTCCAAGGATGGGAGGTTCCCAAGGAAGAAATGCATGGGGGTGTGAAGGTGAGAATCCAGGATACTGATGATGGTGAAGAGGCTATTTCTCAGGAGGGTTATCACATGCATGATGAGACAGCATGAACAGAAAGCTGGAGCTCTGGGTATTGGGAAAGTCTCACCAGAAAGAATTCGGCCAGAGAATTCCCTATCTCCATATGTCCCCTGTTACCTTCAAGGTTTAGAAAAGACAGAACTCAGGAAATTTCGATTTTTTAAATGCAGATGTATCAGATGACTTCCACTTACATTAGTTTGTTTTATTCTCAGAACAGAACCTGGAATCAGCAAGAATAGGGATATTGAGTAATTTTATTGAGGATAAAACAGGCACTGAGAGAACCATATGCCTGAGGTCACGCAGCAGCAGAGGCTAGGAACTGTGCTGAAAAATTTCAGGCTTCCTGTTAAATAAAGTACAGGGACAAACTACTTTCAAATGTGTTTACGTAAGAATCTTTCCATTCATGAACATTTTGAAATATAACTGAATTCTAATAAAGCTAGATCCAATTTAAAACATCATATATATTCAGTACCATGCCGCTTATCTTCAGTACGTCTAGTTTAAGTTACTTTTTTTTAAGTCTCAGTTACCTCAGCTACAAGTCTTAGCTAGTAAAATATGGCGAGGGGCAGGACAGAGCTATAATTTTGGCAGTTTGTTGTGAGAATTAAATTAGATAACATCTATTAAGTGGTAGGCATAGTAGGTGATTCCAACATGTCATCTAAAATTACACATAATATAGTGGAATACAATAAAATATACAACATCACGATATTAAGTATATGTTCATAAATATTATAAATTATAATTTTTAAGTACTTGATTGAGAAGAAAATTTTTTTTTTTTTTAAATTTTAGGACAAGGGCATTGAAGTTGCAGACTACAGTTAATGGAATGTGAATATTTTCTGATCCAAGAAATAATCTGATCCAGACTCAGGGGACATCTGTCCAGTTAAGAATCTGGGAGTTAAGGCCCGAAATCTGCCCTGCTTTAATATATCACTTCATGTAACCTTTCTTCCTAACTTTTGTGATTTTCCAATGCTTTTCTTCTCTATTCTTCTTTCTTCACCTCTTACCTCTTAGATGCATATTTTGTGTTTTTTCCAGGCAAATTCACATTATTTTATAAGTACTTATTAATATGCATTTTTCCTCAATTTTTATATTTGATACTTTGGAATGCATACACAGGTCTTCCATATTATTTTAAGTTTTGTTCATGGGTCTTCCACATGTGACTGATTGATAATGGCTAATTTTTATTGAGCACTTTGTTGTAAGCCCATTATAGTGTTGTAAACTCATACATTGAATGCATTAACTCACTTAATCTTCAATACAACTCTGGATAACTTTTTTTATTCCCACTTTTCAGGGAAAGAAACTGAGACAAAAGCTTAAATGATGTTTACAAGGTCACAGAGATAAAGCTAAAGACAAAATCCAATACCCATTTGTCTGGCTTCACAGCCAGCCCTCTTAACCACCAGAATCCCTCTCACAGATTCTGACACTGATTGAAAGCAAGAGAAGACAACTAAAAAAACGTTCCTTTGCTATGTTTACCTGAAATAGCAAGCATTACTTGCTTGTGTTCTTTCTGACTGTAAATGGAGTAATTAACTCTAAAGGCTGGATCACAGCCTTCTTCCTGTAGCCTTTGGAGTATGGTGTCCATAGTTTTCAACATCTAATAACTATATGTCCATAGTTTTCTCATAATTATGAGAGTTAGCATAAATAAGAATAATGATATGAGATTTCTTAGCATTACATTTGTTTCTACCGGTCACACATCTGGAATCCTTTAATTTTTGTCTTTATTCTGTAAATTAGTATATACTTTAGGACCTGTAATGGCCCTAATTCTTGTCTTTGTGCCTTAAAAAAAAAAAAAAATCAAACTCATCTTTTGCTAAGCTCTGTCATTTTATACCTTTACATTATTAAAAGCTCAACTGTGCTTCAGTCTTTTTATATTTATTCTAAGATGGCCAAACGTGATAGAGACTTATTATATAAAGGCCTAGGTGTTATACCCTAGTATCCTACTGTACGTTGTTACACCACTGTCATAGGCTGTGTGTAGTGGGCTATGGCGGTAGGTTGGAAATATTGCTGGTCATGTCTTCACACAGCAACCACACATCCTCCTTGGCCTTTTTGTATGCAGAGAGTTTGAAGACATGGATGAGGGGCTTACTCCTTGGCTCGCCGTAATGACAGTACTTCGCAGTTTATTTCCTCTCCATTCCCTTTCCATATCATTTTCCTTCTTCTTGGAATGTATGACCTAGACAGTAATTTTTGTAAGTTGACAAAATAGAGATGATAGCACCAATGTCTTAGTATGTTGGAAAATATTCCCTTCTTCCTGCACCTCCTTTCCTGTCTCTAGTCATGTTGGAATAATTTCCACAAAATAATCAGATAAGGCAGAAGGTTTAATTTGTCTGAAAACACTTGTGACGGAAGAGAAATAGAGAGGGGAAGAGAATGAGGCAGAAGAGAAAGGAGGAAAAGGAATTAATATTTACTGTTAAAGAAAATGCTCTAAACTTAATATTTGTGTCCTGGGGTTGGGATTGTTTGGAAGAAAGGGATGAAGGAGGAATGACTGTCTTTCTCTCTATTCAAAAAAGTTTTCTAGTGAGGGATATTTTTCCATAATCTAGGATGAATAAGAGAAAGAAAGAAAAAACAAACCCAGTAATTTTGTCAAGGACAATTGATCTATCACAAAAAGCCTATCTTAATTCCCTCATTTTCCTTTCTGCCCATTTCTGCCATTGCTCCTCTCCTGATGGAGTCAAGGAAGAAATTATTGAGTGGGCCTTCTCCCTAAGTCTCTTCATCTGCCTTTCAACAACAGTTATCCTAACAGAGAAATACAATCTAAGAAAAAACTGTGTGCTTGCTGTGCAACACGACTTTAAATCCTCTAGCCACTTCTTCAACCACACTGTCACCCCAAGTCCCTCTAATGTAGAAATTCTGAAGCCACTACTGTTACCCTCAGTTCCCTGAAATAGCCATGCTGAATTTATTCTGGTTTCCAAAAATACTGCATTCTCTTTATGCACCAGTACATGCTGTTATCTTAAGCAGGAAGGGCTTCTCTCAACTTAGGTATTATCTTTTGTGGGAAAATTTTCTTACCTCTTTGTCTAAGTAGGATGCCCCTGCTGTGTGCTATCACAGAAGCCCTGTGCTTTCCACTCCCCTAGTATCCTTTATTTACTCTTTTATTCATCACATATACTGTGATGTATGATAGGGATCCCACTGTAAATACTAGACTTTCAAAATGGACACTGGATGAAGAATGCTTGTGATAGTTATTTTATATTTTAAGAAAGAAATAATTTATGTGCTATATAACATGTTCAAATGTGAAAAAGTTTTGGAACACTTTGCAAATTATTTTAGCAAACTAAAATTGCCTTTTTTTACTCAGGCTCTCAAAGAAAGACTGGTCCCACTTATGAATTCATATGCAAAGAATACAAAGTCCATCAAAACTGCCTACTAAAATGATGCCATTTATTTTTATTAATGCGTGGAATTCCAAATTAATGCTTGAAAATATATCAATATAATATACAAAACAAATTGGTAACAAAAATAAAATATATTCTTATCTAATGATACTCCAAAGCAATGATAGAATACAGCATTAATTCTTGATAAAACCTTTTAGTAATCTAGAGCTAGAAGGATAAACCATTAAGATGAAAAAGAGTATTTCTTTCAAACATTGGCTAACATACTTCCAAATGATAAGATGCTGGAGATAATTTCCCTAAAAGTAATTTGCAGGTTCATTATTATTATTAATGTTTTTCCTAAAAGATTCAACAATAGAAGAGAAAAGCAAATGTAAGTGACATTGTATGTAATATATTTCAAGTTCAATCATGCTTCAACAGATGCTACAAGTTTTTTTCTTTAGGCTGCTGAAGTTCTAGTGTGTAGTGATTATGGTATACACATGAGAAGACAATGTCACATGTAATATCACCAGTGAAAATTGTATTCTTGGAGAAGAGTTAAGGACAAGGGAGAATGCTCATGATATGATATTACACAAAAAAGGGAAGCTCTAATAATGGTTGCATTTGGCTTTTTGAAGGTTATGACAATGTTGGAGGACTGGAAACAGAGCTTCCCTTCATAGTCCATTCTTTATGAGTAAACACCAAGTTTTAGTATTTTAATCCCCTCCACATTTATGTTCTTTCAGCATCTTCATAATCATCTAGGTTTTAGGTAGGAGAACATTTACTTTAGTGAGGAGACTTTTTAGCTCATCTATAATAATTACACCATGAATAAGGGGATGGGACACATAATATTAAAAGAGGAACAATCAATTGCACTTCAAATAAACAGAATGTGTTTTATTGTTTATTTTTCTCTAGATGTTTCATAGTCATAGTGTTTTTTGTTTTCTCTTTTATTATCATTTATGTATTTAATTTGCCTCAACTTTATTTGGGGCAAAGTGGGGGTAGATTTTTAATCTTTTAATGTAATACTATTAGTCTAACAGTCAGGCACCACTTATTAAATAGTTCATTAATTTTCTCCTGATTACTGATGCCATTTTATATCAAATATCAAATTTATTTAGGATAAACTTCCATAGGTGCCCATGGTGCTTCTGAATTCTGTACTCTGTTCCTTTGGTATATTTGTCTTTACCTTCACCAGTAGCTCCCTATGTGAAGTACTATAGCTTTTGTCTTGATATCTGGTATATTGAATATGTATTTCTTATTCTAATGTATTTTCTTGCACTTTTTAAATGAACTTTAGGATCAGCTTAACAAATGTAAAATGTCTTATTATATTTGGAATTATAATAAAAAAATTTTTAACTTTATTTTTATTGTTGACTCTGTTACTGTTGTCCCTGTTCCCTCCCTCTTTTGCGCACCTCCATCCAGCCCTACCCGCTTCCCTCTGGCCTTCACCACACTGTTGTCTGTGTCTATGGGTCATGCATGTATGTTCTTCGGCCAATCCCTTTGCCTTCTTTCATCCAGTATCCCCTTCCCCTCTCCCTTCAGACAGCTGTCAGCCTGTTCCATTTAGCCATGCCTCTGTTTCTATTTTGTTCCTCAGTTTATTTTGTTCATTAGATTCCACATATAAGTGAGATCATCTGAGAGTTACATTGAATTTTTAAATGTTGGGGCAAATTAATATATTTATTTTTTTATTTCCTAACAAGGAACAAAATAGAGCTTCACAATTTACTTGGGTTATTATTATTTTTTAAAAAATTTTTAGAGAGAGAGGAAGAGGGAGGAGAGAGAGAGAGAGGGAGAGAAACAGAGAAACATCAATTTTTTGTTCCACTCATCTATGCATTTATTGTGTCTTGAATGTGCCCTGTCTGGGCATTGAACCTGCAGCCTTGGTATATGAGGGTGATGCTCTAATCAACTGAGCCACCTGGCCAGGACTTTCCTTGTTTTTTTTTTTTTAATGTCCTTGAATAATTTTGACATTTGATAGTTATTGTCATTAAGTTGTCAATATTTTGTTTTTTTTTCAGTCTGTTTCTAACTTACCAATTATTTTTTAGTATGTTTTAAATTTCCAGGTTTGAAAGACTATTGGGGGGATTATATTTCCAATATTTATTTTTAATACTTTTGCATAGTGGCCAGAGCTGAGGTTTGAATGATACTGATTCTTTGGTACTTATTGAGATTTGCTTTCTCTTCTAATGTTGCATTAATTTTTATGAATATTTCATTTGGTTTAAAAAATATCTTCTAATGTTTTAATGCAAAGTTGTGCGTATGTGTGTGTTTATTCACATGTTGGAGACAGATATATTAAATTTCCCCTTTTTATTGTAGATGTCTTTTTCTTGTAATTCTGTCAGTATTCAGATTGTTTATATTGAAGCTGTGATGTGAGGTGCATAAGGTTCAAGACTTTTTTTCTTATTGGTAAATTCTCTAATAATGCTTTTTGCCTCAAGGTCTTTTTAGCATAATTTAATTAAAACTGCACTTTCTTTTGACTGGCATTTGTGTGGTATACACTTTTTCATCGCATACTTTCCACCTTTCTGTCTCACATTTTAGGAATTTTTCTTATAAACAGAATATAAATGGTTAGTTAAATTTACTGCTGGCATGAAAGATCATTTTAGCATTAGAAAATATGTTAATGTAATTCTCCACAATATTTAAACACCATCATCAAAATTGTTTAATATTATTTTTTCTGAAATATCCAACTAATAGTTATTTTTTTCTAGGATGCTGAACATCTAGTATGTGGTGGTGGAACATGTTATAATATGTGAGAAAACAAATTTACTTGTTATAGCACTAAAAATTGTTATCTTGGAGAAGAGTTAAGGATAAGGAAAAATGCTCATAATATAATCTTATGTGATAAAAGCAAGTTTTGTGGCATCACAACTGCATATATATGTATCTGGAAGAAACCACACCAAAATATTAATTATGGTTTTCTTGGTCAGACTCTGAAAGATAGAGAGGGAAAAGACCACCTAGGGGCTTTGGGACCCGAGGCACCATAAAGGAGTGGTCTCCTGGGTTTTCTTTTTGCCTTCTGTATGTTCCAGACCTAGTACTAGGTAAGCCAGCCACTTTGAAATAACTATTGGACACAAAAGAAGGACCTAGAAAATCTTACTCTCTCTAGTCATAGGACCAGAAAAGGAGTGGCTTAGCAAGACAGAAAGCATTATGCCAATAGTTGCCCTATTTCAGCCAAACACCAGAGAAAAATACCGCAACCCTACCTCCTCTCCCCCACTTTCAGCTCCAGCCAGGGATGCAGAAGAGGAATAGTGTGGAGTAAAGGCTTTCACCACAGCCCAGTGAAAATTAATCTTCCCACTACTGTGTCATAAAGATCATGTGAGAAGCCTAGACTTCTACCCCATTTGGAATAAATTAGGTAGTGACTCCCTTTCCTAAAGGACATGGTTTTAGAGGAGGCCTGCTAACCCAGAAGATTTGAAGAAGATTTGTTCTCATAGTTCCTAAATAAAAAAGATACGAATGGATATTACTCTTCATACAAAGATTCAGTCATTTTAATTTGAAGAGAGGGTAAGAAGCCTGTGGAACAACTTCAACTGTATGAACATTCATATCATGGGGGTGCTGGAAGGAGAAAAAAGAGAGCAAGAGATAGAAAACCTATTTGAAAAAAATAATGACCAAAACTTCCCGAGCCTGGTGAAGGAAATAGGCATACAAGTCCAGGAAGCACAGAGAATCCCAAACAAGATGAACCCAAATAGGCCCACACCAAGACACATAATAATTAAAATGCAAAAGGTTAAAGACAAAGAGAATGTGAAAAGCAGCAAGAAAAAAGCAGTTATTTATTTACAAGGAGGCTCCCATAAGACTCTCAGCTTATTTCTCCATAGGAACTTTGCAGAAATATTTAAAGTGATGAACAGAAAGCAAGTGCGTACAACCAAGATTACTCTACTCATCAAAGCTGTCATTTAGAATCACCAGACAGATAAATAGCTTCCCGGACAAGAAAAATACTAAATGAGTTTATTACCACCAAACCAGTATTACATAAACTGTTGAACAGTCTACTTTAAGAAGAAGGGAAAAAAAAGATAAAAATATGCAGAGTAAAATGACAATATATACATGTCTATCAACAATTGAACCTAAAAAACAAAATAAACAAAGAGAACAGAAACAGACTCATAGATACAGAGAATATTTTGATGGTTGCCAGATGGGAGGGGTGTTGGGAGGATGGGTGAAGGGGTTAAGAAGTGAGGTTAGTAGTTACAGAATAGTCATGGGTGTGTAAAATACAGCATAGGGAATATAATCAATAATATTCTAATAACTATATATGGTGTCACGTGGGTACAGATTTGTCAAGATGATCACTTAGTAAGTTATATAATGTCTAATCACTGGGTTGTACTCCTGAAACTAATATAATATTGTATATCAACTGCAATTGAAAAATGAAAAACGACTTAAATAAATAAATCAAAATAAGAAACAAAAAACTAATAATACATTAAGTTATAAAATATGTCAATACATTTTGTAAATCAAATTGTAAAAGAATGGGTTCAGAAAATTTATTTGTGCTTTCAAAATCTATATCATTTTCTCTGGAATTATTTTGTATTCCATATGGAATTAAGTATTTTTCCCTTTGTTCATTTTAGAAATGGAGAAAAACTTTATTCTATCATTGTCACAAAAGAATACTAATCTTTTTACCTCCTTATGTCTCTTGTCATGGCTAGTTTTCCATAGGGATCTTAAGTCTTCTGAGTGGCTGCTATCCTTTGCACCTAAACAAAAATTAGATTCACCATCCTTATGGCAGGCTTTTTAAAATTTTTTATTTGCAATAAATTCAATATGTTCTTTAAAAGAATGAAAAGGAAATTTTAGAATTGAAAAATATAATAATGGAATAAAAATTTCAGTGAATGCACCCAACAGCAGAACAGAGATGTTAATATGCTGTTTTTCAGCAATGTTTGATTTTCTGTTATTTTCCTAACTTAGAGAATCAAAGATCATTGTCTAACACATGTATTTTGGGTTATAAATTTTCTTGTAAACACTAGCTTTAGCTGGATCTATAAGTTTTTATTAGTGTCTTCATTTCAAAGTAGTTTTATATTTGTTGTGACTTATTCCTCATATTCTATGTTATTACGAGTGTATTATATAAATTCCTAACACTTAGGGAATTTTTAGTTATATTTTTTCTAAAATTTTTTTTCTTAATTCTATGTGGTCTAAAACATTCGATAAATGATTTAAGTTGTTTGAAAGTATTTGAGGCTTATTTTAAGACCCATATATGATTGTAGTATTCATTCTGCTATGTATTTCTTATTTCAACTGTTGTGTTTTATATCTAGCATTACCATGTGATACTTGCTTATTGTCCCTGGCTGGTTTGGCTCAGTGGATTGAGCGTCGGCCTGCGAGCTAAGTGTCGCTGGTTCGATCTTACAGTCAGGGCACATCAGAGAAGGAAAACTCTGACTCCAAAAAACCTCCGCTGCCTTGCGGCATACCTCTTCAGGGGAAAGGCTAAGGGAGTAAACCCCGACAGAAAATCCGGAGCCGGAGTCCCTAAGGCGGTTTGACGTTGTAGTCAACACCGGCAACTCCTGCGGCGCACCTGAAGCCAAGCTGTATTGACTCCGTCTTTCCCTTGGACCCTGCAGCTGCGAAGAGAGGGGGAGTCTGCTGCATGGGCAACAGCAGACCCTCCATATCACCCTTCCCAGGCTCTGTAGCTTCAGCTTCACTGGAGAGGACACTCCAGCGTCATCATAAGATGTCGATTCAACACGGGAGGAGACAGATACCGTGTCACTCCCGAGTCGGACTGCACAGCCATTCTCGGCGGTGCAGATAGACTCTTAAGAAGCTACACCATCGTCTCTCGAGACGGACGGCTGCCGACTTGCTTATTCCTGCTTTATGCCACCAATATTCTTCCGTATCTCATTAAGGACATTTCTTTTGCTCATTCAAAATTTTTGCTCTCTATGTTCAATAAATTCTGCTTCATATGATCTTGGGTTGTTCGTTTTATTGTCTTTTATAATTGTTGTCACATTATTAGTCTCTATGGAATTCATTTTCTGAAAGAAAGGCAAAAATTCAGGCCCTACCTAATTCATGCTACTTCAGGTGGGTTCAAGTTTGGGGATCCCCATTTGTGTATAAGCAAATATGTTTCCCCACCTGGAAACCATCATCCTAAGAGTACATTCCTTCACCTCTTTCTGGATACTACTCTAAGTCCCTTTTTTCACTGATAAAAATATCCCAGCTTTTACAGTGAGAAAAGGCAGAAGGAGGGACCTCTTTAGGTGGGCTGCTCTCTGTGCCCTTAAAGTGAATTGTTCATGCTTTACCTGTTCTTAGTTCTGTATGACTCTCATGTTACTTTGCCTGCCTTAGTTTGTGAGGGTTAGTGGAGGGAGGGTCAGTGTAATTTCTCCATGGCAGTGCAGTGAACAAGGAAGAATCAGACTCAAAACTACTCCCTCAATCCATCTCTTATCAGTGGCTATATTTGGCTTCCTTGGGTTTCTTCTAGTTTCAATCTATTCTTCAGAGTGATACATTTTAAATCTTTATGGCATTTCCATGTTTGAGTGAGGAAGAATTTAGAAAGTTATATTGATTTCCGCTTCCCAGAACTGGGAATATATTACTTTCACAATAAGTTGTTTATTGAATGATTAATTAGATTAAAAAGTAAATAGTTCCTGGAACAAGGAGGTCTCAATTAGTAAATACGGAATGAACTAAATCAGAAAGGGAGAAGATGAGGGAATAGACTAGGACTTGGAAATGTTGAAGAACAGTAGTTGATCCTGAGTCTCAATCAAGTTCATCCTAATTGTTTCTTCTAATCATATTTGCCCTGGAAAAGGATAGAAGGTTGAGAAACTATAGGTGATATTTATGTGGTGGGTGGGTACATTTGAGACAACAATATATAATCACGTATCTACCAAAATGGCTTAGGAAAATACAGTAAATATTCTCCTCTTTGCCTCATTTAAAAATGTTAAAAATTGTGCTGTCTCACAGCATTGTTGTGTGCAGTACAGCCCAGACACCTGGGCTTTAGGAATGGCCAGAACTAGCCGTGTTGCTTGGTGCGGCAATGTGGGCTTGCACTGGATTCCATGTGAGCCCTGGCCACAGGAAGTTAGGGTTGCCAGGTAAGCAAGTAAAAATACATAACACTCAGTTAAGTTTGAATTATTTCTAATTGCCTTTGCGTATGTACACTGGGATAAAAGAAAAATATTGCACAGGAAAAACTTGTACTAAAAATTATTTGTTGTTTATCTGAAATAAATTATACGTATCTATATTACATACCTTTTTAATTTTATTTCTATAATTATTTGGCTCTAACATTTATTTGTTTTACATAATTTGCCTATAAAACTTCTTGCAGTTACATTTGCAGTGTAATATAGCTTTACTGTGGTCACATCAAAACTATTTAATTCCTTTGTCCACTGAACATTCATTAATGAGAAAACGTGTTCAACATTTGCATTACGAGCTACTATATTGAAAAAGTATTTGCATAAAGTTAAGAACTCTGAGAATTGCTCTTCAAATTTGATTTGCTGAAGCATATAATACCATTTTTCATGGTGTAAGTTGCTTTCCTATTGTTCTACATTATGGTACAGCTTTTGCTCAACAACTTCCTACAAATGTTGTCCACTGACAAAAAATAGTGCTGTTATCAAATTTTATTCCATTCTCTTTAACAGCACACACGATAATTTTAACTGTTTTAATGCTGAAGAGTATTTCATAACACCCATGTAAAATGATTTAATTTTCCAAGATTTGACATTGATTTCAAAAGACAGTCATGACAAGTGTCATAATAATTATCCACTCTAAATCTTCTTACTGTTCCAAGTGACGTACAGCTCTCTCACTTCATGGAAATTGCTGATGTGGCCAGCTCTGTGTTATCTCATGCCAATGTGGGCATGACTGAAGGACAGGGTGGATAAGTCTGGGGTATTGTGTATGTATAGTGTGGGTCAAAAGTAGGTTAACAGTTGTTCATATGGAAACACAATAATTAGTAACTAATAATACAAGAATAAGCTGTGTTTTGTGTACTCACAACTTAAACCTACTATTGCCGCACCCTCTATTTGAACAGAGGACATGAGTGAGGAAGATTAAAATGACTGTGCATACAATTCTGTTTTAGAGAGACCAGTGATAACAGAATGAAGCTTATGGGGTCCGAGACTCCAGGATTTAGAGGGCAAAACAAAGGTGATTAGCAGATAATTTACTAAGAACAGAGCATCATTTTGACTTAGTATTGCATCTCTCCATCAGATACAGTCTATTTTAATTTCCATGTCTTGATCATTTTACCTGGGTAGCAGTTTGAAATTTGGTCTTCCCAGAGAATGTCAAGTCAGAAGAATGATTTGTTTTGTGAGTTACACTTAAATTAAATTGTATTAGCAACCTTGTTTTAATTGCTGCTAAGGGACTTCATCCCAAAAGTATTAGAATGTTTCTAAATTCTATTCAATCCACATTGTGAACTTTAAATTGCTTTTGGGATTTAGAAACATCCTCAAAGCAGTAAAGACTTTAAGTTGCTTTGGTGCTCTATTGGCTGGTTCTTTAAAGGAGCCCCTCATAGTGAAATGACTGCAGAGCCCACCTTTCATCTTTACAGGAAGTCAGTTCTATTTTACCACTGGTAAATTATTATTATTTTTAACAATAACAATGGTAGTACTTGATGTTAATGAAAACTAAGAAGCAGATAGTTTTTTTAGTTATCTTACTGAACTTATTGGGATGGAATATATGACACCAGCAATCTCATGAAATAGTAGGACTTATGTTTCTGGCATTTTAATATAGAAATATTCTATATTCCAGTGAAGTGGGATACAGATAATTATAACATTGTGAATGTTTAGTAATATTTTGAGTGACTTACCCCTCTTTATTATGGGTAATCTGAACATGCAGGGAGAGGGAGATCACAAGAGCAGCTGTTAGAGTAGAGGGAGTTGATTTCTGTGCAAGGAAAAGATAACGTATTTTCTCATACTTAGAAGTAAAAGAGTAAATCCCCTGTCACTTAAATTCTTAGTTTATACATTTACTTATAATTTGGCTCTAGACTGAGATATACGCACTAGAGTTTTTCTGAGATCAACTTGTTATTCGTTAATGTGTATCAGGTAGGATAGTTACCTAAATGTTCCAATTTGTACTGAAAACGACAAAAAAATTTTTATCTAAAAATGTTTTCTTTTACACACACACACACACACACACACATACACTGAGAATAGTGATTTTTGTTAAGGCTAACATGCGAGCTGTGGAGGAATATATATAATGATATAATGGTGGCCAATAATATTTTATATGATTTACATTTGTTTGATCAAAATGTTATGTGATGCTGCATTCAAAATAATTTCAAATTCATAATGTGAGATACATAATTGTAACCCAGTTATGTGTTTTCTGATTTTTTTTTTTTAACAAGGACATTTTTTTTTGAGCTAAAGTCTCTTATGAGATCTAAAAGTCTAACTGATCTTAGCTTAGAAGATTGTAACATTCTTATCCTATCTGTGTATCCAATTATAGGTCCATATTACCCATAAGGAAGCAACTTAAGGATGCACACAACCCTTATGAACACTGCTTTAACAGACCCACATGCAATCTGACTGCTGCAGAATTCCTTTTGGTGAAAGAAAATATTAACATGGGAAATACCAATCAGTCTTCTGTGACAGAATTTGTCCTCTTGGGGCTTTCTGGCGACCCAGAGCTAGAGGCCATTTACTTTGTTTAGGTCCTATGTATGTACCTGGTGATCCTGCTGGGAAATGGAGTCATCGTCATTGTAAGGGTCTATGGCTCCCACCTGCATACTCCCGTGTACTTTTTCCTCAGTAACTTATCATTCTTGGACATTTGCTACACCAGTTCTCCTGTTCCCGTATTTCTCAGCAGCTTTTTAACTTCAAGGAAAACCATTTTCTTCTCTGGATGTGGAGTGCAAATGTTTCTCTCCTTTGCTATGGGAGCCACAGAGTGTGTCCTTCTAAGCATGATGGCTTTCGACCGCTATGTGTGGCCATCTGTAACCCTCTGAGATACCCCATGATTATGAGCAAGGCTTCATATGTGCCCATGGCTGCTGGGTCCTGGATTGCAGGGGGTGTCAATTCTGTGTTGCAAACCTCACTTGCAATGCGGCTTCATTTCTGTGGGGATAATGTCATCAATCATTTTACTTGTGAAATCTTGGCTGTCTTAAAATTGGTCTGTACTGATATCTCCATGAATGTTATTTGTATGTTTGTTGCTAGTGTGATTTTTCTTGTTGTCCCAGTGCTTTTCATTTTTGTTTCATATGTTTTAATTATCTTCACCATCCTGAGGATTCCTTCAGCAGAGGGAAGGCACAAAGCCTTCTCCACCTGCTCTGCCCACCTGACAGTGGTGTTTATATTCTATGGAACCATCCTCTTCATGTATGCAAAACCCAAGGCTAAAGACTCTTCTGGTGCAGACAAAGGACAAGTCACAGAAAAAGTCATCTCTCTCTTCTACGGAGTTGTGACACTTATGCTCAATCCTCTCATCTATAGTTTGAGGAACAAAGATGTGAAGGCAGCTGTGAAGAATATACTATGTCGGAAATACTCCTCAGAGGGAATGTAATGCTATTTTTTTTTTATTTATTGCTTTACTCTGAACATAGGACTAGTTCTTACCTGAAGTCTCAAAAATAAAAATAAGGATTAGTAGTACCATTAATCCCTGAAACTTATTTTTCTGTTCCTGGTATTTAAATGTGAGAGGAATCTAGGGTCTACCTTTTTACTTTATGACTAGATTGAGGAGTAAAGGGACAGAAATTTATGTATAAAAGAATTCTCAATCAAACCACTCACTTTCTCATGGACAACAGAATTTAGTTCTGGAATGATGAGTTTTATAATCTATGGGAAAGGAAATATTATTTTACTACTTTAATTTCTTATCCACTATGTGCATTGGTTTTCTAGTCTCATATCTTTTTTTTTAGGAAGTAGAAAGTGCCTTGTTAAGGGGCAGAATACTAAATGAACTTAACATTAAATAATTCATAATGAGGCAGTTTTTGATTATTTAGATGGGAAGGGTGAGCGCTTTAGGACGTCAGGTGTCTGGCCTAGGTATGTCATAGAGAGACAAGAGTAGAAAAATGAAGCTGTTTTTTTTCCTAGGGCTGATTTTCTTTTGGCTGCAAACTGGCACACACACTTCTCTGCAGAGGTGTTCTATGTCACTGACTAATCCCTACACTCTATAGTATTTTCCCCTCAGCTATTCAGTATTCACGTTGCTCTGCATATATTCATTTGTGCTCACAAATATATTTATGTGTGACAATGTAGGGAGACCTAGAGTCAAATATGACTTTGGACAATCTCTGAATTCACTCATTGTCTGAAATTCAGTTTCATCATTATTAAAATTCAACTTGAATGGATCACTTGGTCAGTGAGCTAGTGAAATCCTTTATGTGAACATGTTGGAAAACTTTAAGTACTAGAAAGATGGGAAATATTAAATTATAATTTTACTCACGTGTTTCTTGATAGCCGGGACTAGATCCTTTATTTCTTCTGTGTTCCACTATAGCCTAGTATTATATCATAGTTTATGTGTTTTTAGGTCTATAATAGGAGCCCCATAAATATAACACATCTTGTTTAGTTGATTGAATTACTGAAAATTGGCTGATTGAACTAAATTTAGACTATATTAATATCAGTGAAGTTAGGTATTTATCATGCTAAGGTGAATGAGAAGATAACTGGAAATAAAGTCACAGACACAAATGCTTCTAGTCCATTCCTTCCTCAATCAGACAAAATGAAGGCTGACTTCCAGAGTCCACCTCCTTTAGCCACATCATCCTCTTTCATCACTTTCTGCTAATGCTCCTTTCCTGTGCCTTATTCAATTGTAAACATCCAGGAATCCACAATTAACTACCCTATTTTTCAGAATTCAATGAACAAATTAGGAAGGTAAGTGATGAGATGAAAAGTAATATTTAAATAATGCAGCATTTACACATGCTATTTATAAGGTAACATATATATACATACTATTCTAAATTACCTTACTATTTCATTTAGATACAGATACCCAGGAATTTCTTGTTCAGTGTCCTTATTTTTAAGCACCAGAGAGCAAATGAGGAAGGCAGTAGATGGATAAGGCATTATTATTTAATTAATGAATAATGAATACTATCAGGTTTGCTGAGTGTCATATATACATTATCTTTTAAAATTATTTTTATTAATGATGATAGGTAGTCTTAATGTAAGTGTTGTCTTTCTTTTTTCAAATTTGTGATTACTTCACTCATTTATTCAACACTGTGTATGTGTCTCTTAGGGGCTGGAAATTCAATGCTGGATATGTTATTTTCCCTACTCTCAAGGATCAGTTCCATATGGCCTTTAAGGTAGATGAGAAAATGTAGGCTCATATAAAAGTCACATATGTCATAAATGGCAGCTAAGACCTAAGCCCGTTGTCTGTCTCTACTTCTATATTAATTTTATAATATGTTTGAGGAGTAAGTTAAATATCAAGAGGTATTTCAGGAGGACAAAAAGAACTGTGATAATTTCTTAAAAAATGAGAATAGGTTCCCTATTAATGATGTGCAATTTTTCTGAAGAAGAACTATAATTTTGAGTTTGAATTTTAATTTTGAATCAGGATCTTTCCATTTGTACCGCAAACTGAATTACCTTTGTGGCAAAAACAAAACAAAACAACAATAAAATTTCTTTCTCTTGCAAGGCATTTTGACAACAGTCTTTAGAAATCACCACCATATATGTAGAGTTAAATTAAAATAGTTAAAAAAAATAAAATCTAAGTTTATAGTTCAGGATTGGAGCAGAAATATAAAATCAGAGGAGCAATGGTATCTTAAGAAACACCATTATATGTTACAACTTAATAGTCATTCAAAGGGGAAATTTTTATGACCTCTTTTGTATCTTCTATTTAATCCTTTATCTTCCATTACATATAAAGATTAGCTGCTATTTTCCAAAAGTATTCAGAATTGTAGTTTGGGGATGAAATATTATATAAAGTATAGATCTTATTTCCCTGTGTTATATTTCAGATATCTGGACTTTATTTTTACTGTTCTTTTTCCATTTTAATGAATTAATCAGTTAATGATTGCCCACTATTTTTCATTCTCGTGGCAATGGGTTTCATAAAGAGAACAGTGAGCCCTGGTTCTGCCATTGGTAAGATTTCAGAAGCTAACACATGGTTATAGCATAGAAGAAAATTGCTGTAGGTGGTTAGTGTCAGGGTAGCATGGACAAGGGAGTCACTAACCCAAGGGAGTATTGGAAGGCTTTACAGAGGATATAACACTTGACCTAGTTCTCTTGTTATTGTTCAGCTTTCACTAGAGAAGAAGGAGAAATGTGAAAATGCAGAGGAAATAGCATGTGTGGTTATCCTTCAGTGAGAAAGAACATGAAATAGTTGAGTAGCTATGCAGTGAGTGGAGCACAGTATTGCAAAGGGAATGAGGGTAACATGGGCAGGAAACAGGGAGGTATAGTATGTAGTTGGAAATGTAGGTTGGGGCCAGATGAGGTCTTTGGGTAAAATGAAAAAATTGACAAGTACAAACAAACAAGTATATCAAAAGTATTTCAAATACTTATATTTGTTAGGTAGCTATATGTGTTATATAGTTTTTGAAAGGCTTAATTTCAAATATTTTTTTCTTGTCCCTATAAGTTTGCTTGTATTTCTTAGACTACTTAGCCCTACACTTTTAAAAATGAGAGTACAGTCATTTTAGAACGTGATATAATTGGACTCTTGCTCTTCAGATTTCTTTCTAACCCTGAAATTCAGTGAGTCAACACATGACCTTCTTTAGTTCTGTTTATATTAAAAACCTGTGTCTCAAAATGTGTTTCTTTTTTTTTGTGTAACTGAACTCAAAGATGTCAGTTTCTCATTATTTTCTCCAGAAACAGGGTCTACTCATTAATTTTCATAGCTCCAGGTATATACCTCCTTATTCCTGAGGTGAAAGATGATAGAATTGAGCATGGGGATGACTACCCCATAGAACAAGGTAATCATTTTTTCTGAAGTCATGTCTTCGGACTTCAGCTTCATGTACAAAAAGAATATTATCCCGTAAGACAAAATCAACACTGTTAAGTGATCTGAGACCATGGAAGAGGCCTTCCCCTGCCCCCTTTAGCTGAATTCATTCTCAGTATAGCATGGATTATGAAAATATAGGAAATGAAAATGAGCACTAATGGACCAAGTGAAAATACTACATTGTCCCATGTTGTTACACTCTCATTCAAGGAAATAGCTGTTGCAGGCAAGATTTATTAAAGTAAATATTTTACGAAAAACTATTAATGTATTGAAGTTTGAGAGACTCTACACTAGATCAGTGGTTCTCATCCTTGATTGAACATTAACATCATCTGATGCCTAATTATGTTAGAAAAGTTAACTCATAGCAAAGAAAAGAAAAGTAAAACTTCTATTTAAATTGTTTTAAGCAATTTCTTTAGGCCTGGAGATTACACACTGAGTCTGAGTTGAACTGCATGTAATTGGGGTATTTTCTACATCTTAGGTGATAACATAACAGATAGTTATAGCTTTTAAAAAAATCGTTTTTTTTTTTTTTTTTTTTTTTTTTTTTTTGGTGCGGGGCCTTATTTGGCTTTATAAAATTATCACCCATGTCCCAGCATCAATGAAATAGGTTGAAAGAAGTAGTAACTAAAACTTCTCTGCCAAGAAAAGTAAAGGAATAATTTCATTTGCTTGAAACATCGTTCTGGTGGGATTTAATTGGGTGCTTCACTTAGGTGATGTTGGATATAGGATTTTGAGGATCCCCTGTGACTTGAGGAGAAAAAAGCAAGAAATGGGGAAGGAGCTCTACTCTTGGGAAGAAAGCCTAGAAGGCTGTCCAGGAAGCAATTCCTTGTGCTCAGGTCACTGAATTTCAGAAACAATGTTAAACCCCAGTTTTAACTTGTTTCCTGTTCAGTGCTGTAATTTTTTTCCCCATTACTTTTAGACCTTAGCAAAAGCCTGTTTTGCCTGGATTAGTGGTTTTATGGTGAACAAATTGCATTCATTACTTGGGTGAAGCAGTTCAAGGAAAGGTGAGCAGTGCTTGTAGAAGTGTTGGGTTGGCCGAAAAGTTTGTTTACTTTTTTTCTGTAAGATGGTTCTAGTAGCGCTTAGTTATCTTTATCTTCGTTCAGAACAATTTTGTTAGATCGTATTGGGACAGCTGTCATACGAATGTGCATTAAAAAAATGTATCAGAATTGGTAAATTTTTGTGTAGCCATTTTAATATTGAAGATGGAAGAAAATATGCAACATTTTGGGCATATTATTCTTATTTCAAGAAAGGTAAAAACGCTACTGAAATGCAATAAAAAAGATTTGTGCAGTGTTTGGAGAAGGTGCAGTGACTGGTCACATATGTCAAAAGGGGTTTGCGAAGTTTCATGCTAGAGATTCTTGCTGAACGATGCTCCCTGGTCAGGTAGACCAGTTGAAGTTGACAGAGATCAAATCAAGACCTTAATTGAGAATAATCAATGTTCTGCCACACGGGAGGTAGCCAACCTACTCAAAATATCCAAATCAATAAAGTTATTGGTGAAAATAAAAACTGTCATTTATTTTATGGGAAAAAAATTAAACGGACTTTTTGGCTGAACAGAATGTGACTGCGAGAACCTCCTAGTTGTTTAAATTAGATAGATGGTTGTTACCAGACAGGCTCAGGCCTGGAGGAGCGCATCTGCCTCAGGCCGGCCTGTAGTGAGTGCATGGGTGCCTGACTTCGTATAGGATAGATTTCACAAGAGTTCAGATGGTTTTGAGGATACATTTAGTAAGGCTGGGGATGGTGAAACAAAGGAAAGGCTTAGGGCAGAAGATGTAAAAGGACAGAGCCTGGGAGAGGCTGCCTTGGCTCTCTAGGAAAGCTATAGAAAGGGAATGAGCCAAGGCGGGGTTGCTGTTAGCTTACCTGGAAGTCACAGAAAAAGGGGGCCCTGGAGACGCGATCAGGGAGTAAGCCTGGGGCCAGCTGCCACTGCCCACGGCTGCCCTGTCTGCAAGTTTCCTTGAGACCCTTAGAGTTTAAGTGGATATAAAAAGTTCATGCCCAAGAAGGAGCAAGGGCATGCTGGGTCTTTGTTCTGAAGGCACTTTATCTTTTTTTTCTGCAGGTGAGGATCTTAGGGGAGGGTTTCAGCAGAATATTCATCAGCTTTCCAGGTGCATTTTTACTATGCCAATGTATTAAAATGAGCGCATAGGGAGGTCAGGGGTATATTCTTCGGTCCGCTATACTGTTTTACTGTTATCTTGGGTCTGTCTGGCTTTTTAATTGGGTTTTGTTATTTGTTCCCAGCTTCATCTGTCCTTGGGTTTAGCTGGCACCCAGATCAATATTCTTCAGTTAGGGAGGAGAGTTATAAACCACTCGCTCTCGAGTGTCCTTGGTTAGGGGAAATAAGTTCTTGGGATTCACCAGCTGGCTGTAAGTTGTTCAGACTGTTTTGCCTTGTTTAATTTTCTTGTCTCAGTATCCCCATTCCACTTACGAACTTTCTGAGTGTCTTATCATGCCTCATGGTGATTTTGTGCCAATTAATCTGGGTGATAGGTATATCTGTTTAGGTGAATTCTTTGGAGATGGCTATGGTATGGAGTGGGATTGAGTTACAAATTAGGTTGTAGAGTTATAATAAGAAAACTGAATAGCTTGATGGTTTATTTTTTTAAGTATCTTTTATTGATTATGCTGTTACAGTTGCCTAATCTTTCCCCTTTTGTCCCCCTCCTCCTTTACCCCCTTTTCCTCCAGTAATCCCCCATTAGTTTATGTTCATGGGTCATGTGTGTAAGTTCTTTGGCTTCTCCCTTTCCTATACTATTCTTAACAACCCCCTGTCTATTTTGTTCCTACCAGTTATGCTTCTTAATCTCTGCATCATTTCCTCCTTTCTCCCCCTACCCCCTCCCTGCTGATAACTCTTCAAATGATCTCCATACCTATGATTCTGTTCCTGTTCTGGTTGTTTGCTTAGTTTGTTTTTGTTTTTTAGATTCTGTTATTGATGTGAGTTTGTCATCATTTTAATGTTCATAGTGTTGATCTTCTTTTTCTTAAAAAGTCCCTTTAACATTTCATATGATAATGGCTTGGTGATGATGAACTCCTTTAGCTCTACCTTGTCTGAGAAGCACTCGATCTGCCCTTCCACTCTAAACGATAGCTTTGCTGGATAGAGTAATCTTGGTTGTAGGTCCTTGCTTTTCATCACATTGAATACTTCTTGCTAGTCCCTTCTTCCCTGCAAAGTTTCTTTTGTGAAATAGCTTATAGTCTTATAGGCATCCCTTTGTAGGTAACTCTCTGCTTTTCTCTTGCTGCTTTTAAGATTCTCTCTTTATCTTTCATCTTTGGCATTTTAATTATGCTATGTCTTGGTGTGGTCCTCTTTGGGTCCAACTTATTTGCGACTCTCTGTACTTCCTGGACTTGTATGTCTACTTCCTTTACCAAATTAGGGAATTTTTCTTTCATTATTTTTTCAAATAAGTTTTCAATTTCTTGTTCTTCCTTGTCTCTTTCTGCACCCCTATGATTCAGTTATTACTACATTTAAAGTTGTCCCACAGGTTCCTAAGCCTCTCCTCCTCCTTTTTTTTTTTTTTTTTTTTTTTTTTTTGTATTCTTGTTTCTTCTTTCAGTTCTGGTTGAATTTTTTTTTTTTTTTGTACCAAATCATTGATTTGAATCCCTGTTTCCTTCCTTCCACTGTTGGTTTCCTGTATATTTTTCTTTATTTCACTGTGTGCAACACTGATTTCTTCCTTTTTTTTTTTTTTGCCATGATCTATGAGTTCTCTGAGAATTTTTATCACCAGTGTTTTGAACTCTGCATTTGATAGGTTGGCTATCTTCATTTTGTTTAGTTCTTTTTCTGGGGTTTTGTTCTGTTCTTTCATTTAGGCCATATTTCTTTGCCTCCTTAATTTGGCAGCCTCCCTGTGTTTTTTTGTGTATTAAGTAGAGCTGCTTTTATTCCCTGTCTTAGTAGCATGGTCTATGTAGCAAAGGCCCCTGTAAATTATGTGGGTTGGAGCCTTAGGTAATCGCCAGGGTTGGGCCACCCACTTCATCACTTTGTGACTCTGCGTTTGGTGGGAAACTCAGAGAGGGGATGATGCTACTGCCTGGCTTCTAGTGATTAGCCTGGCCCTCATCCTGTTTGCAGTCACTTCACCCACTTTCCCTATATGATTAGCGCCCCTCCAGTTGCTGCTCTGGGGTTTGTATACATTCTTAGACCTGCAGGCCCTTTAGGTGATGAAAATCTGGCATTTTCTTCTACCACCCTAAGCCCCACTCATTTTTACAGTCAGAGGTAATGGGGTTTATCTTCCCAGTGCTGTAACCCTGGGCTCTTTGGTCTGGCCTGGGGCTGGGATAGCTCCTTCCAGGGTATCCCTCACTTCCAGGGTATCCATCCTGATTTTAATCCACCACATATGGATATAGGACCACCTATTCTGCCACCACTTCCGCAGCCTGTCTGAGCAACACCGCCTCTCTGCCCTGTCTACGTGATTCCACCCTTCTTGCCCATCCAGATGAATGTGGTTTCTTTAAATCCTTGGTTGTCAGACTTTCGTATAGCTCGATTTTCTGACAGTTCTGGTTGTTATTTGTTTTTGAGATACAGTTGTAAATATTTTTATGGTTGCATAAGGAGGCAAAGTGTGTCTACCTATGCCTCCATCTTGACCAGAAGTCCCTTGATGGCTTCTATGCTTTCATTATATGGTTTCAAAATTTCTGAATTTCTTGTGAATTTCAAAATGCCACACATTCACATACACATATGTAAATTCTGAGTTTGAGTCAAATGCAATAATTTTACATTATTTTGTGTAATAAAATGCTTTTGTCTTTTCTCACTAATGTAAGAAGTTCAAATTAAACATCAATATGTATAAAATTCTTAAAACAATACCTAGAACCTCACAATTTTTATTCTTATTCTTCTTATTAATAACCAACAGTTTAGGTAATTAAATGAGGTCTTGGTACTATATTGTCAATAGGGCATGGTAGGATGAACAAAGGTCTGGACAAACCCATTAGAATAGGTTTGGATTGAGGATTTCAACAGTATCTGACAACAGACTGAGAACAGGATGAGATACATCCTCAAGACTTGTGACTGGTTATTTGAAATGCAGTAATGGATCTAATATAATTAAGTCTTTAGGGAATTATTCTTAAATTTTCAAAAGTTTTGAATATCTTTTCCCTGAAGCAATTTAAAGTTATGTCTTGGAAAACTGCATAAGTCCCTGAGAGCAAGAAATATTTAAATGGCCTTCCTGAGCCTGGAGAAGATTCTTTAGAGAATTTCCTAGTTCTTCAGAATGGGGCAATATTTCCATCTGGGCTGAATGAAGTCTTTGATATTCTCAAATATTCATTTCCTCTTACTTCGAACTAGCAGAACCAAATATTGTACACTTCCTTTGTAATCAATAATACTTGGTTAACTGTGTAGGTTTTAAAACAATTTTGAAATATACTTTTGCCATCATTGTTTTCCAGAAAACAAGTCCTGTGACACTGTCTCCTCAGTGGTAACACCTTCAGAAGTTCATCAACCTCGCAGAAAATTTTGCACAAAAGGCTGCTGCTAGAAGAGCAAGACAAAACAATCTGCTGTGTATGGCAGCCTAGGAGGCGAGTCGACCTTCCAGTTAGAGGTAATTGTAGAAAACAGACTAATAACACAAATCCAAGGGGATGTCAGGCCAATGAACTGAGTTGAAATAGGCCATATGTTTTGGTATGAAATATTTCTTACCATAGAGAGTCTACAGAGAATAGGACTAAAAAAATTCTAAGGGGATTTTCTTGGGTATAGTAAGAAAATCAAGAAAAATTAAACAAATATGACCAAAAGAGTAATTTGGAATACAAAGTAATTTAAATGTCTGAAAAGATGGATATTTATGCTTAGAATTTATCTTACATAATATAAAGATTCCTTTAGTCAAAATATAGTTTACTGGTCCTTAGTGTTAGTCCAAGTGCCTACATGTCTAATGGTGTAATTTTTCACTGGTCTAATGAGGTTGCTGTACAATAGGAGCAGACTGGTACTCTCGATCCAGAATGCAAAGTAGGCTGGTGTCACCCAAATATTGATTCTGTAACAATTCAGTTTTCTTTGGTTCAGTTAGCAAACATTTGTCCAGTACTAATCATGAGCAGACAATCCCTGTCCTGGTGCCTCTCCACTGGGAGTGCTATTTGAAAAACTTTATTACTTGCTCTTGAATGCATTTTTTGATCTGTGCGTAAAGGAAATAAAAAGGAACAATGTATTCTCAGCTAACAGGAAAGAATTTTGACTTTCATAGATATGTTTGCATTAGTCTTTTGGGAATTTTTTTGAGTGCTTTTAATTCTTTTTTGTTGTTGTTGTTGATAATGTATTCCCGTGGTAACTTAGTCTTAATATTTGTCACACACACACTTTAACTCTTAGATGAATGAATTGAAATAGCATCTCTTTAAAATAATGCAAACATGTGAGTTCCTTGTTTTACATGACACTGGCCTCTGCTACACTGTAATTGTATAATGCTCTTCAGTGCAAAGTGAATAGAGTTTGGTGGAATATGCATCCATGTCATACCACAGATCTGATGAGAATTATTAGCAGGTTGATTGTGTAAGAAGAGACCAGATATCTGAGCAGGTCTGATTGTGAAAATTTAAAGGTACTCTTATAAGAGCATAAAACTGGGAACAGAAATCTAAAAGAACTTGAAAAAAGAACAAGTCAAGGGAAGATGAACGAAACCAAATAGTATTTACTATCTGCTAGGAGCTTTACATGCATTGTTTTATTTACTCTTCCAAGAACACCCTGATGATGCTATTAAAACCCCCTGTTAAATATAAGGATATTGAAACACAGAAATTATGTACATTGCCCAAGGCCACACAGCTAGTTACTGGCTTTGTTAAGCAGAGGGGACACGGATAAGGGACCCTAGCACTGAGGTCATTGCTGGCCATAGACAGGTTTAATCCATATAGAAACCATATGGAGAGTGTGTGCTGCACCTAGTCCTGTCATTGATCCAATCCACTGAACAAAGGCTTTCAAGTGAGGACTGAACGGAGCAGTGTGGGATGAAGCTACAGCTTTTAGCTGTTGCAGGCCCCCAGGCAGGACAGGGCTGGGAAGAAGCAAAGCTGGGGAAACAGGAGGTGGAGTCCCCTGTAGCTGATTCTGACTGCAGCACAGACTTGCACCACGCCCTTTTGTTGGACAGTGCTTGGCTTCTTCCTGTTAGTTGTGAAAGCCATCTCACAGCATGTTTCCCTTCAAACTGTAGCTGCCTACTCCTCTCTGTGGCTGGGGCTGTGGAGGAGGTCATTGTATTTATTGTATTGTAATACTTTCAACATTCTGTGACTGCATGCTAGAAGCTTTCTGTTGTTTATAAAACATTTCTTTAGGAAGATTTATTCTGAGGCACATTTGCATGTCAGTAAAAATCTCAATTTCACTTAAAAAATTCATGTTATTTTTAATAGACAAAGTGAGCTTGCTTTGTGAGACAGTGAAATTGCCTTTCAGTTATCAATTACTAGTGTGGGGATTTGGGTGGCTAGCATTAAGAAGGTGATCTGGGACTCAGAGTAAAAAAAGCATGTATTTTTAGTGTATAAAAGAATCTCAAGGTAGAAAAAGGTAGAATTGGTTGGAATAAGGATAAAATAGGATGAAAGGAGAACTACCCTAATAATGACCAAAGGTAGATATAGGTAATTAGGAGCTGGTTGAAATACGTTAAAAGGATTCAATTCATATGTAAAATTTCTGCCAAATTTCCTGAATAAGGAGAAATGGTCTACGTGTTAAGTAAGTGCCTATTGGTTTTGTGAATGAGTTAGAGCACTTTTGATGGATTCTGTGTCCATAAACAAGGATATTGCTGAAAATTAGTGAGCGTGTGTGGGGGGGGGCGTGGGGAGACACTATTTCTGAAGAAAAATGAAAAGGAATGGCCTGAGACTTTATGAATCATGATCTCTGAATGCAAAATCTACCCTTTCTGATTCCTGAGTGATGGCAATAGTTATTTCCCTGAGGATTCACTGAAGGTAAGAGGTGTCAGTGAACTTTTGGAAGATATTGTTTTGGTCATAGGCTTTCTCTCAATTGGACCCAGAAGCAACTAATTAAAATGGCAACTAAATGTGTTTGCATTAGGAGAATGAGAAGACAAGCAACAGACTTGTAGACAATGTATGTGTCATATATCCATAAATGAGTCATAGCCTGAATATGTAAAGAACTCTCAAAACTCAACAATAAAAAAACAAACAACCCAATTAAAAATGGGCAAAATACATGAATGACACTTTACTAAAGAGAATATAAGAATGAAAAAGGTTCCTTAAACATTAGTCATTAGGGAAATACAAATTACACCATGATGAAACATCACAGCTTACGTATTAGAATGTGTAAAAAAAAATATGCTGGCAATACCAAGTGTTGAAATCTTATATATTTCTGGTTGGAGTGCAAAAATGAGATAGCCACTCTAGAAAACTGCAGCGTCTAATAAACTTAAGTATCCATGTCTCATAACATCCAGTATTCTGCTCATGGACATTTATCCTAGAAAAATGAAAACTGTTCACACAAAAATCTTGGCATAAGTATTTATAACAGCTCCGTTCATAATTGCCCTAAATTGGAAATGACCCATATGACTTTCAACAGGTGAATAGATAAACCATAAAATGGAATACTACTCTGCAGTAACAACTTGGATGAATCTCAGTGCTTTATGCTAAGTGAGAGAAGCCAGACACCACTGGCTCATATATTTACATTTATATGACATTCTGGAAAAGGTAAAACTGTAGGGGTGAAAACTTAGTCTTTGCCAGAACTTATGAGTGGGTGAAAGGGGTGGCTATAAAGGGATAGCACAATGGAGTTTTCAGGGTGAGAGCGGAGTTCCATGTCCGATTATGGTGACAGTTGCATGATCTATACCTGTCTTAAAACTCATAGAACTGTATACGAAAGCCAACAAAACCAATTTTATTGTATGATCATTTAGAAAATAAAAATTTAAAAATTACTCTATTTCACCAAAAAATGATATTTACATTGTAATAAAAAGACCTCGTATTATTGGGCTTTCCATGAATTGTAGCTGTGGTTTTCCGTTTTTGCTTTGTTGTTTTGGCAATCAGTCACTAAACACTGCTTGGGTTTATTGCTGACCTTCTCCCATCGGATTGACACATGTCTTTCAGTGTTTTAATATGCAGGGTGTTACTGTTGAGCTTTCCTGACCTGGGAGCTAGGTTATTTTTACAAGTTAATTAACCCAGTCTCTGATACAGAGCATTTCATATTGCTTTTATCGTTCATTAAAAAAAAAAGCTTAATTATGGAAGATAAGCAAGCTTGAGTTTGAGCCTGGGCTTTGCATATGGTAATTATATGACTTCAGACTAAAATAAACTCTTAGTTTAACTTAGATACATTTCTTATCTTTAAAATGATAATAATTGTGGGGTTTAAATGAGGCAGTGTATGAGTGAAACCTCCTGAAGCTGCTGGTGCAGAAAGAGTAGTTGATACAATAGCTTCTCCCTCATACTTCTCTTTCTGTGTTGTTGATTTCTTCACTCCCTCATCCTTTCTCTCCTTCCCTATTTTCTTTCTTCCTTCTTCTCACTGGGTTCATGGCAAGCTTTTGTATTTATGTATTGGTGAACCTGATGTTGCCATAGTAAAGAAATTATTACTTAAAAAATTATTTGAATATTTACAGGTAAAAGAGAAAAGTGAAATGGAATGGGAAAACCAAACTATTCTGGTGGAATTCTTTTTAAAGGGACTTTCTGGTTACCCAAGGCTTGAGCTACTCTTTTTTGTGCTAATTTTACTAATGTATGTGGTCATTCTTCTGGGCAATGGCACCCTAATTTTAATCAGCATCTTGGACTCCCACCTTCACACACCTATGTACTTCTTCCTGGGGAACCTCTCCTTCTTGGACATCTGCTACACTACCACCTCCATCCCTTTCACGCTGGTGAGCTTCCTCTCAGAAAGAAAGACCATCTCCTTCTCTGGCTGTATGGCACAGATGTTCCTTGGGTTGGCCATGGGGACAACAGAGTGTGTGCTCCTGGGCATGATGGCCTTTGACCGGTATGTGGCTGTCTGCAACCCTCTGAGATATCTTGTGATCATGAGCAAGAATGCCTATGTGCCCATGGCAGCTGGGTCCTGGTTTGCAGGGGTTATCAACTCTGCAGTACAAACTACATTTGTGGTCCGGTTGACCTTTTGCAGGAATAATGTCATCAATCATTTCTCCTGTGAAATTCTGGCTGTCATGAAGATGGCTTGTGCTGACATCTCAGACAATGAGTTCATCATGCTCGTGGCCACGACATTGTTCACACTGATGCCCCTGTTCTTGATTGTCATCTCTTACTCATTAATCATTTCCAGTATCCTCAAGATCCGCACTTCTGAGGGGAGAAGCAAAGCTTTCTCTACTTGCTCAGCCCATCTGACTGTGGTGATAATATTCTATGGAACCATTCTCTTCATGTACATGAAGCCCAAGTCTAAAGAGACACTCGATTCAGATGACTTGGATGCTACTGACAAACTTATATCCATGTTTTACGGGGTGATGACTCCCATGATGAATCCTTTAATCTACAGTCTCAGAAACAAGGATGTGAAGGAGGCAGTAAAATGCCTACTTAGAAAAAAAGTTTTTAACAAGTAAATGAGAGAGGGACAGATAATCTTTATAATCACAATGAGGAAATTAGGTAAATCAAAGTGTCAGTTACATAGGTTCTTGCTGCTGTGTCAAATTTATTTCTCACTACTTTCAAGCTCTAAAATATTGTTTTCTGCGAGGGTGGGGGGCAATGCATAATGAAAGTAAGTGAACTTCAGTGTTTTAGGAATGGAGTCAATGATTGTACTTTGTTGTTATGATGAGCCTGATTGTGAGGGCAAGTGGAGGAATAGTATAATATGGAGAGGAATTTCCAGATGAAGAATTACACTAGTATTAAAACTTTAAAATGTTTTGATACAATTATTTCCAAAACCAACTTTATATTTTCTTTATAACAGAGAATGAAACCTTGTTTCATATTTTGAAAACTCAGTTAAAATTATGAATTTCCAATACTATAATTACTAAAGTAGTTTAATTTATGTCACGTCTATTCAGTTATGTAATGATGATTGCCTTCTGTCTAGGTAGCTGTATAGTATTAAAGTTTTTTGGTTCTAAAATACTATTATAACTTTTTGTTTACCTCTAACTAAGAGTCATTAAATTATTATTTTCTGCTTTTAATATATGTGTGGTATTCTTTTTTCCAAAGATATTCTGATGCATAGGATCTAACTGCTTTGGATTTGGACCCAAATAACTGATCTTTAAAGATGTTTGAAAATTAAATAACTTTTGTAGGTTGGACGACGACCATGTCCAGCTTGAAGCAGCTAGAGGAGCTTGAGACCTTCCCCCATTGTCCTTTACAAGATTACAAAGGGTCTTGATATCTGAGAGGGAGGGATAGTTATTTTTTATTGTTAAAATAATTAATCACATATTTACCAAAAAAAAGAGAGAGAAGAGGAAGGGGAATATATGAAAGGGTGAAGCGGGAAAGCTTGTATGTACGAACCATGGGTATGGACTTGGGGGGGGATTGCTGGGGGAGGGAGATGCTGGGTGGAGGGGAGTAAGGGGGAGAAGGTTGGAACTATTATAACAATATAATCAATAAAATACATTAAAAAAAAAAGAAAATTAAATAACTTCTGCACCAAATATTCGCTGATAAGCCTTGAGCTACATCTTTTCCTCTGTCCCATTGACTCTTTACCCATTAAGAATGTTGCTTATACAAGAGGAATTTGTTATTAATCTATATTTTTATTAGCTCTACCTTGCTATTAGATCTCCCTTTTAGATAGTTTTTACATTTGATTTTATCAGGATTATGTATTTTTTCTCTGTTATGGTAACCTTCATCTTTTAAAAAAGTTTATCATTTTATTTCCTCTTAACTGAATTTCATGCTTAAAATTTTTATGTTAGGTTTTACTGCTTATTTTAATATTACATCTCTCTTCTTCTCATCTGCTATTAAATTACCCTCAAAAGTTTTTATTTAAAATTTTATGTAATTTAGCTTATGTTTCTTTTAGAATTTTAGAAAACTTAGATATTGTTACTTGATTTTATTCTTTTATTTCTGTTTGGTTGCTTTAGCTTTTTAATGCCAATTAAAATCCCACATGATTTAATTGTTAATATTTTAATTTAGGTTTTAAAATATTCTTGGTTTAATATTTTGTCCTTTAAATTAAAAAATATCTTGTATTTACTTTTATTGCCAACCCTAGTAATTGTCAATATTTTAATAAGATTATATAGGTATCAAGAGTACTTTTAACTTAAATTAGACATCTATTTCCCCCTTACAGTTCAGAAATGAAGGAGCAGGAGCATTACATAGAACACCACACTACAAAGTGGAGAGTTTAATGGCTTTTTTATTTCATTGTCATTCTACTTCTGTCACTGACTTCTTGAATAATCTCTTAGCTCTGTTAATAATTATTTTCTGAGAATCTCCCCCAAGAAATTTGAGTGAACCACAACAAAGACCTGACTGACTTCATGGAATTGTATCTTTTCTTAAAGTATGAGGGCTAAAACATTTTAAGATGTATTTTCTCCAATACATAAAGCTGTTAAATTTGGAGAAACTGAGCCAAAATTTGTCTCAAACCAGAAGCTGTCGGCATACCCAGGGAAGTCATGAGAGATTTAGCAAAACACAGTGGAGATTTTGTATACAGGTTCACAGCTTGCTTTAAAAAAATTTTTTTTGATTGAATTTATTGAGGTGACATTGGTTAATAAAATTATGTCGGTTTCAAATGTACAGTTCTATAACACATCATCCATATATTGTACTGTGGGCTCACCACCCAAAGTCAAGTCTTTTGTCAACATTGATCACCTCTTTATCCTCTTCTACCTCCCCGCACCCCTTTTCCTCTGGTAATCACCATACTGTTTTTGGTGTCTATGAGGTTTTATTTATTTATTTTGTTTGTTTGTTTAATCCCTTCACTTTTTTCACTTAGCCCCCTAACACACCTCCCCTCTGACAGCTGTCAGTCTGTTTTCTCTGTGAGCCTGTTTCTATTTTGTTAGTTTATTTTGTTCATTAGAGTCTACATATAAGCCAAATCATATGTTATTTGTCTTTCTCTGACATATTTCACTTAGGATAATACCTTCCAGGTCCATCCATGCTGTCACAAAAGGTAAGAGTTCCTTCTTTTTTAAGGCTAAGAAGCATTCCATCATGTAAATGTATCACAGAGTTTTTTTTTAAAAAATCCACTCCTCTACTTATGGGCTGCTTCTAAATCTTGCCTATTATAAACAACTCTGCAATGGCACAAGAGTGCATATATTCTTTCAAATTAGTGTTTTGGGTTTCTTCAGATATATTCCCAAAAGTGGAATTGCTGGGTAATAAGGAAGTTCAATTTTTAAGTTTTTGTGGTATCTCCATACTGTTTTCCACAGTGGCAGCACCAGTCTGCATTCCCACCAACCATGCACTAGGGTTCCCCTTTTTCCTCATCCTTGCCAGCACTTGTTGTTTGTTGATTTATTGATGATGGCCATTCTGATAGGTATGAGGTGGTATCTCATCGTGGTTTTAATTTGCATTTCTCTGATGATTAATGACATTGAGCATCTTTTCATATATCTATTGGCCATCTGTATGTCCTCTCTGGAGAAGTGTCTATTCAGGTCCTTTACCCATTTTTAAATTGTATTTTTTTTTTTTTTTTTTTTTAGTGTTAAGTTTTAGAAGGTCTTTATAAATTTTAGATATTAACCTCCTAACAGATGTATCATTGGCGGACATATTCTCCCATTTAGTAGGTTCCCTTTTCATTTTGTTGATGATTTCCTTTGCTGTGCAAAAAAAAATTAATTTGGTGCAGTCACATTTGTTTTTCTTTTGTTTCTCTTGCACAAGGTGATGTATCAGAAAAAATATTGCTATGAGAAATGTCTGAGATTTTACTGCCTATGTATTATTCTAGGATTTGTATGGTTTTGAGTCTTACACTTAAGTCTTTAATCCATTTTGAGTTTATTCTTGGTATGGTGTAAGAAGATGGTCTAGCATCATTTTTTGTACATATCTGCCCAATTTTCCCAGCATCATTTATTGAATAGACTGTCTTTGCCTTATTGTATAATCTTGTCTTCTTTATCAAATATTAATTGACCATAAAAGTGTGGGCTTACTTTTGGGTTCTCTATTCTATTCCGTTGATCTATATATGTCTTTACACCAGTACCATACTGTTTTGATTACTATGGCCTTAGAGTATAGTTTGATATCAGGTATGGTGATTTCTCCCACTTTGTTCTTCTTTCTCAAGGTTTCTGTGGCTATCCAGGTTCTTTTGGGGTTCAATAAAAACTTTTGGAACATTTGTTCCAGTTTTGTGAAATACACCTTTAGTATCTTGATAGGAATTGTGTTGAGTCTATAGACTGCTTTGAGTAGTATGGACATTTTAATTATGTTAATTATTCCTATCCATTAGCACAATATATGCTTCCACTTATTTTTATCTTCTTCAACTTTTGTCTTCAGTGTCTTATAATTTTCTGAATACAAGTATTTTATGTCCTTGGCTAAATTTATTCCAAGGTATTTTTTGATACAATTGTTAATGGGATTGTTTTTAATACACTTTTCTAATAGTTTATTTTTGGTGTATAAAAATGCAACTGATTTCTGGTTATTTATTTTGTATCATGCTACCTTACTGAGTTCATTTAATCATTTTGAGTAGTTTTGTGGTTTATCTATGTACAGTATCATGTCATCTACCACATCTTGCTTTTACATCAGATATATTTATTCCCAAGATGGTGTTCTTGAGAATTTCTTTTCTGGAAAGGTTATATTAATTATTTTGGGGTTATTCCTTTTCATTACTTTCTTTCATCATGATCATCAATGAGAAGCTGGCTAGAACCAGGTTTGTTCAAAATGAAATTTAAAAAAATGGCATCAGAGTTGTATTACTGATTCATGGTTTTATTACCATGATTTATTCAATACTGGTCAATCTACATCTGTCAAATAGTGAAACTACCATTTTGCAGATTGGCCCTTCTTTGGAAGATGTTTAAGGAGCAGAGAGACTAACAATTTTTGAACATTAGTTGAATTTCTTAGGTGAGAACAACGTACTATTCAGAGTGAGAAAGAATATCTAAACAGTGACTGAATTGTAGCTGATCATTTCTTGTTTCAGATCACTATTTAGGTTTATGAATAGTCATTTCTGCTTGTTCTTCAGTGTCATCAATGTTGATGCAACTCTTTGTGCAGTTTGTTTCATCCCATGCATAGATATACCTTACTTTTTGAACTATAGCTAGCTCTGGGCTTCTATTTACTAACTAAATGAAGATTTGAGAAAGATATAAGGGAATGATAATGCTGAAAAGGAAAAAAGAAAACCCTAATTAGATATCAGATCTCACTGTTCCTAACCTCCACCATAAGCGTTCATAAATAGAACTTATTTTCCAACTCTCTCCTTACCCCCTGGTTTCCTGTTATGTTAATAGGGTTCTCTCTGCCTCAGATTAGAATTATATCTTAAATGTATTATTATCCTGAGTCCCATGAAAGCCTGATATCTTTCCAGAGATAGTTTCCTCAGCCTGACTTCAGGAACTTAGATCTTTGGAAGTGATCAGGTGCAGGCCAAAGCTTAAGTAGTTCCTGTCAGCCAGTGCACAAACAGTACTGTTCTGGGGTGCTGGTAACAAAATGTGATGCTTATCTTTTGGTGGAAGATCTTATGAATTTGAAACATAATGTCATTAATGGAAACAACCTTGGACTGTTGACTCTATGGCTCTATGTGCTGAGAACTACTGTAGACACCAGTTGCCCTGATGCAGTTAGTAATAGTTCTTCTTTTCATTGTCAAATTATCCTAGTTTTGATGACCTAATATGTGTTGACCCTAAACAGTAAGCCCTATTAGAGGCAATAGAAGCATCAAATTCCAGGGAAGTGCACATCATAACAATGTGATGGCAGTGTCTTGAGGGGGACAGAGTAGACACATGTGAGATACTCCCTAGGGTATCTCAAGTTAAGTGGGTGGGTTTTTATTGAGTTTGGAGATATTTGATGGAAAGTTAAGAGATACTATTCATTAGGAAAACATGCTACAAATTAGATTTTAAATTCATTGAAAAATTATATCATGCTCACCCATAATAATAACTTTATATGAACCTATAGATATTTTTTCAAGCAATAATTTACTAGAATGGTTACTATTTATGGTAGCTCCTTATTAGAGTAATAAAACTTCATCATCTGTTTATTAAAATTTTGTCTGCTTTTTTCTTTGTATGGAGGAATGGCAACCAACTCATCTAAAAATAATATGTGATAGTTAAATAACAAGTAAAACAATGAGGGCCCAAAACAAATCAACTCTGTTTTTCCATTGGAAATGTTTGCTTTTTCATCAGAAGATCATTCTTATTGTCTTTGCCTTTTATGAATTGAGGGGTGTAAATAGAAAGTCTGTTTTGAGCTTGTAAACCTTGGCCTATTACTTATCTTGAATATTAAATATTAAAATATTAATGGAGTGATATCTGCAGGAAAATAGGAACAATTTCAAATACCTCCCTATTCATCATTATGGCTAGGGATTCAACAGTTATATTAAGGTAAAATTGCCCTACGCTTAAACATTTGCACATAGATTTTCTTTTATTCTATCTATTTGTATATCTCATTGCTTAAAGACATTCTTTTAGAAGACATTCTTTTTTTTTAAAGTATATTTTATTGATCATGTTGTTACAGTAGTCCCCCTTTGCTCCCCTCCACCCAGTACTTCCCTTCCCTCTGGCAATCCCACCACTCTTAAATCATGTCCATGGGTTGTGCATATAAGTTCTTTGGCTTCACCCTTTCCTATATTATATTTAACTTCCCCTGTCTATTTTCTACCAACCAATTATGCTTCTTAATCCATAAACTATTCCCCCATTGCTCCTCCTTCCCCCTCCCAACTGATAACCCTCCAAATGATCCCCAAACCTATCTGGTTGTTTGCTTAGTTTATTTTTGTTTTTATTTTTTAGAATCAGTTGTTGATAGTTGTGAGTTTGTTGTCATTTTAGTGTTTATAGTGTTGATCTTCTTTTTCTTAACTAAGTTCCTTTAACATCATATAATAATGGCTTGCTGATGATGAACTCCTTTAGCTTTACATTGTCTGGTAAGCGCTTTATCTGACCTTCCATTCTAAATGATAGCTTTGCTGGATAGAGTAGTTTTGGTTGTAGGTCCTTGCTTTTCATCACATTGAATACTTCTTGCCAGTCCATTCTTGCCTGCAAAGTTTCTTCTGAGAAATTAGCTGTCAGTCTTATAGGCACCCCTTTGTATGTAACTCTTCACTTTTCTCTTGCTGCTTTTAAGATTCTCTCTTTGTCTTTAATCTTTGGCATTTTAGTTATGATATGTCTTGGTGTGGTCCTCTTTGGGTCTAGCTTGTTTGGGACTCTCTGTGCTTCCTGGACTTTTATATCTATTTCCTTCACCATTTGGAGAAGTTTTCCTTCATTATTTTTTCACATAAGCTTTTGATTTCTTACTCTTCCGCTTCTCCTTCTGGCACCCCTATGATTCAGATGTTGGCATGTTTAAAGTTGTCCCAGAGGTTCCTAAGCCTATCCTTATTTTTTTCAATTCTTATTTCACCATTGTGTACTGGTTGACTGTTTTTTTCTTCCTTATGTTCCAAATAATTGATCTGAACCCTGGTTTCCTTCTCATCAACATTGGTTTTGTGTGGATTTTCCTTCATCTCATTTAGCATAGACTTCACTTCTTCCCTTATGTGTTTGCCATACTTAAGCATGTCTTTCAGGTCTGTAAGAAGCTTTATCACCAGTGTTTTGAACTCTGCATTTGTTAAGTTGGCTATCTCTGTGTTAGGTTGGCTATCTCTTCATCGCTTAGTTCTCCCACTGGAACCTTGATCTGTTCCCCCTTTTGGGCCATCCTTTTCTGTCTCCTCATCTTGACAGGCTCCTGTGTTTGTTTGCCTCTGTGTCTTAGGTAGAGCTGTTACACCTGTTACATTCTAAAAGGCAAAGCCTTAGGTATTTGTCTGTATAAGACATTCTTGATATTCTTCTTGTGAATGGGTTTTAAGGCCATGATAGACTTTTATATTATTTTATAAGCTACCTAACTTGGAATCTTAAAAAATGAGTTGTCATTTGTTATTCCATAAATTCTGAGGAAGCTTGAAAATATCAAGATGTGTTTGCCATGTCTTTGAAAAGATTAACAATGAAAGCTACACTTCCCACTCTCCACTAGATTGGGGAAATGAGTTTCTGGAATCTGTATTAACCTGGAACAAAATGCACTTATTTACTGTGATCTTGAGTTATCACACATATGAAATATCTTGGGTTCTGAAGGATAACAAGTTTCTCAGGTCTCTATGAATGCGCTATTAACTGTCTTTCTTAGGTTACCTTGAGGGTCTGGGAAAACCATGCCCTGAATAGAGAGTGAGTGCAGATTAACTAAGGCTAAAAGTGAGCTAATATTTTTTCCTGCCAAGTTTCCTCATGAATCATAAAGAATATTATTCTGGACAGATGTAGATTGGTGTTTACAACCTACCTGATACCCATGGAAAATATTGGAATAATAAAATGTGTTACCCATTTAGCTGCTGTTAAAAATTGTTAGAATGTTTAATAAATTAGTAGATCCATACTTATTGAGGAGGATAGGTGTACTCAGTTTTGAATGTTTGGAGTCAGTTAGAAGGGATGTCAGCCTATAAGTGATAACATGGACTCAATTGGTAGAGATCAGAAGAGCTTCTTATCATCTCTGGAAATAAAAAAAAATTATTCTCAGGCACATTTTTTTCACCTTAAGTTTTTAAATAGACTCTATGATATGTCCAGGCCCATTATCTGGACTCCTGGCAGAAAGTAGCTTATTATATAAAATCTTTATGGATATGTACCTTGGTCTATGCTATAATATGTGAAGGTTTCTACTGAGGTCTTGGAGATTCTTCACCTTGGCTCAAATCATTCTGGCTCACAATCTGTTCACATTGCAGATCCACTGGCAGAGCAGATCTACCAAGACTCTATTATAATGATGTTTTCCACAATTTACTTTGAAATTTGTAACTTGCTTTACATTTATTAGACATGAGATAATGACCATATTCTTTTTACTTAATTTTATTTTCTTTGATTCTATCTCACTAACATTAGAAACATGTTTTATAGGATTCCTAGGAGCTCATTTATACCTGATACTAAGAAAATGGACTATATATTTTTTATAATATTTTGTGGCTAGAAATATTTTATGTATTCTGCAATCTGCATGTTTGTGTTGCAGGGAGAATCTTAATTTTTGAAGAACATTAAACCTAATTTTAAATAGTCAATAGCCATTTTCAGGCAACAGTATAGTTTCAAATAAAATTCTCTTATTTTATCTTATTATTTTTAGCTTCTGAATACTCACTGTCATAGTAAATATTGATGATTTCTGCCACAACTATACCCAGGGTTAAGAAATTCTTCCTAATCCAGGATAATTATTGCAAACAGAATAGGATAACACAGGGAGAAAACACCAATATAATTTATTTATTATTTTATTTATTTTTAATGGCATTTGTTTGGTGACATTTGTTAATAAAATTATATAGGTTTCAGGTGTACAATTTTGTAATTCATCATCTGTGTATCATATTGTGTATTCACCACCTCAAGTAATATAATTTAAATTACTAGACATTTGCAGAGCAATAAGCTGGAAACAATCTTCCTTTCACAATTGATCATGTACTGGGTCTACAAGAGATATTCAATTCAATTCAAATATATTTTCTTGTGCCTAATATTTTCTTACCAGTCTTCTAGGTACACACAATACATTGGTGAAATAATAGGCAGACATTTTTGCTCTAATAGGACAAATACTCTATGAGATATACTTTTTAAAAGGGAAGAAAAGTTAACAATAGTGAACATTTAGTTTTTCACATGAGGCATTTGCTGATTCTTAGGCTGCTCGGAGTAAGAGGCCTGTAAACTGGGCAAAAAGGACTAAATACATTAGTTGAGATTTTAGCAGTCCTACAGAGCTTATAAGATAAACACTGAGATCTTGGATTCATGAGAGAGAAAATTCTTCATATGAACTTTAGGTTTTAATTCAGACCCTAGGTAAGTAAATCTTAAAAAGAAGATGATCCATATTTTGCCTAAGCCTTACAAAACCTGAAATTCATCCCCAACTTATCTCAATATTTCTTTGATATATGGCAATCTCTCCTACTTTAGGTCTTTACTTGAGGATGAAGTGAATTTTCTTTGTATAAATAAAGCATCATCCAGAGATTCTGCATTTCTGTTCATATACAAAATCTGGCATTAAGTTTAAAAAGTACCTGAATACCAAGATCAAGGGACAAAAACAGACAACTTGAATACCTTTAGATGATCCAGATATAGTTATTCTTGGACAAAGATGAGGAGTGCACCAAGAATTAGAACTTATATAAAAAAAATCAAAGTGGAATTATGGAGCTGAAAAATACAACTGGAATTAAGAACCACATAGATAGATTTCACAACAGATCAGACAAGGATGAAGAAAATCTTAGCAAACTGAATATATATCAGAAGAAAATATTCATACTGATGCATGGAAAAGGGAAGGAAAATACACAAGGAACTATAGAGCTGTATGGAACATGTTGGAAAAATACATATATATACATACACACACATATATGTATATATATATATGGACACTTATACAGAGAGGAGAAAGAGAAAATGGGGCAGAAGAGAAAATGGCTCATACTGAATGACTTTCTCAAGCTTATGTAAAATATCAAGCTGCAAACTCAAGGAGATCTACCATATCTAAAGAAAAAGACACATTTAGGAACCTCATCATAAAATTTCAGAAACCAACAATAAAAATAAATATTAAAAAAACAGCCAAAGGTAAAAACAAAGACACTTTCCCAAAGAAGCAGCAACAAAACTAAGATATGACTTCTCAACAGAAACAATGGATATTAAAATATAAAGAAGAGCATTTAAAAAGTGTTGAAAAAAATAATTGCCAAATTATAATTATATATCAATGAAAATATCCTTTAAAATTAAAACCAAAATTAAAACATTATCAGATCCTGCCTCCTAAATCCTCTTCTACACACATAAACACACACAGATACACACACACACACAGACACACACACACATCATTCATTTCTAGCCAACTTGCCTTAAAAGAAAGTGTAAAGGGATAACTATTCAAGTGGAAAAAAAATGATCTCAGAAACAAATAGATTGGTCAATCCAAGTGAGTATCAAGTTTAACAAACAACAATCACAAACAGTTAAAGGCTAAGTGGAGTTAAAAGAGTAGCATTTTCTAGAAATAGATAATTAACATATATGTTATATATGATATTACATATATTATAACCTTATAAGTCAGGGACATATATTTTTATCTCTAAGGTTAGCACCCCCAAAAGTTTTAAAAATGAGGGGGAAGTGACAATTGCTCCAAAAGGACTAAGAAAGGAGAGACAAGAGATAAAAGAGGGCATTGGGACTAGTAGAAACCAAAGTAGGCTGTTGGATAAAAATGAATATATATAACTATTTATAATAAATTAAGTAGTAAATTACAAAAATGCATGCTGTCATCACTTATATTCAAGATTGTACTGAAATTCATAATTAATACTGTAAGTAATGACAAAGGATATAAATGAGAAAGAAAAATATGTCATTATTTACTATGTGGTCTATAAACTATTGGAATTAATAAAGTGAGTTTAACAATATTGGTTAATGCAGGTTTAGTATAGAAAAATCATTACATACCAACAACAAAAAGTAGAAAATGGAATATAAAGCACAAGTTATAATAGCATCAGAAACACAAAAACATAAATAAATCTAATATAATATGTTCAAGACATTTATACAAGTAAAACCAATACAACATTATTGAGAAAAATGAAAGCTTTAATGGGTGGAAAAATATATCTTCCTAATTAATTACAAGATTCAATAATTTAAAGATGTTAATTAAAATGTAGGTTCAAGGCAATCCCAATAAAAATTCCAGCCAAATGTTAAGGATGTGCTAAAGTATATCGATGCTAACACAAGCCAAACCATCCATAAAGAATAAAAAGCTTAGAGGACCAGAAATCAAGACTTATTATAGAACTACAGTTACTAAAACAATGTAGTATTGCTGCAAATTTAGGAAAATGGACCAGCACTACAGTACAAGAGGTCTAAAACAGATCCATATGAAAACGCTCAGTTTATGTGAAAAGTAACACCGCAGTGCAGTGATGAAGGGATCTTTTCAATAAATCATGTTGAGTCAGAAAGTATACAGATAGTAAAATATCTTGATATTTGTTTCATACATGCACAATAATTAATCCCAGATGGATTCTACATGTCAATATTAATGATAAAAATGTAAGTTTCCTAGGAAGGTAAAAGGCTTGAACTAATCAGGATATTCTATGGATAAAAGTAAGACAGAAAAATGAATACAATTGTGATTCTTTTAAGAAGGGTAAAGGTCCAAGTGAGTCAATGTTGGATGGCTAATGAAAGCACCTATTGCTACATCAATGTTACATTGCTACAATGTTGCAAAATAATAAATAATCATAAAATCTCAGTGGCATACCAAAATAAACATTTGTTAAAGTCTACTGGAGCCAAGTAATCTTAACTAGATTATCTGGACTCGAGCTAAATGATCTTAACTAGATTATCTTTGCATCTTAAATCAACTGGGAGTTGGCTTGTGTTGGTACCCACTAATTTGGTGAGGATTGACTGACAGCTGGCTCAACTCTGGCAACTTGGGCATCCCAATTCTGTATAATGTGCATTTCATCCCCCAGTTGACTAAGTTGGACATATTCTCATGACAATAGCAAAGATGGAGGAGATAGGGCTAACCTAATTCTAAAGTCTCTGCATGCATTCTGTTTGCTAATGCCCCAGTGACCAAATGAGATCATGTTCCTAGGGCCAAAATCAGACTAGGTGGGACTAGGAAGAAGTGAATGACTGGAGTCTTAATGCAATTAATGCACCACAACTCTATATGATCACTTAGCTAATCAGCAGTTGATCTGAGGTTCAATCCATAACTCTTTTACTTTAAGCCCAGTACTCATTCCAATATACTACACTATCAGGGATTATTATATAATCTTAATAAAATCACATATAGTACTAGGGACTTGGTCTATTCAAGGGGCATTTGATAGTATTAAATTATCTGATTGATCAATGCTTTCTCTTATCTTTGCAGCAATTTAAAAGCTCCATAAGGATGTTTTATTTTCTGTTACTCAGATAACCAAGATATTTGTAGATATTTCTGAAAATAAATGGGTCACTTTAAAAGCTCAAAGATCATATGCAAAGGCATTTCCACAGTTCCATTAATTGCAATATTTGCCAAATAATTCATGGGCAATCCAAAGAATGAATGGAATAGGCAAATAGTTTTCTCCAGGTCTACTTAAGTGCTTTTCAAGAGTCCAGTCTTTTACTGGACCAAATGACTTACAATAATTATTAAAAACTGTTTAAGTTTTGGGGGTCCTGAACTAGTTAATATGGCTTGGAGAAGTACACCCTTGAGAACTAGAACATTTATTAACTTTATGTTTCTGAATCAAAACATTAAATTGTTAAGGGAGTTCCAAGGTCTCTAAGGCAACTAGAGACTAGTAGTCTTAGTTCCGAGGTAGCCCTTTGGAAGTTTTTTTGAGCAGCTTATAGGTGGTGATTTTAGCAGAACAAATCTTCATGTCATGACTTCTCTTAAGAAGTTATTTAAAATTTTTTAGTTACTAGGAGCTATGTATGTTGAGACTTTGAATCAGACAAGAGTTGTGTTAATTTTTGCAAACTAACATTCATATTGTTTTTCACTGCAATCTTCTGAATAAAAATGCCTCTGCACAACTGACTTTAATATAGTTCTCATAAAGTATTATCGTAATTTAAATATTCAGAATCTTTTACTCTTTTGAGCACTCTACCAGATTCATAAGAAAGACTGTGCTGAAGATAACTAATTCTAAACATTGAAGCGTACATTAACCAAAAGGAAGATGCTCATCACAAGTGCTGAGGTAAATGGGAGGAGACATTATCCATCTCTTTTTGTATTCTCAGATTTACAAAATTTATTGATGGGTCTCAGCTAGGCCAGGAAACTAGAATAGAGATATTTACTTTAAAAAGATGTACTAATTGGAAGGAAAATATTGAGTTGAAGAAGTGAGTCATGAATATACAGTGTGGGGCAAAAGTGGGTTTAAAGTTGTGAGTACGTGATACAGAGTTTATTCTTATGTTATTATTTATTAATTGTTGTATTATTTGCCTTGTGAACAGCTATGCTTTTGCCCCACCCTTTATTATAGCGTTTTTAGCGCTGTTATGCCCTTTACCTGAGACATTTCATTAAACTTCTCCAAGCATCTGTCAACTTCAAAGTGCAAGGGCTGGATTAGAAATTCTCTGAGTCTGTTCTGACTCTGACATTTGAAAGAGGGGGAATTTGTAGGAAAACACTGAATTATTTTAGCACTGTAATCAGAAAACAATTTTAGATAAAGGTAAAATATCTAAATAACAGGATAGGTGAGATGGGAAAGGGAATGAGTGGGGACTCAATATGCATGAGAGAAGATCTCATTGTTTCGTTTCTGAAAGGGAGGACGAGAGAGTGGTGGAGAGAGGTGAAAGGGGAGGGAAGGCAGGAGCCAGAGCTAGAGCAAGAAGACAGGGTGCTGGCTGGGCAAAGAACCACAGGGACACCCTCAGTCGAAGTAGTGGGTGTGTACTGACCAAAGTGGACATTAGAGACCAGCCATGTCTAAAATTCACATTCCTGGAAATAATCAGTAAATTGTTCATATTCACCTATGGATTGGGGGTTGAAATTTTATTAGATTTTGAAAAGGTGCAAATCTATTTTATCTGAATCATCCTGAGCCAGCCCTGAAGCAGCACAGAGGCAATTATATTTCTGGAAAGCAGGGAGACCGTGCAATCATAAACCCTTTGTGACTCTTGAAAAATTTTAGAGAAACTGTGGAATTGGGGTAGTGGAGGTAGGACTTAAAACAAGCTCATCTAGATCTCTGATAACTGCACAAGGTAGGAATGATCATCTTTCTTGTATAGATTAGAAAACCAAGTTTCAAAGAGGTCAAGTGATTTGCCTAATTTTACATACAAGGACATAGCATATTTGAATGTCGAGCCCACACCTCACACTATGAGAATAGTGCTCTAACTGCCTACAGAGAAGAATTGGAAAACATTTCTGCCTCTTCCAGGAGTCAAAGGTCATTGTTTTCACCCCCTCATTGTACATCAAATATTTAAAGATAAGAGCTCATCATCTTTATTTTTTAAGTCGACTAGTTTTTTTAATGTTGCAGATAAGATTGCAAATGCAAATGAGAGGTTAAACTCTGGTGAAAATATACTTATTTTAACATGTATCAAAAACTTACCATGTTCAAGGGAGCATTGTGTCATTAAAAATCTTAAATATGCATTATTACTTTGCTAGTATTGTGGGGAACAAGCTCTAGAAAAGCTCGCACTCCAGGGTTGTACACATATGACTATAGTTCAGTGTGATATATTTGAGTAACATAAGTTCGTAGTTCGGCAGCCGTCCGTCTCGAGAGACGATGGTGTAGCTTCTTAAGAGTCTATCTGCACCGCCGAGAATGGCTGTGCAGTCCGACTCGGGAGTGACACGGTATCTGTCTCCTCCCGTGTTGAATCGACATCTTGCGATGACGCTGGAGTGTCCTCTCCAGTGAAGCTGAAGCTACAGAGCCTGGGCAGGGTGATATGGAGGGTCTGCTGTTGCCCATGCAGCAGACCCCCCCTCTCTTCGCAGCTGAAGGGTCCAAGGGAAAGACGGAGTCAATACAGCTTGGCTTCAGGTGCGCCGCAGGAGTTGCCGGTGTTGACTACAATGTCAAACCGCCTTAGGGACTCCGGCTCCGGATTTTCTGTCGGGGTTTACTCCCTTAGCCTTTCCCCTAAAGAGGTATGCCGCAAGGCAGCGGAGGTTTTTTGGATTCAGAGTTTTCCTTCTCTGATGTGCCCTGACTGGAAGATCGAACCAGCGACACTTAGCTCGCAGGCCGATGCTCAATCCACTGAGCCAAACCAGCCAGGGGGAAGTAACATAAGTATGTACAAATAATGAGTGTACTTGAGACAATGGCAAAGAATTTTAATGATTGGATAAAATATTCAAGAAAAGCAAGATAGGAGCTGGGAAGCAAGGACAACTCTAAGTGAATAGACTGCATATAAAAGCCATAAAATATATAAAATGGCATGGTAGGTATGAGTAACCACCAGCTACTTGTTGCTTCAGACCAGAGTATGGAGGTTGGATAAGTTGGCAATAATGAAAATCTGAGTCTTGTGTGTTTGGGAATGAGTTCATTTGAACTCTATCTCGTAGGACAGTAGTTTTAAAATGTGTTGCCATACGTGATGAATTGTGACATATATTGCAAGTAATTTGACTTGCATTATAAAATGCTTACTTAGAAAATGATTTTCTTTCTAAGAAAATACAGGTTCAAGTTTGTTCCATATTCAAAAATGCCTTCTTGAAGTCAGAAATCAGTGTTATAGTGATTGGACTCTTGTCTGTTTTCTACTTACATTCTTCAGTGTGCAACATATCCATCTATTATATTGCATAATTTTCAGCTTTTTGAAGTGCAACGAAATTTTTTCTTGTTGCAGCTTTTATAAAAAATTTCTTTGCCCAGAAAACCTCTCCTGGTCCTTACCTTGAGTAGGTCCAATACATTTTTAAAAAATTATTAAACTAAGTCTCAAAATCTCTCACTGTGCAGTTCCACTGACATGGAGTTAGGATTCTTACTTCATGTTTGCCTAGTACCCTGAGACATACTTATATCATTTTAATCTAATTGTTTATTTACTTGACTGTGCCTCATTTTTTTCTTTTGACTTGTCACTTCAGCTTTATAGATAACAGAAGATACAAAGAGGGCAAATTCTTGCTGAAATATTCTTTAACTAAACTTCTGCTTTCTTTTTTCTCTCTACCCCTGTTGCTTTTCTTTTTTTAAATCATTTTTTATTGTTATTCTATTACAGTTGCCCAATGTTTCCCCTTTGCCCTCCTCTGCCCATCCCACCTCCTGCTCCCACAGTGAATTCCCACAGTTGTCTACGTCCATGGGTCGTTCACACATGTTCTTTGACTAGGTACTTCCCCTTCTTTCCACCATTATCCCCCACCTCATATTTTTAAAAATTTTTATTATTTTTCAATTACAGTTGTTCCAGCTTTCCCACCATTGCTCTCCCCTCCCCGCCCTCCCACCCCTGCTCCCACAGTCAGACCCCACTTGGATGTCCATGTCCATGGGTCCTTTATACCTGTTCCTTGACAAGACCTTTCCCTTTCTTTTCCTCAATACCCCCCTCACCCATCCCCTCAGGTCTCTGCCAGTTTGTTCCTCATTTCCATGTCTCTGGTTCTGTTCTGCTCATTTTTTGTTTGTTTGTTTGTTTTGTTTTGTTTTGTTCATTAGATTCCTCTTATAGGTGAGCACATATGGTAATTGTTTTTCACTGCCTGGCTTATTTCACTAAGAATAATAATCTCCAGTTCCAGCCATGCTGTCGCAGAAGGTAGGAATTCCTTCTTTCTTTCTGCTGCATAGTATTTAATTGTGTAAATGTACCACAGTTTTTTGATCCACTCATCTACAGATGGGCACTTAGGCTGTGTCCATCACTTGGCTATTGTAAATAATGCTGCTATGAACATTGGGTGCATAGGTTCTTTTGCCCCTCCTCATATTTTATTATGAGTTATCTAGGAGCAGCTTTACATCTTCAGTGACTTATAGCATATTCAATAAATGTGAATGAATGGATGAATAATTAAACAGGTATTGCCAGGATAATGATTCTTTTGAATTACCCCTAACCAAAACATCTTAAAAGTTGGTAGAGTTTAAAATTTTAAGTATATTCAACAATTCTTTTATTTATTATGACAGATGAACAAGAAGGAATAAAATGGTCAAGACAAACTTGACAGCTATTTCAAATTTTATTTTTCTGGGATTTGCTCACTACCCCAAAGTTGAAATCACCATATTTGTTCTGTGTTTCCTGATGTACCTGGTCACCTTGCTGGGTAATATTATTCTGATCTCCATCACCATCCTGGATTCCCGACTACACACACCCATGTATTTCTTCCTCTGCAATCTCTCCTTTCTGGACATCTGGTACACTTCCTCTGCTCTCACTCCCATGCTGACTAACTTTGTTTTGGGGAAAAACACCATCTCCTTCTCAGGATGTGCCTCTCAAATGTACTTCTGTCTTGCCATGGGCTCCACTGAGTGTGTGCTCCTGTCCATGATGGCGTATGACCGATATGTGGCCATCTGCAACCCTTTGAGATACCCCATCATCATGAACAAGAGGGTTTGTGTGCAGATTGCAGCTGGCACCTGGGTGACAGGCTGCCTCACCTCCCTGGTGGAAACTATGTCTGTGCTGCATCAGCCTCTCTGTGGAAATAACATTATCAATCATTTCACTTGTGAAATTCTGGCTGTCTTGAAACTGGTTTGTGTAGACACTTCCAAAGTACAGTTAATCATGCTGGTGATCAGCGTCCTTCTTCTTCCTATGCCATTGCTTCTCATTTGTACCTCTTATGTGTTCATCCTCACCAACATCCTACGAATCACCTCAGGGGATGGTCGAAGCAAAGCCTTTTCGACATGTGCCGCCCACCTAACTGTGGTGGTTTTGTTCTACGGGACAGCTCTCTCCATGTACCTGAAGCCCTCAGCTGTCAATTCACAAGAAATAGATAAATTTATGGCTTTGGTATATGCTGGATTAACCCCCATGTTGAATCCTCTCATTTATAGTCTACGAAACAAAGAGGTGAAAGCAGCTGTGAAAAAATTACTGATTAGTAACCCTCTTTGTGCTCTTTTAATTCACAGTAGCAAATAATAGCGATAAACAGAAGGGATGTTTAGTGGTCACTATACACCAGAACATTGGGATAATGGGGGAAGACACTCTTAAGTGAGCTGGGCGATTTCCTAAGTTTCTTCCTTGACCAATTCCTTTGAAATTCTTAGGTAATATAGATATATTTTAAATAAACATATATGAAATCTTATACAAATAGGTCTCATGATAAAAAATTTCAATTTTTGTTCTGAGTTGCGCTGTATTAATATAACTTAAAAATGAACATTAAAAGTTGTATAATGGTTATTCAAAGTTGTATACATGTAATGTACCACTGTAATGGCTCTAGGGGGTTTTTAAAAGCTAATTTTTGACTAACCGCTATTTTAGGTCAAATTGTTTCTCTCCAAAACTCTTTTGTTGACATGCTAACCGCCCAGTACCACGGAGTGTGTCTTTATTTGCAGATATGGTCTTTAAAAAGGTGATTAAGTAAAAATGTGGCTGTTAGTGTGGCCCTCATATAATTTGAGTTATGTCATTATAAGAAGAAATTTAGACACACAGAAATTTATTGGGGTGCTCACGCACACAGGAAAGGACACAGTGAGGAGGCGGTCATCTGGAAGCCAAGGAGAGGCCTCAGAAGAAATCAAACCTGCCAATACCTTAATCTTGGACTTCTAGCCTCCAGAACTATGAGAAAATCAATTTTTGTTATTTAAGTCATCCAGTCTCTGGTATTTTGTTAAGGCAGCTAGCACACTAATACAACCTCTTTTTCAACCTAGCTAAATTGAATGGAAATTATTTCATATTCTATAAATATATGGCTGTGTTTTACATGTGTAGATATATTTGTGCATGCAGCAAGATGGGTGTGATGTGAATGTCTGTGTATAAATGTAAAAAGTCTGTGCAAATACATCATAAATAAAAGTGGGGTAGAGAGCAGTGCTAGTCAGGAAAAAAATTATCAGAGAGTTTGGTAGTATGTTGTTGGCCTCAGGGTGGCTGACATTATTTTGTAAACTCCAAGAAGCTACAGTGTATTTCAGTGAAACTACTAGTACTCTATTTTTTTATTGTGCCTTTTCCTGACAGCTGTTTCCTTAAATCCATGAGTATAAATGAACTCATTAGCACTTAAAAGAAATTGTACGTATATTATAGAATTTACAATACCCCAAACTCACTAAATTGATATAGACTATTGAAACATATAAATACATCTTATTATATACATATTATATAAATCACAATACACAAGGAATTAAAAAATATACACTCAACAGCTTTTATAGTATTTGTAGTTGCCCTCTGGGGTTAATGTGCAAAGCTTATTTGCTCTTTATCATTGAATTGTCGCGAGAGTCAACACAATTATTGTGATGGTTTAGACCCAGGTTGAGGGCTGCCCGTTGGTGTAGAAGAGACAAGAAATGTACTTGGATTAACTTCAGGACATGTGAGAATATCATACCAAAGATATATTTAGTCTGTCTAAAGGGTGGCAACTTCAATACAGGTAGACAGATTGGGATCAGTGGACTGACTAATCATTATCCAATGATAATCCTTGAAGACATTGACCTATGGTCATTGGAAGAGTAAAAGAAAAGTGAGGGAACTGGGGTAATAGATAGGAGAATAGCAGTAAATGTAAGCAACAGCTAACACAGTGATACAAGTTAAAGCTCATTAATCCCAACCAGTCATATTCACTCATTCCACCCTTAGAGGTTTCACCTTCGCTGCCTGCATACGGGCAGGGTGAATATGATCTCTGGATGAATAGATAGAAAGTATCCAAGTTCTACAAACCTCTATTTCCTATGGAGCCTTCCTAAGTAAAGCTTGCATCCCTTTTAAAATTTTCTGTTATCTGCCCTTGGGTTTACTACCTCCAAATGAATACTTTTCTGAAACTGACTTCACCAAATATCTGTAAGCTTATGATGATGCCTTCACCTCATGAAGACCTCTTAAGGCTTTTGATAGGATCACAGGCATTGGTCTTGTGATTTCCTCTGCCTGATTTGAATCAACTTCAGTAGCACACACACTAGATCATTATGGATTTCTTATTCTTTTATTGTCTATTACTAGTATTTTGTATATTTCAAACTCTTAAATTTTAATACATTAAAGAGCAGGGTAGGGTTAGCATCACCTTTTATTTTCAAATCACAATGAAAATAAGAGATTAGAAGTAAAGTTTAATGGTAGATTCCATATAAAATAATGCATTTTCATGCTAACACATAGACTATACTGAATTGAAGAAGCAATAGGGGCATATCATGACAAATAAAAAGGTTTGTGAACAAAGTAAAGAGCAATGTTCAAGTGGGAATGGATATTAATTCAAAAAATCCTGTTCACCATTCTTTCCATTGAATCCTCATTAGCTTAATAAAATAAGATATATGATAACCTAATTCTCAACATCAAGAAGCACATTATTCTACCTAATGATCTACAAACTCCCATTAGTTGCTATGAGACAACTTGAAGTGATCTGATACACATGTAACAGAAGCCCCCAAAAGAGAAAGTATTCACAAAAGAACACTTAAAAAGTAATAATGGAAATTTTCTAAATTTGGTGAAAACAATAACTATACAGAGATAGGAAGTTCAATGGTCAAAAGAATAAAAAAGGAAGGAACCACACCAAAGCACATGATAATTAAGTTGCTTTAAAAAAAAGAAAGAAAGAAAAAATAGATTGTGGTTCTAAAAGAGATCTTTGTTCCTTTCTGGCATGATAAGGCTTCCCTTAGATAGCACAAGCAAGAGGCAGTGGAGCAGTATCACTAAAGCACTGAAAGAAAAAGCTGTCAATATAGAATTTTACACCCAAAGTACATGTCTTTCAAAATCAAGATTTTTCTGTTCTTCATTCCTAGAATCACACCTGGTTTCTTTATAGTGGAAAGCTGCATTTAAAAATTAACATATATTACCAGATGTACAATAACTATTAGCATATAATTGCTCCCAGGCCCTCTCAGTGGGCATTTCTGGGTAATAAATGTATGACCTTATATGTATGTATTTGTGTATTTTCACACACGTTTACAAACATTTACATCCATGTCAATTTTTATACACATACCTAAATCTACATATCATCTCTTTATATCTTTCTATATGTATGTGTCGTCGTTGGCAGCCGTCCGTCTCAAGAGACGATGGTGTAGCTTCTTAAGAGTCTATCTGCACCGCCGAGAATAGCTGTGCAGTCCGACTCGGGAGTGACACGGTATCTGTCTCCTCCCGTGTTGAATCGACATCTTGCGATGACGCTGGAGTGTCCTCTCCAGTGAAGCTGAAGCTACAGAGCCTGGGCAGGGTGATATGGAGGGTCTGCTGTTGCCCATGCAGCAGACCCCCCCTCTCTTCGCAGCTGAAGGGTCCAAGGGAAAGACGGAGTCAATACAGCTTGGCTTCAGGTGCGCCGCAGGAGTTGCCGGTGTTGACTACAACGTCAAACCGCCTTAGGGACTCCGGCTCCGGATTTTCTGTCGGGGTTTACTCCCTTAGCCTTTCCTCTGAAGAGGTATGCCGCAAGGCAGCGGAGGTTTTTTGGAGTCAGAGTTTTCCTTCTCTGATGTGCCCTGACTGGAAGATCGAACCAGCGACACTTAGCTCGCAGGCCGACGCTCAATCCACTGAGCCAAACCAGCCAGAGTGTATACCACTCTATATATCTATACGTATCGAAAACCATGAGTTTACAGTTTCCAATTCTAATCCAATACCATATAATTTATTCTATTGTAGTTTCTCCTCTTCCCATATTTGTAACTTCTTCGACAGTGAGAAACCTGGTCTCAATATGTTTATTTGTTACTTGTTTTTTCCACTGTATGTAATGGATCACCCATTTCTTTTGCTTCATATTACTCTCTACACCCAACTGTTCCTAAACTAACATTCTTTTTTAAAAAGATTTTATTTATTTATTTCTAGAGAGATGGGGAGGGAGAAAGAGAGGGAAAGAAGCATCAATGTGTGGTTGTCTCTTGTGCACCCCCAACTTGGGACCTGGCCTGCATCCCAGGCATGTGCCCTGACCGAGAACAGAACTGGTGACTCTTTGGTTCATAGGCTGGCACTCAGTCCACTGAACCACAATGGCCAGGGCTAACATTCTTCTTAAGCTGATTGAGTACTAAAAGTTTAGGCAAGGTTGTTCCACCTCAAAGATGCCTGCCTCAGACTGATCGATCTGACTCACTTGACTATTTCTCCCCCCTCAGGTATGCTCTTGTCATACCATATAGGTCTTTATTCATGGACTTCCTCTACACCTCCCTCAGGCGTGGACATCCATGACCTGAATTATCAGCCTGTGGATGGCTTTCTGACCCATTTAGGCCATGACAATTCATTCTGGGCCACCTGTTCCACCCCTTTCCCTGGCCCGTCAGTATTTACCATACCACACTTGTGTTCTAATATCTTCTGCTAGGTAGCCTTCCTTTATGCATGTGATCCTCAGCCAGGTCCTGGGATGCACACCCTGCCTCTTTTATATAGACCCCTTTCATCCTGCTTTGACACTGTCCACCTGAGCCGGGCCATTACCTGTGTGGGCATCCTCTTCATTCTGGTTGTGTTCTGACAAGCGGCACGGGACCTCTCTTCCACACTGACATTTCACTTATTGCATAAGACTTCAGAACATCATACTGGGCAGAATAAGCACAGATGCCCTCCACAACACTGTTGGGTTACTAAAACCTTTGCCAGAGGGTGCTTGAGCATAGGATGCTCTCTTTATCCAGCTCAGGCTATGACACTGTACCAGGCAGTTCAGCTATGTATCACAGGACTATGTGATACGATATTATGCAAAATACAGCTATATATCATTATTCATTAGCAATTTCAAAGGGATTTTTTTTTTGAAAAGGAAATATTTAAAATGAGACTATTGCTTCTGGAAAGGTGAAATTGTCAATGTTCTTTAAGGATTTATACAATTGATGTAACTGCTTATTAGAGAATAATATACACCAATATTTTTTTTTCTTATCCAGCCCAAATTAGATCTTTAATATATTTTATTCAATCTTTTATCTGTCTTTAAAATTAGCTTTTGGATTTGTCACTTGGTAAATTAAATAATACATAAATTCAGGTATTCTTATCTCCCTGTATTATATCAAATACTCAGACTATATATTTCATTCTCCTTTTAAATTTTTAATTAATTAGTTCAATGGTTAATTACTGCCTACTGTTTTAAATTAATTTTACACTGAACTTAATAAAAAGAACAGTGAATTCTGCCCTCGGGGAGATTTTTAGAAGCTAACAAATGATTATAGTATAAAAGGAAAATTGCTATAACAGAGATAAGGTTCAAGGCAGTGTAAAGGAGGAAATAACTAATTCTGGGTAAAATTTGGAAGGATTTGTAGAAAATGTAGCACTTATATTGTCTTTAATGAGGTTGCTAGGATGTCACAATACAAAGGGAAATGGGATATGCTATTGACCTTAGATGTGAAAGAACATGATATGATCGAATAACTACATAGTGAATGAAGCACAGCATATGTAAAGGAGGTGGGAAAAACATGGGTAGGAGCAGAAAAAGGGCAAGTGTGTGCCTGAAAAATTAGGTTGGAGCCTAATTTTGGAGTCTCTGGGAAAAAAAATCAATTTTAAACTAACAGAAAAACATGAACTCAATTCTCTCAAAAAGGGGAATGAAAAAATACATTTTTTACTTGTTAAGTAGACATGTGTACTGGATTTCCTTGGAAAAGCTTAACTTCATTTTTTTCCTGTTTTTAAAAGTTTAATCTCACTTCTTAGACCAATTGCTCCTACATTTTTATGTCATTTTAATAAAAATATAAAGTTGAATTATCTTGAAATTTCTTCCCAACTCCTAAATTCTGTGAATCTGCATATAACTTTTATTTCCCTTGTTGTATTTATATTAAAAACATTTGATTCCAATGCTTATTTTTTGCATGAACTCAGAGATGTAAGTTTCTCACCCTTTACTCCAGAACCCGTGTCTAGTCATCAGTTTTCTCATAGCTCCATGCACCTCCATATTCCTTAGGCTATAAATGATAGGATTGAGCATGGGCGTGACTACTCCATAGAAAAGGGCAATCAATTTGTTAAAAGCAGAATCTTTAGACTTTGGCTTCATATACATGAAAAGGATTGTCCCATAAAACACAGTCACCACCGTTATGTGGGCTGAGCAGGTAGAAAAGGCCTTTTTTCTTCCTTCTGCTGAATTGATTCTTAGGACAGTAGAAAGGATGAAAATGTAGGAGATACAAATCAACAGTAATGGAAAAAACAAAAATATTACATTACCCAACATTATAGTAATCTCATTCAAGGAGATATCTGTGCAGGCCAGCTTGACAAAGGCCAATATTTCACAAACAAAATGATTGATGATATTTTTTCCACAGAAGGGCAACCGTACTGCAAGAATAGTTTCTGTCAATGAGTTGCAAAAACCCAGTCCCCAGGAGAGAGCAGCCATCTGAATGCAAAGCGCCTTGCTCATGATGATGGGGTATCTCAGAGGGTTGCAAATGGCCACAAACCGATCATAGGCCATCACTGCTAGGAGCACACACTCTGTGGAACCCATAGAGTAGGAGACAGACATCTGAACCACACATCTAGTGAAGGAGATGGTTTTTTTCTTTGACAGGAAGTGTATCAACATTGTGGGGATAAAGGAGGATGTGTACCAAATGTCTAGGAAGGAGAGATTACCAAGGAAGAAGTACATGGGTGTGTGGAGGCGGGAATCCAGGACAGTTAGGATGACCAAGGTGCTGTTCCCCAAGAGGCTCACCAGGTACATCACCAAGCACATCACAAAAAGGAGCTTTTCAGCTCTTGGGTACTCAGAAAGTCCCTGCAGAATGAACTCGATCTCTGTCCAATTGGTCCTTTCCATTTCATTATTTTACACCTGGAGTAATCCAAAAGAGAAAACTGCATGTTAATTTAACGAGTCTGTAGAGTATTTACAAGTTTAGAGATCATTGTAGGAGAGGCATCAAGTGTATCGGCACTAGCCGGAATGATGGTAACAGGTGTGAGTTTAACTTTTCAAATTCCTCTTCTAGCTTATAAGGCAGGGGAGTGAAGACATGTAATAGTTACACATTCATTGCTTATTGAAAATACAGGTTTCTAAATTCCATTCCTGAGATTATAATGCACAAGTTCTGAGGTAGAGAAGAACTACCTGCATTTTGAATAGACAGCTGTCATTTCTGATTCAGTGAACCCACACACCCCACTTTGAATGTTATTATTTTGAAAAGAGCATGCCTTATCTGTTAAAAATATCTATTTATTTGATTTGATGTCATGCCAATCATTAACAATACCTTTGGTTTAGGGTTTTATAATTTACAGATATATTCACACATTATACTTCTTTTATCATCACTAAAATTCTCTAAGGAAATAAAATTCATAGAAGAAATTTATATAAAAACAAAGTAAATCAAATGTTTATTAAAAACATACTGTTCAAATCGACATTTTCTTACTTTACCCTACCCCCTTTTTTTAACTACATGCTTATTGCTGTCCCAAAATTATGCAAGTTGTCTAAGGAGTGAGAATCAGGCATATATATATATTTTTTTTGGGGGGGCATATATTTTTAATAGTGATTTCCAGATGAATTGAATGTGCAACTGAGGAGCAGAACCACCTGTCTAGTGGAGTGCTTCCAAATTTCAGTGTACAGATGAATCACAGAGAATCTGTGTAAAGGATTCTGAATCAGTGGGTCTGACGTGGGTTCTAAGATCTGCATTTATTAACATGTTCCCAGATGCTGCAGTTGCTACAGAACTCACATGAATAGTAAAGCCTTTTAGACCATCCTTCTCCAAAACCTTTGGAGAGTACCACTGGTACTTTAATTGTATGTAGAATCAAACTGAATAGTTTACAATGCAAAACTGAACATTTTGTGAGAGTTGGAAGTGAGACTTCTGTGTAAGTGTATAGTGATAAATTTTGTGTTCTTTAGAATTTAGATATAAAAGTAATCAAATTGCATACAGAAGAGCCTGCCTTTTATTTCTGCCCTTGTAAAAGTTATTTTTCTCCCATTTGTTGAATTTTTAATTAAGATCAATATTTTTCCAAAACAAGATTAGAGGTTAGCTCAAATATCTGAGTTGTGTAAAAAAAAAGATTTAGAGTAGATGACCTTCTTTTTTATAGTAAGTAAATTAAAAAACATAATTTTGAAGCACCTCTTCATCCTCAAGGTATTGTACCTAGCTTTAAAAATGTCCCTAGTGGACCCTGGCTCTAGTTGGTTGAAGCATCGTCCCATATACCGAAAGGATAACAGTTTGATTTCCAGTCAGGGCAACTGATAGATACTTCTCTCTCTCTCTCTCAAATCAAAAAATATATCCTTAGGTGAGGATTAAAAAGAGATCCAATGGGTTAGTTTCTACTTACTGTTTTTAAACAATAGCTGTGTTTCTGGTATAGGATTTGCCATTTCTCTCTGTGGTAGTTATTTTCCAACATATGTTGCTCTCTATAAAAACTCCAGTATAATGGTGAGACATATTAATCAGCATAATAGAATGTTTACGTATCTATCGGCTGTGGAAAGGAGAACTCTCATCTAATTCAAACTGCAACCTACTTTGTAGACACACATTACAAAGAGGGTAGAAAGGCTTGGGAAGGCCAGAATATACTTGAATTTGGCATTAAAGATGGGAATTTGATTGCATGTAGGTACATATATCAACCTACTCTGAATCTAGGAATAAAATTCTTATAGAGGCTTTGAAGAAACATCAGCCACTTGGGATCTGTGCTGAAGTTTTTGCAGGCAAGATGTGAATCAGATCAAATTTCCTCTCTTCTTTTCTAGAAACATCTCCTAAACATTGATTCCTATTTGGAAGTTGAAGAAAATAATTATGGTGTGCATTCGGTCTTCTAACAGCCCTGAGATGGATGCTGGAAAAAAATTACTTGCCTCTATAAGAGAAACCAGCGATCTGCTTTAATTCTTTTAAATGGACAACATCAAGGAAGTTATTTTCATTACTCTTGTAATGGTAGTGTAACTTTTAAGAAGCATTCAACAAACACTTTGTTGAATATATTGTGTCTGAAATATTTTCTCCATTTATGCTCACTTCCCTAAATGCATTCCTGGGAACAACTGAATGAACATTTTTAAGCTTCTTGATAGTTTCTAGTGAATTACTCTCCATGAGATCTGTGTATTGGATAATTCAATTTTTCCTAATTCTTTGTCATTATTAGCTATTATTTGTGTAAAACAGTTTTCATTCTTGACTAATGCTAAGGTAATTGTTAAATAATTATAGTACACTTATTTGATGGGTTATTATGCACATATTAATATGACATTTGTGAGGAATTTGTATAATACAAAAATGATGTTACAGTATTGTTTGCAAAACCAAAACCTCAATCAAGATAACCTAGACAGAATAGAAAGACTGGAAAGAAATACCCAAAACATTAGTGGATACCTAGAGACCTTTTTTTCTGTTTTTCTGAATTACCCAAATTTCTAAAATGGATATACATAAAGAAAAATTGTGATAGAAAAGAAAAAGAACACTGAAGCAGGTATCCAATTACGTTAGGAAGATTAACTCAGAAAAAATGTTAAAACAATTATACACTGATTGTCTTAGGTACCTAGAGACGACACAATGAGCTTGAGTTGTGCTGGTGCCCAGTTATTGATAGAAACCCAGTTTCTGGTGGACCTAGAGCATTTATAATGCCTACCTCAAAATCCTCCAGTCACAGTACTTTCTGTTCTTAAGAGGTGCACCAAGATAAACAACTTGAGTTCTTGAGTTCATCATATGTTATAAAAAGAGATTGCAGACCATTGATTTCTGAAACAGAATTGTCGCTGGAAGATGAAATCCTTATTTGAAAGGCTGAATGGCCTGGGTCCTAGCAGCCCTCTAATCCCTCTTTTCCAACCCCTGGTCTTTTGTAAGAAATCATCCCTCTGGTTCAATGCTTTGGGACTTCATTCAGGCATTGTTACAGTGTTGTAATAGACCTAGGAAAGTTTGTGACTTTTTTCCCCCTGAAGTCAAACTCTAATTTTGTAGAAGGACCTCTGACTTTCTATGTTTTTTTATTTTGCTTTGTTTTATTGAATTATCTACTTAAAGATCTAATTTTTAAAGTACTCAGATTTCTAAGTGAAAAACACATGCCATCTGTACCCTCTTCAACTCATTTAAAATGATCAATTCAGACCACAGATGATACTGCACAAAGATTAATAGATTTACCAACTCTCAATTTATAGATTTTAAAAACTCTAATCATCTATTAATATGCCATGAGGAAAGATGTGCTATTTTATCTCACTAAAAGAAGAATGATTTACAACATGAAAGGTCCTAGTATGAGGCACTTTATATAACTTTTATAATTTAATTCTTCAAAATAACCCAGATATTATTCTTAATATTTTAACTATGAGGAAATTAATTTGAGATTTCAAAGGTGAAGTACAATATAAATATCTTGTAGTTGGCAAATACTAGAATTGTGATTTATACCTTTATTTATATGATTCCTAAGCTCCCATTTTCTCTACTATACTTCAATGTCTACCAATTCATAAATTTTAAATAAAACCGTACTTTAATATGATGCAATCAACTTTTATCAAGAATCCATACGGTAATTATATACACAAAATATATTTACCATTTTTAAAAACATTGAAGACATGGTCTTCCCCTTATGAAGACATTGTTCACAATAATGAATTCAAATGAAATTTCTTTCATGATTAGTATGGAGAGAATTGAGGTCTAGAGTAGTGGAATTTTATGTGTAATAAATGAGAACTCAAACATTTTTAATATTTCTTCTTTTGGCTTTGCCACATGGGATTCAGACTAACAGTTGTGATTACTTCTGCCCTCTGTTACACATTTTTTTTTGTTTCTAATCCTATTTTTACCATAAATACCTTTAACTATATTGTTTCCTTGACCCTTTATTGAACATAGTTCATGTGTGAATATTATATAAGTCACCAATGGATTCTTGCTGCAGATAATTGTTACTTAAGATTTTACTTGAATGTAGTAGTTAATAGCCTATTATTTATAAGGGTTTGTTAGTGTTGCAAGCAACTTTGTCTTTCTTCCTAATCTCTTCCATGAACTATTTTGGGATTAAAAAATAAATTCAAACATATTCTGGTCTTGAAAACGATGTTTAAGTATTTGTATTTCTATACACACACATTTTCAAAATCCTACTAGCAAAGATCACCTAAGTTCATAAAATCTTTATATTTATTGATAGAATGTTTTTCTTTAGAATTAATTTTAATAAAAACCTCTTTATCTTACCTTGTGACTAGGTTTTCAAGTCATCCACACCATCCACTCTATTAAGTAATAGAAAAAATCCCCAGGAATTTGAATTTTATTTGCATTTTTTAGATGACACCAGAAAATACTTAGTTTTAAAGATGATTGCTCCTCCTTCCTAAGGAAGGGAAAGATATGGGAAAGAATAGACATAGTTAGGCAATCTTGAATCTTTTTATGGGGGTGTCAAGGAAATAAGACATATTAAAAATAAAGATCAATGATGCAACTCTAGTTTTATAATATTTGCCCTAAAGTTAACGCTTACTTGAGACTCAACTTCTTCTGGAAGTCAGTTTAGCACTCATTTTTACAACCTCCTTCAGTCCCTAAGGCTGTGAGTCAGAAACTTAGGATTCCCTAAAGACTAAGACTCCATTTCTACACATTCCAAGGAACCAATTATCTTGACTTAAAAAAAAATCTTCCATACATTTCTTGGAGTATTCATTAGATATGTCTGTATATTTGTGGCTTCAACATTAATTGGGCCTGGAATTAGAATATGTCTGAAAGTTCTCAGAAAAGTTAAATTTTCCCAAGAATTTGTCTCCCACAGCTTTATTGAGATAAATTCACATTACATTTTATAAATTTAAAGTATACAACATAATGATTTGATGTATGTACATACTGCAAAATGATTACCACAATTAAGGCTAGTTAACACATACATCATCTTGGCTTCACCAGTCTGCATTCCCACCAACAGTGCACTAGGTTTCCCGTTTCTCCACAGCTCTTGTTGTTTGTTGATTTGTTGATGATGGCCATTCTGACTGGTGTAAAGTGGTATCTCAATGTGGTTTTTATTTGCATCTCTCTGATGGCTAGTGATGTTGAGCATTTTTTCATATGCCTCTGGACCCTCTGTATATCCTCCTTGGAGACGTGTTTGTTCAGGTCCTTTGCCCACTTTTTAATTGGGCTGTCTGTCTTCTTTGTGTTGAGATGTGTAAGTTCTTTATATATTTTGGAGATCAGACCCTTGTCTGATGTATCATTGGCAAATATGTTTTCCCGTATGGTTGGTTCCCTTTTCATCTTGCTGATGTTTTCTTTTGTTGAACAGAAACTCTTTAGTTTGATGTAGTCCCATTTGTTTATTTTTTCCTTTATTTCCCTTGCCTTAGGAGATGTATCAGTGAAAATATGGAATTTCCTCAAATAACTAAAAATGGAACTGTCTTTTGAACCAGCGATCCCACTACTAGGCTTATACCTGAAGAATCCTGAAATCCTAATTCAAAAGAATTTATGCACTCCTAAGTTCATAGCAGCGCTGTTTACAATAACCAAGTGCTGGAAACAACCCAAGTGCCCATCTGTAAATTAGTGGATTAAAAAACTGTGGTTCATTTACACAATGGAATACTATGCAGCAGAAAGAAAGAAGGAACTCCCGCCATTTGCGACAACATGAATGGAACTAGAGAGAATAATGCTTAGCGAAATAAGCCAGGCAATGAAAGAAAAATACCATATGCTATCACCCAATACAGGAAACTAATGAACAACACAAATAAATGAACAAAACTGAACAAGAAACAGAGTAAGAGTTATCAGGGGGGAGGGAGGGAAGGGGCTAAGGAGGGGAAGGGTTTAGCAAAGGAACTAATATAAATAACCCATGAACATGGACAACTGGGTCAGGATGGACCGTGGGAGAAGGGGCGGGATGAGTGGGGGGAGCAATGAGGGAAAAAGTGGGACAATTGTAACAGAAAAACAATAACCCCCCCCCAAAAAAAAACCCCACACACATCATCTCTCATGGTTGCTTTGTGTGCGTGTAGTGGAGACATTTCAAATCTACTCTCTTAGCAACTTTCTGGTTTGTAATACATATTGTTAACTATAGTCACCATACTATACATTTTGTCTCCAGAATTTATTAATCCTAGAAGTTTGTGTCATCTGATCACTATCATTCATTTATTCCTCCTCCAGCCCCTGGAAACCACCAATCGTCTTTGTAATATCCCTTTTTACTATTTGAAAAATATTTCATTAAGTGCAATTGCTATAAACATACCCTACAATTTTAATTTTATTAGGTATTTTAATTTATTTTTAATTTTTTTGAGATTTTGATAAAGTGACCATCAATATCTGTGTATCAGACTATCTGATCTGCTTTACTTCTACTGGAAATAAGGTAAATCTCTAGAGATAGGATTATAAAACAAAAGGAGGTGAACTGAGAGAATTCTTAGTACTTATGCAAAAGAATTTTTCTAAAACTAAAACTTTATACTGTTATTGAAATTTTTGCCCAATTTTTTGTATTTTTCTAGAAGCAGAGAATATTTTTATTCTTTTCTATTTGTATAAAACATTAGTTTGTTTTAATGTTTCATTTCTATGATTGTCAATTTGAACATTTCTTCCATATTCATTTGTTACTTATAATAGTGTATTTACTCTTTTGTTTTCTACCCACGTCCTTTGCTTAACTTTTTGTTACTTGACTATCTCTTGGTATTTGGATAGCTTTCCTTTTAATTTGCCTAAGCTCTCAATAGGTTAATGCTTTACACTCCAACTTTGTAAATACTTTTCCAACTTGTGGGTTTCCTCCTTATTTTTGATATGTTATTTTAATTTTCACTGAGGTAAGATTTCCATATGACCCCTAAAAATACAAATGGTATTTTCTTCTGTGACTTGATTTTTTGTTTCATCCATGTGAAAGTGGAGAGAAGAATAATTAAATGCATACTCCTACACAATTAGACTAGTAAAATAGCCAGATTCTAAATTATTGGATCTTAGAGCTGGAAGTCATCTTTATCTTTAACTTAATCTAGTTATAACCCTTATGAGATGACAGAAACACAACTAAGTATGGTTGACATTCATCTTATTTCTGCTCTCAAACCCAGTGATGGTTAGAGCACTTTATGAGGCCACACAGGCTATTTTGGGACAATTGTCATTTTTGGAACATTCTTTAGATACATAACTCTCTGTATGCAACTCATCCTCCCCTTTCAAACAACAAAAAATACATATATACTCCTTTTTCATGACAGATTTTCAGGTATTAATAGATTTCTGACAAGGTTGTTATGTTATAAAGAGTACTTATCATGGTTCTTGGTATTTAATAGGCGCTCCATGAAACATGGTTGACATTATTAATTATATTTAATTACAAATCAGGGAGTCCAAGTATAGTTTGCCTACTGTCAATGATATAAATGATCTCTTTCAATTTGTTTTGGTAAATAAAATAGACTTAATCATTATGCTTCAATATGAAACTATGAAAATCAATAGGAAGAGTATCAAAATGATTCACTTCCGCCAAAGAATATAATCTATTCCTTAATGAGCTGGGGAAAATACTGATTGCTTGTATAAGACAAAATTACATAACTTATTGACTTTGATTACACAAAACCTTGGCAAGTATTTAAGATAATTCCATCTAAATTAGAGGAGACTTATTTTTCTTGATAAGTGTATTCAAGTCCACTTAACTCAGGAGGCATGTTGGCAGTCCAAAAAGCTGTGGAGACACAAAATTGAGTAATGTACAGCTCTGACAAGTCATGAGCTCCTGCTTATAATGGCATTGCTCTAACAGCTTCCTGCTGGTCTCTTAGCTTTCACTCTTGCCTCCCTTCCATATATTCTGCAAACAGCAGTGTGATGGATCGTCTTAAAATGTGATACAGATCCAACCACCACCAGTCTGCTTACAGCCCAGAGTGTCATCGCAGCTGTGTTTCTGTTACGATTTGTTGTTGCCTATACCTTACTTGTTAAATATTTTTTTTGAATATCATCTCTTGCTAGGGCCAAGTTTCACATTTATAGTAAACTGGGAAATGGCCACAACTTGGTATCTTGTGAGGACTATTTCCTAGGTAGTATTTATTTTCTCAAGATAAGAGAATATGCTCTATTCTTACTTTCCTGTTTCATAGGTTCTTATAAAACAAAGTAGAAAATATTTGGAAGAAGCAGAGCTCATACTCTCAAGTATTGAGGCTGTGATTCCCATGATCATCCTTGGTTGGTTCATTTGCGGCCAAGGGTAAGGTAGCTCATCCTATTTTCCTGGAGCTTTGTGTGGTTTGGAGATGGGTGAAGAGCAGGTTATGACAGAAACACAGGAGCGGGCAGGTCTGTATGGCCCAGTTCCCTTCTTATCGCACATGTCGGTGTCCAGTGCTACCAGATGCCAAAGGGACAGATAAACTTTTAGTTCTGAGGAGTGCTCAGTTATGTTAAAAATGACATATTTATTTGAGACATTGAAAATATGAGTCCTCTAAGATTCGATTGCTGTCATAAAAAAAATCTCCAACTAAAGATAAAGTGGTTTGATCAACCCTTGTGCCCTTACTCGCATTTGTGTTATAAATGGTACAAATATATTCTAAATGAATCAGCTCATAGATATCTGATCATATAGCTGCTATTAGAAATCCTGGGAACCCATATATTAAAATTTCTGTAATAAATGTTCACATATCTAGATGAAGATGAACAAGTAGTTTGTCCATTGTCCTCCAAGAGAACCCTAATAAAATCGATTGCTCTTTAAGGATTATGACTCTTTCACAGTGATTCTGAATTAATGTGATGAATAGTCCTATTACAAAGGTTTGCTAATTAGTATGATTACTTATTTACCATTTTTGTTTACTTGCCATTTATCATCTTACTGGCCCTGAACTGAGCACTTTACTTGAACTATATTTAAATGTCATTATAGATTATTTAAATTCGGAGTTAGAAAAAAATCTTAATACTGATTGCAGCTTACTCTGGGTAGGAGGAATCCTACTCAGGTTTCTCCTTTGTAGTGTCCTGACCCATGGTTGTTCTGGATTTATATGAATATTGGAGAAAAAAGGGCCTCTCCACTTTGAAAGTAAGAGCATTCTATCTCCAAACAACAGTAATGATTTTTTAAAAATCACAACATTAATTAGATGAGCCCTCAGTTGATTTCCCAGAATTAAAATGGACTGTGCATGACTTTATGTCTTCTGGAAATCAGAAACTCAAATATCTTCATTGCTATGCAGTTAATGTACTTGAGTAAAATAAGTTGAGTCTAAACAATATAGAGGGGTGAGGACTGTGGCTAAAAATACATGTGCTATATTGTTCCTTTTCCCACCCATTTATTACCCCTCTCTATTCCGTGTTTTCATTAGAGTGCTGTATTTACCCTGTCTAATTGCATGTTAGGAATGACATGGTGATGGTAAATGCGTAGAAGACTGGTTTCTATTCACAGAATCAAATGATACCACTTTTAGATTTCCATGTGATGATCTCATACATTTTTTTTCTTTCCTGTTTTGTTGCAACTAAGGAGGAGAATTGACTCTCCTAGGAACGTCCCCCCATTCCCTCCAGAAAACTTGTGGAGGGAAGAGTGTCGTTGTTAAAAAGTTCCAAGTTTACTTTAACAAGCTTAACTTCAGACTGTTGCAAGCACATGGGATCCCATCCCTATGTAACCTATTTGTACCTTGGTATCAGAGAGAAGTAGGTCAGTCAACTTTTAATGATGTCCTCTGAGATGTAGTTCTCTGCTTAGGTATAAATATCAGAATGTGTTTTATATTCCTGAGGGAGGAGATCACCAGGCTGTGAGATAACAAATGGAAAAGAAATGTGTCTTCCTAGGCCGATTGGCCTTTTTGGAACCATTGTGTTTTACATGATCAGAAGTCATAACACTGAAAATTGTTCTTTGTCTATTTGTTAAAGAGATGGCTAGGAAAATCTTTCAATAGTCAAAAAACAATATATATGGTGTGGTGATAGGAAAGGTACAAATTTTGGAGTCTGTTTAATTGTGCTCCAGTCTCCACTGTGCCACTTCCTATTTGTGTGATCCAGGGCACACATTTCTTATGTATAAAATCACGTATGTCTTAAGGGTTTTATGAGGATGAAGTGTATCTGCACCTTAAGTGATGTTTAATGTGTTCCCTTCCCTGACATAAAACATCAGTCACTGAAGTGTTTGCTTCTTTTTTAATTCATCTGCAACATGGAAGAGGGGGTCTTCCTTTCTTTTCCCAATTCTCTGGAAACCTTATGGGTGTTGTCCAGAGATAGTCATGAGAATTTTCTGTCTGGGCTCAGTAAAATTATTGCTCTTTTATTTTTGTTAATGATCCTCCTGATCCTATGACAACTTAGGCCCTAGCACTGGTGACTCTCCAGTCTGCTCTACAGAAGCCATGCCTGTACCAACGGGGTCATAATCCCTCTTCTGCACATTACTCTCTGGTATTGCCAATGTCCATGTCTCCAATTTTGTCTCTTAGAGTTAGGATATTCCCTTTTCAGTCTCCTGAGGCTCTCTTTTGTGATCTTGGTGACTCCATGTATCCATGCCTTTCTATCTCTCACAACTTGCTTCTCCATTTAGTGGTTCTCGTCCTTTCTTCCCTAAAATGTGCGTGCACTTAGTAATTCTTGCTCCGCTTTTCTCATATACTGCAAAGATGTTACCTATAACATTTGTATCACAAATCACACCATTTATAGCATCAAATGAAATGACCATCATTAGTGTTTAAATTTTGATTTCATCTAATGGCTAGACTACATCTTCCTGGTGACCCACCGTCACAACAGCAAATGGGGTTATAGTTGAACTCTCCCTATTCCTCTGGCTCTTTGGTTTTTCAAACTAAGACCCTTTCTCCAGAATGAGAGAAGTGCTGTAAAGTGTGGATGAATGAACTGGTATATTTAATCCTTACGATAACTAAGAAAACTGAGGTTCAGAGAAGTTAGATTACTTGCACAGGCTATAGATTAGTAAGGTAGATGTGGAAGTGAGGTTTCAGTCTCAGTGGTATAATTGCACATCCAGTCTCCTAACCAGTGATGTTTTCTGCCTCTCTTATAAACTAAAGGTTCTTGCACCCTAAAAATTCATCCCTTAAGTGCATCACACTGACCACCCATGACCCTAGGTTTATTTAGCAGTTTTCTAGTTGGTTAAAACACTTGGTTTCTTGTGATTATTGTCTGTTACCTGTAAGTACAGGGATATCAATGAGTTCTCACAGGATGATGTCATACTGGGGAAAAACAAAGTCAAAGTATTATTCACTCTTCTTCATGGCTTTTGTGAAAATTATTGAGAAGTTGGTCACCATAGTCCCCTGAATTTACCTATATATCCAATTAACAGCTTTGGATAAATTCTGAGGTTAAGGTCAGTTATGACATTTCAACCTTCTTGCCCTCTAATATCTTTAATTTTCCTGATTCAGGGCAACTGGACTTTAGGACATTTCCTTTCTTAGTGGTAGGCAGCAGAAGAAATAACATGTCTTTATAGTGAAGAACTAGCTTTAGCACTTAGAACCTGCATGATCTTAACTTCTATGAGTTTTAGTCTCTTCATGTATAAGAGCAAGGAGATATACTTTTCAACATTATTGTGAAGATTTAATAAGATGTAAATACATAGCACAATGCCTTGCATATGGCTTTGCATTCAGATTCTATAGTTTCTTATTCTAATTTTCTGTTTTCTTTTGTTCCCTTAATTCTCTTTTCTTTATGAAGCTGTTTCCTATAAGAATCGAAAAATGACAATTTTTCCTCAAAAAACTGTTTTTTGTATACCTAGTAAATTTTAATATACTGTATTCAATTATATATTATTTCTCTTGCAGGGTTGATATTGAAAATATCTTTTACAAAGGCTCTGTCACAGTTATCAACCAATCAGCATGACTACTATAATAAATAACCAGTATAGCAGTAGTAGTGGATACAAGTTCAGTTCTGGTTTTATGACATTTTAATATTTTTGTTTGTAATTTTCTCTGATCTATAAAGCAAAGCTGAAGTTTAGCTGGCATACATTGCTATGGCCACACTAGTTGTTTATGGCAGACATTCATTCTTATTTATTGGAGTACTTGTCATAGAAATTTTAAATATTTTGAATATCATGGCTACTCATTAGTTATTTAGTAGTGTTGTCTCAGGTTATCAAGTTTTTAAAGTTAGTTACTTTTAATTTAATTGGAAGACTATGGACTGTTTAATGTAATTATTTTTTGAAATTTGCTGATTCTTGCTTTCTGCTTAACAAAATATCAGTTTTTGCATATGTTTTGTATGTGCTTTAGAAGAGTGTGTATTCCATAATAGGCTATTAAACTTGTTAACTGTTTTATTGAAATCAATTGTTTTCCATATCCTGTTTGTGACTTCAGGTATTTCTATAATTTTGGAACTAGATTTTGTGTTATATAAAGTTGGGGAAAATGTTAGCTACTTGAACGGTTATCATGAGGATCCAATAATATGATCTTGATAAATTATTTTGGAAATATATGTACCCTTCTGAAGTTTTTTTAGTCCTTTATTTACTTATGCATTGATTTAACAGATTTATAGAAATAGCATACTATGTGCCAAGGATAGAACTTAGGTAGGGGCTAGGTATGCATTAGTGAAAGAAAAGAGTTTTGCGTATGTTTCTCTCAAGGTCCTAAGTTTGTCCCTTCTCACATCCATTTCAGGGTCTGGTATAACTACTCAATATTTTCCTTTCATATGAATATATGATTATTATTATGTTATTTTAGAATATACTAAAGAAGCTTTCATAATCTACATTTTAAACACAAGAAAGCAACTGCAGAAGAAATATAAGTATCTCCCCACTAACTTCTGTTAGTTTTGTACAATAATGATAGCCTAACCAAATCCATTGCTTATACTTTATCTAATTCACTATATTCCTCAAGCAGAGAATTGCATATTTTATTGCTTTTAAAGATCCTCAATACAGACTAAAGACTTGACAGGGCTATTCATTATCAGAAGTAAGAACTGAGAAGCACATTCAAACCTCTGAGGCAGTAGCACTGGTAGCTATTGCTTCTGAGTTATAGAAAAGAAGAAACAAAAACTAAAGCCAAAAGTAAGCAGCTAAGGAGCTGCCATTGTCATGGTGAAAGACCATAGCTCGCCTGGTGCTGACAAGAACAGGAAGCACCTAGGGAGGTCCCTTATCTTCATACAACCTTCCATTCTCTCTCTAGCAAGTCTTTTGGAAGAATTTAACAGAAGCTAGCTAGCAAAAGAGCAATGTGGTTTTCACTGCGCCAATCTCAACTCACAAAGCAGAGCATAGAAAAGTGGATTTGAAGTTGAGACAATAGTTTAACTACAACAAAATTACTTCATAAAACATAAGGAGGAAAATCTAGCATCTACTCAAAACTTTATGACCCGTTAAAGTACACCCAACCACAACAATAATAAAACAGTCAATGTTTATTGGACATTTAGGGTTTTAGGTACTTTTTAGTGCTATGCATGAATTAACTTATTCAATCTTATGAAGAAATGATAATTGCCTGCTAACAAAAAGGGAGATATTATGGACTTATATTCACAATTTAGAAGTAGCTATAGTCTTTTACTTTAGAGTTGTGTTCTAAATTTAAACTCTTGTAGACTCCTCAAAGGGCTAGGTCTGACTTCCTTCCTTCAATGGCAATGAGGCTTCCATCCTGACATTGGTCTTGCCCGCTGGAGCTGCACTCTTTAGCAGTAAGAATCATCTTATTTTTGATCTATCTGTCTTAATCTCCCAGCACCAAAACCCCATGGCTTCAGTTCACTGAACAACTCAACTCTTTCTCTTTTGCCACTGTTGCAGTTTTTGTCAGTTACCAGCTCTGTCTAGTTCTTCTGCTGTTTAGGAGCTGTGTGATTCAATGTAGTGTAGGAAAGAAGTCTTCATTACAACCTGGTCCCTTCCCAGAGTCCAAGAGGAATTCTCTGCTACCATGTCACCTCTACTTTATAAGTGCATTACTAGGGGACTCTTTCAACTATCTTAGTCTCATTATATATCAAACCCAGAAAAGTTATGGTAGCTGGCAAATAAAATCTATCCTTCCACATCACATAATACACATTACATAAAAAAGGTAGTACTTTATTAAGGGAGTCATGTGACTGAATGCCAATATGGTTATTTAGATACTATTGCACTGGATCAAATTTTTAAAAATTAACTTTGTAACCTTAGATATCACAGATATACATTTCTAGTTTTATATATGATGTAATTCATTCAGTTATTGAAAAATGCTTATTGAGCATCTATAATATGTCATGTTCTATTGTAGTCCTTTGGGATGTTATAGGGTAATAAACAGACAAGTTTCTACTCCCATAAAGCTTATATTTGTAGTGGACACAAATAGTAAATAAATGAACAAATTAAAATGAGTATAAAATAAATCATGTGCTGATTAATAATCACTTTGAATAATTAACTTATAATGTACTTATTTTAGGTTACAAAGTTCTTTTTAGAATACTTTTGCCTTCATTATTTTCTGAAGATTTAAGAATGACTGTGTTTTGCTGGGGCTTCCTAAGAGACTTTCAGCATTTTGCATTCCATATAGTATTTGTTAAAACCAAAAGTAAGTTTTATTTATACAGTTAGAACAAAAACTAATAGTAACAATTGTAACCAAAATATTTAGTAATATGGTTTTGAATGACAGGGTGAATTTGTTTTCACATGGTAATTTTCTCTATTTGAATTTTGTGTCTGTAGCAGTTTTGGATGGTGAGTCACACAGTGTAAATCAGAATTCATTCATGTTCCATCAGAGAAGTTTTTCCTACCCAGCATGTTCTTCACAGCAGCCTTTACATCCTTGTTCCGCAGACTATAGATGAGAGGATTGAGCATGGGAGTCATCACCCCATAGAAGAGGGAGATGAGGGCCTCAATGATGTCTTGATTATCTGTACCAGCAGACCTTTTAGACTTCGGCTTTGAATACATGAAGAAAATTGTTCCATAGAATATAATCACCACTGTCAAGTGGGCTGAGCAAGTGGAAAAGGCCTTATGTTTTCCTTCAGTGGAAGGGATCCTCAGAATAGTAGCAACAATAAAAATGTAGGAAATAGAAATTACTAGCAATGGAATAACCAGAACAATCAGATTTGATCCTGCCATGCTGATCACATTGATTGAAATATCAGCACAGGCCAGTTTTAGGACAGCCAGAATTTCACAGACAAAGTGGTTAATGACGTTGTTAGCACAGAATGGTAATTGCATTGTAAGAGATGTCTGCACCATGGAATCGACAAGCCCAGAGACCCAGGACCCAGCTGCCATGAACATGTAGACACCTTTGCTCATGATGACAGGGTATCTCAGTGGGTAGCAGATGGCCACATAGCGGTCAAGTGCCATCATACCTAGAAGCACACACTCTGTGGCCCCCATTGCAAAGGAGAGAAACATTTGCACCATGCACCCGGAGAAGGAAACACTTTTTCTTACTGTCAGAAAGCTGTTAAGAATTAGTGGGACAGAGGAGCTTGTGTAGCAAATGTCCAGGAAGGAAAGATTACAGAGGAAGAAGTACATGGGGGAGTGCAAGTGAGAATCATAGATGATTACTGAGATGAGGACTCCATTTGCCAGCAGGATCATCAGGTACATCCACAAAACTAGCACAAAGAAAACTGTCTGGAGCTTTGGGTGGGCAGAAAGTCCAACCAGGACAAATTCTGTCAGTGTGGAATCATTGGTCCTTTCCATTTTTCATATAACCCTTCTCCAACAGCACTCTATGGATGATAGAATAGAAAGTCGTTAAAACAGTGTTGGCAAGAACTCTCTTAAGAATCATATTCTGTGTTACTGTAGTTCTGTATTTGGATGCAACAGTGTAACTCCAGGACAAATTTCTTACTGTAAACCCATGTCACTAGAGCAGGAATTCTAATCTGATTTTCTTGGGGTTAAGAGAAAACATATTTGATAATAAGATATTTGGATCCCTAACCAGTTTGTTGTCATTTTACTAGCTCTGCCTCTTAATGCATTGTCTGCAAATCAGGGCCTATAGCCTGGATGCAGAAGATAGTTGTGCTTTGTTTAGCAGTGATTGCTGCCCCGTGCTTTAAATTTAAATTAGAGGTCAACATTGTATAAGCAGGAGATATGGTATGAAATCTGTATTTTTAGCTTATCTTCAAACAGATTACAGTTATATGAAAGCTATGACCTGTTTCCATCATTGAGCTCAGTTACAACTGACCCATTGGATTTGAAGCATGTTCTCCATTCTACCAGAATACCCTCCTCTCTCTGTTATCTGTTTGTTACTGGAGATAAATACTAACATGTTATTCTCAGTTTATCTGAATCACTTATATGACCTGACAGAATCCTCTATGTATTTGAATGCTTGGCCCCTGGCTGCAAAGCTGACTTATCCACTAGGCACCGTGGACCTACCATACTGTTAGGAGACTATGAAAATGTTTTGACTTAAAAAAATGAATAAAACAATGAAATTTTAAGTTTTAATAGATAGTACTAGTATATTTGTCTTCATGCCAATGCAGATATAAAATATAATATTATTGCATGGAGGAAAGGGCCCATGATGGCAAAGTTCTAGGGCCCATCCAAATCACAGCACAGCCTGTATGGTTGAGTCTCATTTTAGAGCTCAGTATGGTGTGCTGGTGATAAAGCAGTCATTACATGTATGCATATAGTTTCACTGAGGACAGTAGCCTTACTGAAAGGATATATATTTATATTGTTCCAGTATCTACCTCAGTTTGATGAGGAACTTTGTGTTCAATATATGTTTTTAATAGAAATGGATTAAAAGTATTTACAAAGTCAATTTTTATATGAATACAGAGATGTAATGTTGTGTATTATAGGCTTTGCCTAACTTGTTTCTTTTCACCTTATGCAAAAACTATCACTTAGGGATCAACGTTAATAACAGTGTTTTTATTAAAAATGGATATATTTAAAACATTAAACCAGTGACAAGCAACCATTATTTCTTAGCAAACAAAATTTATACAGAAGCATAACATGTAAAACAAATGAAAAAGAGAATTTTCTGGTGGAAACTACACTGTTTTTCAGGAGAGGGAAGAAAAGCACTATTTTTTAGTATCTTATCCATTCTTCTTCCCTCAATTTGGTGTCTATGGAGCATGGTTTGAAAACAAATGCAATAGTAGGGAGTAATATTAATAATCTTCACTTTAATAATTTTATTATCAAATAAAATAGTGATATATGTATTGATTACTCTATGCCAGATACATTCCTAAATGCTTTTATTCATAACAATCTAAGGAAATAAGAACTATTATTGTATGCCTATGGACTATTCTTATTAGCCTTTTTTAAACATTTGGTAAACATCATCAGTACATCATAATATGACTAGACTAAAGAAAACAAACCTATTATTTTATGAGATGCAAGAACTAAATTTGTTAAAGGTCAATTCATAATTTTCATTTAAACTGTTTTAAATTCAGAAACAGATGGTAACTTCCTAATCTTAAAAGGAAACTATATACCAAAAGCTTAGAGCAAATTACTATTCAGTAACAACTGAGACAGTTTATGTACTCATTAAGATCTATAATAAGGATGCCTACTCTTACAGCTACTACTTAACATGGACTTGGTAGTCCTGTTTAAAATTATAAGAAATGGCAGAAGTAGCAATAAAAGGAGACAAAAAATATACACAAAACCTAATGAGAAAAAATTAGTAAGACTTCTGTATGTAAGAGTAACGAAAAAAATCAATAGTTCTCTTTATAGAAGCAATAAATTACTAGCAAACATAATGGATATTAATATAATACAAATAAAAATTTGAAGCATCTGTTTTATCTTAACAAAGCATGCACAAGGCATTTACAGAAATCATTTAAAATTATAATAGACTATTAGTGATTGAAAAAGTACAATATCTTAATAAATGTGATAAAGTATAAGGTTGCCATTTCCCCCCCAAGTTAGTCTATACATTCAATTCAATACATTCAAAATTTTGGCTGGATTTATTTTGAAGAATATGAGTACTCATTCTAAAATGTATATGGAAGAATAAAAGTACACAACTTGCACAGTTAATCTGTAAGAGAAAAACAAGGGGAACATTTATATTTGAAACACACTTTTAAGCCACAGTTATAAAAATATTATAGCCCTGGCTGGGTGGCTCAGTTCATTAGAGTGTTGTTCTGTGCACCAAAAGGTTGCAGGTTTGATCCACAGTTGGGGTGCATACAGGAGGCAATGGATCGATGTTTCTCTCTCATATAGATCTTTCTCTCTCTAAAAATCAATAAATATATTCTTTGGTGAGGATTAAAAAATATTATGATAGTGGTTCAGAGACATTTAAATGCAGTCTGATGGAAAAGAGATCTCAGATACAGACACATGTTTGTATGCGAATTTGACATATCATAAAATGTCACCCCAAACCAATGAGGAAGTAACAGCATAGTAGATCATGTTAGGAAAATGCTCTTATATATGAAAAAAAACAATTAAATTCTTAAATTACCATATGTAAAGGTGGAAACCAGATGGATTAACAATTGACATGTAAAGGAAAAGAAAGTATAACTTTAATTAAAGACAGTGCAGAAAATCTTGTGAACTTGTACTGGAGGAAACAACCTTATAAAACATAAAACTTTAAGCCAATAAAAAGTTAGAAAGGATAGAAATCAGTGATTCACAGAATTTGGAGAAATTCTCACACTTAGAACATCTGAAAATGTTCATTAAATGTTAAAGAAAACAGCCATGGGGATATTAATTTTTATTAGAAAAGTAGGTCATACCAAATGTTGACAAGCATGTGGAGAGGTAGACTTCTAGTGGAAGTATACACTGGTATGCTGAAAAGCTCTGGCTGTATTAAAGTTGGGTAGGTCCCAGAGATTCCAGTCATGAGAATATGTCCCAGATAAGTTCTTGCCCAAGACTCTAAGGGGAATAGCTTAAGAATGCTTATTATTGCATAGCTTGTGGCAAAAAGTGGTTGGAGGAAACCTGGATGTCTAGCGTCAGATCAAGGGATATACTACATGTGAGCATGCAGAAGTGAAAAGCAAATGAACCAGACATTTATACAACAACATAAACAGATCCCTGAAAAAGTGTTTAAAAAGGAATCAATAGGAATCAATATTGTGATTTACAGCACAATAAAATGTATATATAAGTTAGAAATACATATTTTACAAGGGAACATGCATTTTTTCAGAACAAATCAAGCATGTAATTACAAGTTGAGGAAGGAATGTTAGTAGAATCAGTGACTATGGGAGAATAGTAGGCTCTTTAGGGAGTGAGGAAAATATATGTAGAAGAATATAAAATAAAATAACAGGTGAGCATGATTACCTGAAGTCTAAGTTTAAATGGAAACTGACAAATAGCATAGAAATCATGAAGAGCAATATAAGACATATGCAATGAAGGAGCTCTGATCAGAAATATAATTCAATAGAAGGGACTATCATAAATGTAAAAAATGAAAAAAGGAAAAAAATTGACTTCTGAACCAAAAGCAATACATAATGGATTGGAGGGGAAAATATTAAGACACTTAAAAAATGGGTTAAAGCTTAAGTAGACCAGGCATTTTTAAAAATTAAAGTTTTAAATCTAGTTAAAGGAAGAAAAAAGAGTCATAAGTGGTTGGTTATTAATGGAGAATTGAAGGGAGTTCCCAGGGTTAATGAGAGGCAGTGTTCACCTGACAGATTTCATCCTGTGGTCCCACTGGAAAGGTTATGCATACTGTAGAGATAGATGAATCTGGCATTTCTATTATTAGCCTGATTCCAATGAATATACTATTCATATAAGTAATCCCCTTGATTTAGCCCAGGTTTTCCATTCTGATGAGAAGTCTGCATCCAAGTCTTGGATACAAGAAAAAGTAGACGGATCAGAGGCACTAAGTGGCCGCTTCCCCCACTGGCCTTTCTGTTTCGCATTGTAAAGCATAGCATTCTGTTTCACCATAGCATTTGTGAGCTTGTGTGAATTCACTCCTGTGAATGAGGTTCAGCCTCCTCTCATTTTAATTATTTTGAACTCAACAATGATTTTGAATATAACTATACAGGTGACATGATATCTCAGCTATTCTAAAAATCTTTTATAAAATGTGGTGGTCATAGCAACTGCTGAGTATGGTTAAATAATTGCATTGCAGTTGCACACATTTGGGACAGAGAAGTAATTTTTCAGTAGATTATAGGTCCAATAATAGTATTCAAATTGCTTGGCTGCTGAAGAAAATAAGAGATAACACACCTGTTTTGCAATGATGACTCTAAGAGCACTGGTATCAAAGGTTTTCATTCTAGCTGCCGGAGGGAGTGGAGGAGAGGCACAAAAAAGTCTTGTCCATGGGTCAACTGTAAATATTTTTGAAGAGGTAGGCATGGCAAATGAGCACTACATTTTGTTTTAGAGTGCCTAGGATTGAAATTCAAGTATCTGGAACCTCCTTTTTCCTCTTCTTTAAATGATGCCAATTCCTATGTAAGAGCTTTGTTGTGAAAATGACCCAGCCATGCTCTGAAATATAGTGCAAAGCTTCATGACACTAAATGATGAAAACTTGTCAGATGAGAAAAATATACCCAGTTAAAGTATATAAAATTGATATCTTACCCATAACTTGAAAAGACAGTATTTACAAGAAAAGAAAATGAATTATACCATTTATGTACCTCCGAGCCTGAGGAATGGTTTCCTTTCCTTGATTTGAGACCAGTCTTCTTCCTTAAGGTTGTCTTGCTTTACAGCTTTAAGAAATGCTCTTTATTTTATGCAATAATTTTCAGGACAAAATGAGGGGATGTCAGTGAGATTCAGATGGTAAGCAGGGTGTTGTAATTATTTTCTTCCAGTTTGGACTGACCAGTAGTTTATTTCTCAGGTAAAACTGCAGATGAGTTTATTTAAAATGTTCTGACTCTCAGGTCCGGAGTTTCTAGTTCAGAGTTTCTAGTTCAGTCTCAGGGAAAAAAAAGAAGAGGATAGCTCATAGATTCTTAGGGCCTTTGTGGTTATCAAAGTGTTTCTCTACATTTTGAACTCCGGAAACATCCTCAAAGACAGTGCAAGACATCTTAAATTCTCATTGAAGTGAGCCAGGGAGGAGTCCAATATTCACAGCAAAGTAAAGTTAGAACTGTAAACATGGAGGATTAAAAACTTTCCAAAACCCCAGGGAGAATGTAGCTAGATCCAATTATATCATATCATTGGTGTATTCTTGTTGCAATGCAACCTAAATGAGAAATTTACACCACCATCTACATTACCACAGTACTTAAAGATTCAATGGCTCAAACAGAAAAACTCTTTAATAAGTATTATTTTTTTTTCTTTTCTGAAATTATATGAAAACTTCTCATGAGTAATAGCGTAAATTGCTTTCATTGGTGCAGAATTTTCAAATATTGAAAGTTGTTCTCAGAAGTCTACTATAAGTTAGTACAATTTTCCTGTTATACAGATGGAGAACCTCAGACTCTGAAAGTTGAAATAGTTTGCGGGCAGTTGTCCAGCCAGTAGAAGAGGTGGTAAAAAATCTCAAATCCAGCTGTATGACAACAGCTGCTACAATATATTTGCAGCGCTGCCCCATCGCTCACCAATGAGAACCTGAACTAGAAATGAGCTTTTCAAGTATTGCATCCCTACTCCGCAATGAGTACAGGAAAAGTTAGGTTAGAAGATTTTAATAATTTAAACTGACAGTTAAATATCAATAAGAAGTTAAAACTAAGTTTCATTTTCCTTGTAGATACAAATAAAAGTTAAAGCTTGTGGAACAGAATATAAACTTTTACCAAAAACAGTTTCTCTTTGACTTTAATAATAAAGGTCTGCATTCAAACTCAACTTTTGTCCCAGAAATGAATGCTCCTTTCTCAATAGTTTTCTGTTAAAGCTTTTTCAGACAAGCTTACTTTTTCGAATCAGTAATTTCTCTTTAACCTTCTACATATTTCTTCAGTTCATCCTAAATGCTATGCTATGCTGTTTAGGTATCTGTAATTTAATGTTAGTTAATAACAGAAAACATCAACTGAGTGAGGGAAAGGGGCATTTTTAATATACTTTACATGTATTTAATTTATATTATCCTTATAACAATTTTATGAGATATACACTATTATTATCTTTATTGTAAAGATTGAGTAACTGAGGAACAAAGAGATATCATTTATTGCCTATGATATGTATATGCAAAAAGTTTCCCTTAAGGGGCTGGAAACTACTTATGGCAGAAAACTCTACTTTACTTTCCTGTATCACAGAACATCTCCAGATGTGCCGTGAGCATGGTGGACACTCAGAATACATACTTGTGGCAGATGGACAATTTTACCATATACATTTAGTTTCACAAATGTGCCCTCAGTTTTGTATACTATTAAATTTTATATTGCTTCACTGTTTATAATTTTTGTCTGCAATGGTACTTTTCACTAAAGGAACACTGAAAAAATAATCCTGAAAGAAGGCAGAGCTTGATTCCTCTTTTCCTAACCTCTTTCTCTGTTCCCTCAACCAGAAAAACTTGGAATCAATGTTTTATGTGTTATTCTGAAATTTTTATTGACATATGGCATTGTGTTGATGTGATACAATTATATATTATAATATTAATACCACCATAATGTTAGCTAATACCTCTATCACATCACATAATTATCATTTTTTTCTTATGGTGAAAACATTAGTAACTTTCAGGTACATAATACAGTATTGTTAACTATAATCACAATGCTGTGCATTAGATCTTCAGAACTTACTCATCTTCTAACTGCAAGTGTGTACTCTTTGACCAGCATTTTCTTAATTGAGTTTGGCCTTTTTTAGATTATATAAGAGATATACAGTATTTGTGTTTCTCTGTCTGACATATCTCAATGACCATCATTCCCTCAAGGTTTATTCATATTGTCCCAAATGGCAAGATTTCTTTCCTTATTATGGCTGAATAATATTTCATTGTGTACATGTGTATGTCTATTTCTTTGTATGTGTACGTATGTGTATATATTCTATTACATCTTCATTAATTGATGGACATTTAGGTTGTTTTCATATCATGGCTATTGTGAATAATGCTGTAATGAACATGGGAATTCAGATGTCTTTTTGAGATCCTGTTTTCATTTCCTTTGGATATATACCCAGAAGTGGGATTGCTGGATCACATGGTAGTTTTATGTTTAATTTTTTGAGGCACCTCCATACTATTTTCCTGGTGGATGGAGCAATTTACATCCCCACCAACAGTGTACAAGGGTTCCCTTTTCTCCACATCCTCACTGACACTTATCTCTGTCTTTTTGATGGTAGCTATTCAAGAGCTGTGTGGTGGTATCTCATTGTGGTTTAGATTTGCATTTTCTGATGATTAGTGATGCTGAGCAACTTTTCATATACCTATTAGCCATCTGTAGGATTTCTTTGAAAAAACATCTATTCAGTTCTGCTGCCCATTTTAAATCTTATTGTTTGTTTTTTCTTATTGAGTTGTATGACTTGATATATTTTAGATATTAACCTTTTATCTGATATATGGTTTGCAATAGCTACATATATCAGATAACACCATAACAGACACTGCTCTTAAAGCCATCCCAGACCTACCAGTCATGGAGGAGCTAGACACCCCACCTACTGCGGCAGAGCTCGGCAAAGCCATCGACCGCCTTGCTTGCGGGAAAGCACCAGGAAGCGACGGAATCCCTCCAGAAATCCTAAAGAGCGGGAAACCAGTCCTGCTACAGCCGCTCCACCATCTACTCTGTCTCTGCTGGAAGGAGGGTTACATCCCCCAGGATATGAGAGACGCCAACATTATCACCATGTACAAGAACAAAGGAGACCGCAGCGACTGCAACAACTACCGGGGCATCTCTCTCCTCAGCGTCGTCGGCAAAGTATTCGCCTGGGTCGCTCTTGCCCGCCTGCAGACCCTTGCTTCCCGCGTCTACCCAGAGTCCCAGTGTGGCTTCAGAGCTGGCCGATCAACAGTGGACATGATCTTCTCCCTACGCCAGCTGCAGGAGAAGTGTCACGAGCAGCATAAACCACTCTACCTCGCCTTTATTGACCTCACGAAGGCGTTTGATCTGGTCAGTCGAAGCGGACTCTTCAGCTTGCTACGGAAGATTGGCTGTCCACCACATCTGCTTGCTGTGGTCATGTCCTTTCACGATAACATGCACAGCACGGTGTCCTACAACGGTGCAACCTCTGAGGCCTTCCCAGTCAGCAGCGGAGTAAAGCAGGGCTGCGTCCTCGCGCCTACGCTGTTCGGAATCTTCTTCTCCATGCTCCTCCAATACGCCTTTAAGGACTGCAGCGAGGGTGTCTTCATTCACACCAGATCCGATGGCAAGCTCTACAACCTGGCCCGTCTACGAGCCAAGACCAAAGTCAAAGAGGTGCTCATCCGTGAGATGCTCTTCGCCGACGACGCAGCTTTGACATCACACTCCGAAGAGGGACTCCAGCAGCTAGTCACTTGCCTTTCCCACGCATGCAAGGAGTTCGGACTAGCCATCAGCCTGACGAAGACGAATGTTATGGCTCAAGGCACGGGGACTCCCCCATGCATCACCATCGACGGATACACCCTGGAGGTTGTCAATGACTTCACTTACCTCGGGTCCACCATCTCGAGCTCTCTGTCAGTCGACTTGGAGGTCAACCGGAGAATCGCCAGGGCAGCCACAGTTATGGCCAGACTGAACCGGCGAGCGTGGAACAATTCCAGCCTCACTGAGAAAACCAGACTGCACATCTACCAAGCCTGCGTACTCAGCACTCTCCTCTATGGCAGCGAGACGTGGACCACCTACGCAAGGCACGAAAGGAAACTCAACAGCTTCCACATGAGGTGCCTGCGACGCGTCCTGCAGGTCTCCTGGCAGGATAAGGTCCCCAACACCGAGGTGCTGAAGCGAGCCAATATGAGCAGTTTGCATGCAGTTCTTAGCGAGAGACGCCTCAGGTGGCTCGGCCATGTCAAAAGAATGGATGCAGGCCGTATCCCCAAAGACCTCCTCTACGGCGAGCTAGCAGAAGGCAAGAGGATGACAGGGCGCCCAAAACTGCGGTTCAAAGACATCTGCAAAAAGGACATGACACAATGCTCCATCAATCTCAACACATGGGAAGTTCAAGCAGACGACCGCCTAGCCTGGAGGCTCGCGGTCAGGCAAGGTACGTCACGCGCGGAGGCTGCGCGCAACGAGGAGGCGGTCCAGAAAAGATCGAGGCGGAAGCAGCGTCAGCAGCAGCAACAACAGCCATCTGCCTTCACCTGTACCAAGTGTGGCAGGGATTGTCACTCCCGAGTCGGACTGCACAGCCATTCTCGGCGGTGCAGATAGACTCTCAAGAAGCTACGCCATCGTCTCTTGAGACGGACGGCTGCCGACGACGACGACGGTTTGCAATATAGTTTGTATACATTTCCCCCCATTACATAGGCTGCCTTTTCATTTCGTTGATTATTCCTTGTGCCCTGCAGAAGCTGTTTAGTTTGATGTAGTCCCACCTGTTGATTCTTGCTTTTGCTGCTTGTGCTTTTGGTGTCTTGTCCAAACAATAGTTGTCAAGTCCATTATCAAGGAACTTTATTTTATATTTTCTTCTAGGAGGTTATGATTTCCTTGATTAAAAACATTTTTATTTCTTTTTTTAGTGTTGTTCTATTACAGTTGTCTCAATTTTTTCCAGTTGCTCTCTACTGTCCTGCCCTCCTTGATCTTTTCTATTGTTTTTCTGCCCTCTATTGCATTTATTATTTCCTTTCTACTGCTAACTTTTGGCTTAGTTTGTTATTCTTTTTCTAGATCCTTGAGGTGTAAAGTTAGATTATTTGAGATTTTTATTAATATAGCATTTATTACCATAAACTTCTAAGAAGTGTTTTTGTGGCATCCCATAGAATTTGCTGTACTGTGTTTTCATTTTCATTTACAAATATGTGAAAACTAAACAGCACCTGCATAAACAACCAAAGGGTCCAATAAGAAATTAAAAGGGAAACAAAAAATATAATTATAGGTCACTATCCCTAATGAACAAAATATCAGCACACTGGATTTAGTAATACATTAAAAAGATCATATTCCATGATAAGTATCACAGGGATGCAAGATTCATACAATATCCACAAATCAATAAACATGATACACTACATTAACAAAATGAAGAATAAAAACCACATGATCATATCAACAAATGCAGTAAAAGCATTTAATAAAATCTAGTGCTCATTAATGATAAACACTCTCAGCAAAGTGGTAAAAGAGGGAACATACCTCAACATAATAAAAGCCATATATGACAAAACCATAGCCAACATCATATTCAATGGGCAAAAACTACAAGTGTTTCCTTTAATATCAGAAACAAGACAGGGATGTTAGCTTTCACCACTCTTATCCAACATAGTACCTGGAATCCTAGCCCCAATAATCAGAAAAGAAGAAATAAAAGGCATCCAAAATGAAAAGGAAGAAGTATAACTCTCATTATTTGCAGATGACATGATACTGTATGTAGAGAACCCTAAAGATTCTACCAAAACCTCCTAGACCTGATAAATAAATTCAATAAAGCAGTAGGATACAAAATAATCTAGAAATCGGTTGCATTTTTATTCACCAATAACAAACTATCAGAAAGAGATGCTAAGAAAAAAAATCCCCTTTAAAATTGCATCAAAAAAGTAAAATATCTTGTAATAAATTTAACCAAGGATGTAAAAGACCTATACTTGGAAAATTACAAGACACTGAAGAAAGAAATTGAAGAACATACAAATAAATGGAAGCATATACTGTGTCTGTAGATAAGAAGAGTTAGCATCATTAAAATGTCCATACTACTCAAAGCAATCTATATATTCAATGCAAATCCTATCAAGTTACAAATGGCATATTTCATAAAACTCGAATAAATATTCCAAAGATTTATATGGAACCACAGGAGAGCCTGAATAGCCACAGAAATCTTGAGAAAGAAGAAATTGGAGGAATTATGCTACCTGGTGTTACACTATACTGCAAACTATACTACAAGGTCATGGTAATCAAACAGCATGGTACAGGTATAAAACAGATATAAGTTCATGGAACAGAATAGAGAGTCCAGAAATAAACTTAAACCTTTATGGTCAGTTAATATTTGACAAAGGAGCAAGAACATACAATGGGATAGAGATAGTTTATTCAATAAATGATGTTGGGAAAATTGGACAGATTGGTGCAAAAATGAACTTAGACCACCTTCCTTACACCATACAAAAAGATAAACTCAAAATGGTTTAAAGACTTAAATTTTAGACTCAAAACCATAATAATCCAAGGCAAAAACATAGGCACTAAAATCTCAGACATCTCTCATAGCAGTATTTTTTCTGATGTGTTCCTTGGGGAAAGGAAACAAAAGAGAAAATAAATGGGACTCTATCAAATGTAAAAGTTTTTACACAGAAAAGGAAACTATCAACAAAATGAAAAGACAGCCCACTGAATGGGAGAACATATTCACCAATGTTACATCTGATAAGGGGTTAATATATAAAATTTATAAAGAACTCACACAAATCAACATCAAAAGCAAACAGTCCAGTTTAAAAGTATGCAAAGACCTGAATAGACACTTCTCAGAAGAGTATGTACAGATGGCCAATACACATATGCAGTTATTCAATGTCACTAATCATCAAATAAATGCAAATTAAAACCACAATGAGATATCACCTCACACCTGTCAGAATGGCTATCATCAGTAAATCAGCAAACAAGTATTGGCGAGGATGTAGAGAAAAAGGAAGCTTTGTCACCATTGGTAGGAATGCAGACTGTTGCAGCCACTGTGGAAAGCAATATGGAGCTACCTCAAAAAATTAAATATGGACCAAGTGATTCCACTTCTGGAAATTTATACAAAGGAACCAGAAACTAATTTGAAAGAACATATGCATTCGTGTGTTCATTGCAGAATTATTTACAATAGCCAAGATTTGGAAGCAGCCCAAGTGTCTATCATTAGGTGAGTAGGTAAAAAAAGCTATAGTACATTTACACAATGGAATACAAATCAGCTGTAAAAAGAAGGAAATCTTACCCTTATGACAGTGTGAATGGACTTGAGAGTGTTTTTGCTAAGTGAAGTAAGCCAGTCAGAGAAAGAAAAGTGCCATATGATTTTACTCATATATTGAATCTAATGAAGAAAATAAATTAACAAACAAATAGAAGCAGACTCATAGATAGAGATAAGACTGACAGCTGTCAGAGGGGAGGCAGGTCGTAGGGCTGGGTGAGAAAGGTGACAGAGTTAAGAAAAAAAGAATCATAGACACAGACAACAGTATGGCGATTACCAGAAGGAAATGGGAATGGGGGAGGTGGAAAAGGGTTTGGAGGGGTAAATGGTGATGGAAGGAGACTTGCCTTGTGGTTTTGAACAAACAATACAGTTATAAATGATGTATTATAGAACCCTGGCTGGTTTGGCTCAGTGGATTGAGCGTCGGCCTGTGAGCTAAGTGTCGCTGGTTCGATCTTCCAGTCAGGGCACATCAGAGAAGGAAAACTCTGACTCCAAAAAACCTCCGCTGCCTTGCGGCATACCTCTTCAGGGGAAAGGCTAAGGGAGTAAACCCCGACAGAAAATCCGGAGCCGGAGTCCCTAAGGCGGTTTGACGTTGTAGTCAACACTGGCAACTCCTGCGGCGCACCTGAAGCCAAGCTGTATTGACTCCGTCTTTCCCTTGGACCCTTCAGCTGCGAAGAGAGGGGGGGTCTGCTGCATGGGCAACAGCAGACCTTCCATATCACCCTGCCCAGGCTCTGTAGCTTCAGCTTCACTGGAGAGGACACTCCAGCGTCATTGCAAGATGTCGATTCAACACGGGAGGAGACAGATACCGTGTCACTCCCGAGTCGGACTGCACAGCCATTGTCGGCGGTGCAGATAGACTCTTAAGAAGCTACACCATCGTCTCTCGAGACGGACGGCTGCCGACGACGAGAACCACACATCTGGAGTCCGTATAATTTAATCAAGTAATGTTACCTCTTAAATTCAATTAAAAAGTAAAAAAAAAATGTATAAAAGTAAAAGATACTCATGTGACTTCAGTCCTCTTGAATATGCTAAGACTTGTTTTATGGCCCATCATGTGATCTATTCTGGAGAATATTCTGTGTACACTTGAGAAGAATGTAAATTCTGCTACTCTTGGATGGATCTTCTATGTCCATTTGGTTGAAATTATGGTTCATATTTAATGTTTCCTTGTTGATTTTCTGTTACTATCACCTGTCTATTGCTCAAAGTGCAGTACTGAAGTCCCCTACTATTATTTTGTTATTGTCCATTTCTCCCTTCAAAACTGTTAATAATTACATAATATTTGATGTTTTAATGTTGGGAGAATACAGTTGTTATGTTTTTTTGATGAGTTGACTCCTTTATGATTATATAATGATCTTCTTTATCCCCAATGACAGTTTTTGTCTTAAAATCTACTTTGTCTGATGCAAGTATAGCAACTTCCACTCTCTTTTGGTTTCTATTTGCATGGGTATATATATTTTTTTCTATTAGTTTACTTTCAGACTATGTTTGTCCTTAAAGTGAGTCTCATGTAGACAGCATGTAGTTGGGTCTTTTTCTTTTTCTCTCTCCTCAATCCCTCTAGCCATTCTGTGCCTTTTGACTGAAATATTCAAACCATTTACATTTAGAATAATTATTATTATGTAAAAAGTTACTAGTCTCATTAGTTACTTTGTAGTTGTTTTGAAATTCTATTGTTCCTTTTTTCCTCTCTTGCTGCTTATCTGTGTGGATTGGTGATTTTCCATAATGGTATGCTCTGATTTTCTTCTCTATTTTTTGTGAATCTGCTATGGGTTTTCCCTTTGTGGTACCATATGGCTTACATAAAACACCTTCACAGTAGTCTGTTTTGCACTGATAGCGATTTAACCTCAACTGCACACAAAGCCTCTACTTTTTTATTCGTTCTAATTTATGTTTTTAATGTGACAACTTACCTCTATTTATATTCTGTATTTGTTAACAAATTATAGTAGCTATAGTTATTTTTAATACTCTTTTTTTCTTAAACTTTCATACTATATAGTTAAGTAGTAAAAACACCATACTATTACCTAATTAGAATTTTTATGACTCTGACAATATACTTACCTTTATCAGTGTGCTGTATATTTTCTTAGGTTTTAATGTGATTAATTAGTATCCTTTTATTTTGGATTCAAAAACTTCTTTTATCCATTTTGTAAGGAGGGACTAGTGGTAATGAACTCCTTGAGCTTTAGTTTGTCTGGGAAAATCTTGATTTCCCCTTCATTTTTCAAGGATATCTTTGTTGAACATCAGTGTTAATATCTACAATATAGCTCAGGAGATTTTCCCCAATATTTGAATTTATTAACATGTTATTTAAGTATCTGAGTTCATGTCTCAAACTATCCATTATGTATTTTTTAAACTTTTGTGGCAATATACATATGAATTTACTTTGTCCTGTGAATTTATTTATTTTATTGCTGTCTGTATTTTTCAAGCCAATAAAGGTTGACAATGGCATCTTGCATGAAATTAACTTATCTAAAAGATGACTATAAAGTAAGCTAAAAACTTAAGTGACAATGCATTTAATTCACAACAAATACCTTTTTAATTTAATTTATAATATCTAGATCATTTTTTAATTCAAGCATTTTGTTTTGGTAATTATTTTTATTTGTAATTTCTTACTTTGAATTTACTTTGGTAACTATTTTTTTAGCTTAAAAGCTCTCACTTTTTATAAAGTTAATTTTGTGAACAGTTGCCCCTGTTTCCAAAAGTTACACAGGTAGTAGAATATTTCATTTTTGAGCTTTAGTTCAGCTACAGTTTATTCCCAACAGCAATCTTAATTATGTCTGTGGACATTGTCCCTAATGCACCAGAAAGTTGCTCTATTCCACAGAGCTGTATTTCCAATTTTAAATTGCTTTGGGAAATGAAGAATTTTAATTGTTGCATAATAAATATTTACTCTTGCACATCTGTAGAATCTGGCATTGTTTATTGAACCTGATCTTCACTCAGAATTGTGACATAAATACTAAGAAGAAAGTAACTGGTTCTTCTAGGAGATGGAAATAATTTGTCAGTGGGAAAGTAAGTCTTCAATACTATGAAACTATATTTCAATCTATAATTAAAGCTGTTATTTAATATGAATTCATAATGTGAATAATCTGATGCAGTACAAATACCAATTTATTTTCACCAAAATACAGATATAAATCATTATTATTATTTCATTTTATTATTTATATAATGTCTGTTAATCTTTAAAGCAGCTTCCATGTTCTATTTTATTATTTCTATACAATATCCCAGCAAGAAAAGTAAAGCAGATTTTTTTTTTAATTACAATTTTAAAAGTGAAGAGGCTGCATCTCTAATTAGAAGCTCAGAACCTCAAACCAAAGATTTCCATTTCAGTCTGGGACACCTTTCCACCATGTTAAACCCATGTAGTACATATTCCAATGAATACAGTAATCCCCTCTTATCCAGGGTTTCACTTTCCATGGTTTCACTTTTCATGGTTTCAGTTACCTAATGTAATTATATTTTCATATGTGCTTTTCCTATATTCTAACTGAATTTAAACTTTGTAATGGAAGGCACTTTGCATTATTCTTTTATTTATTCTTACCATGCTTAGAATATGACTGGATTAAAGGTAGGCTGTCAGTAATATTTTAAACTATTATATTTAATAGTCTGGCACAAGTTTAGCCTACTTTAAAAGTTTTTCGTCTTTTAATAATGTTTTTTATTTAGGATATTTACAAACATTATGTGAATGTGGAACTTTCTGTACACAAAAAAGTATGTTCTTGTAATTTTTCAGGTTGACCTGCCAATCCATAATAAGGCAAAAGAAATCCATTTAGATAAAAAAAATTTGGATAATCTACAAATTCACTGTAGATTAAAGCCTTGTACTCAAGTGCATTCAAGATCTGTTGTATAAGTATCAATCACCTGAGCCCTTTCGATAAATGCAGAATCTCAGGAGCTTCCCTGAACACTAAAGCAGAATAAAGTTTTTCAAGATACCCAGGTAATTCACATGTATATGAAAATTAGTGAAGCTGTGAACTAGACTTGATCTGAGTTGCAAGCTCCACTTTATTTGCTACCTGGTTAACTTTGGACAAGTTGCATATTTTATATTTGAAAAAATTAAGAATAGAAAAGATTAATTTTGTAAAGCATAAAGTGGTACATATACACTCATATATATATTTATATAGAATATTTAAACCTTATTTTCTTAGGTTGACTTAAATGAGTTAATTATCAAGATATACACTAGAGCTAATGAATAAAATAAATGAAGACACTATGTAATGTTCTCCAAAGATTATCTGTAACACTCACGTGGAGCTGATATATGCAATGGTCTTGTCATAGGAACAGTAACAGAAGATAGAGGGGCTGGGATATGAGATCAACTAACTGTGTTTAAAAATGTTAAATAGTTAATGCTATTCAATTTATTATTATTACATGTATATAAAATATACAGTTGAAGTGACGAACATAAGGTATGCAGGCATAGAAAAAAATATCTACCAAGAAATCAAAGTTGCTGTGAAATCTTGACTGTCATTATTATTGTAATTCCAAATCAAATGTTTAGTCCTTGTCGAGTAGTCTTTTGATGTTTCCACTGCTTGCTTTCTGGGGCAGATAAAGAAGTCGGGCTTATAGTTAATAATTAGCCAAGAGTTCAGAAGCCTCAGCTCAGGAACATATCCTTAACAGCAGGAAAGGTTACTTTTGTATGTCTTATTATAGGTAGATCTTCATATATTAGCAATGGATATAGGTACTTCCATGTTTCCCCATTTCATTGTATTCTAGTTTATACACATTGTTGAAGATAATTGGATGTCAGAGCTTCAAGCAAAAACTTCTTATAATACATTCTAAAAATATAGATTGTTCAGGTAATTTGTTTGCATTTGTTTCTTGGCAATGAATGCATTTTATATGAGATCTTTCTTCTGAAAGCAGATGACATGGATAAAATTAACCAGACATTTGTGACAGAATTTCTTCTTCTTGGTCTTTCTGGGTACCCAAAGATTGAGATCATTTACTTTGTTCTAATTCTAGTTATGTACTTAGTGATTCTGATTGGCAACGGTATTCTGATCATAGCATGCATCTTTGATTCCCATCTCCACATCCCCATGTACTTCTTTCTGAGCAACCTCTCTCTCCTGGATATCTGCTATACATCCTCCTCCGTTCCCTCAACTTTGGTGAACTTAATCTCAAAGAAAAGGAACATTTCCTTCTCCGGATGTGCAGTGCAGATGTTCTTTGGGTTTGCAATGGGGTCAACAGAGTGTTTCCTTCTCGGCATGATGGCTTTTGACCGCTTTGTGGCCATCTGCAACCCTCTGAGATACCCCATCATCATGAGCAAGGTGGTGTATGTCCTGATGGCTTCTGTGTCATGGCTGTCTGGTGGAATCAACTCGATTGTGCAGACATCTCTGCCCATGCAATTGCCTTTCTGTGGGAATAATATTATCAATCACTTTACATGTGAAATATTAGCTGTCCTTAAGCTAGCTTGTGCTGATATCTCCCTCAATATTATCACCATGTTCATATCAAATATGGCATTCCTGGTTCTTCCACTGCTGGTCATTTTTTTCTCCTACATGTTAATCCTCGTCACCATTTTGAGAATGAACTCAGCCACAGGGAGACGCAAGGCCTTTTCCACCTGTTCAGCACACCTGACTGTGGTGATCATATTTTATGGTACCATCTTCTTTATGTATGCCAAACCCAAGTCTCAAGAACTGTCGGGGGAAGACAAGTTGAAAACTTCAGACAAGCTTATTTCCCTGTTTTATGGGGTAGTGACCCCCATGCTCAATCCTATAATCTATAGCTTGAGAAATAAGGATGTGAAAACTTCTGTAAAATATTTGCTGAACCAAAAACCTATTCAACAAATATTTTCTAGTCAGAAAATGTAAGTCTGTGTGTAATAGGCACAAAGATGAAATCATAGGTAAATCTATAAGAACCTCTTTGGGGAAACCATGGTTAAGGAGAAGTATTTTTATTCTTCTCCTTCCCTTAACCTGCTCAGTGAGAATTACTGAGAAGTATAGTTTGCTACAAATTCAGCTTCCAATATTGTTCTTCTGATCCAGATCTCAGAAGAACAATGATTCTATTAGAATTTCACCCTCGAAGACCTCTAAAGTGAGTGTTTCTGGTATGCTGTGTGGAAATAGAGTAGAAAACAATTACACATAACTTTGGAAGAAGACACGCAAGAGTACAAAATGTACAATTACACAAACTACCTAAAAACATTGAAAAGACTTTCTTTGTAGGCCATAGTTACCTAATCTTGCAATAAGGAAATAAATAAAACTAGGTCCCAGTGGAGAAAGCACTTAGCATAGCACCAGCTTCATAGTGCCCTAGAATTTTAGAATAGAAGTCCTTTAAATCGAGGACTAAAAATTACTGCTAAGGACCTCTTTTACCCTAAGCTAATAATTACAAGGGCTGGATATCTCCCCATAAAAATCACTCTGTTAATATAAATCACACCCTCTTTGTCCTTTCTCTGATATTCATATAAAAAGAAGTTCAGGCCAGGAGAAGAAATAGTTATGGGGAGTGCACAACAGAGTGGTGGGAGGTGATCCCTTGTAGTCCCTTTGGAAGAATGGGAAAGTTGCTTTTTTTTCCAATCCATGCCAGGAGAGGGGGTGCTACAAAAGAGCCTCTTATGGTTTTGGGTGCCTGCAAAGAAAGTCATCCTGGCTTTTGTCTTGATGAATGGAAGCCTGCCGAGCTCTCAAGGCTACAGACTAGCAGAGGAGCTTGTCTAGGAGAGGGAAGAAGGTAGGTATTTTATGCCTAAAATAAACACAGACATTTCAAATCTGCCTGATATGTTCTTAAAAGTTCAGAAAGAGTGATAAAAGCAGTAATTGGGACAATAAAGTCAGTTCTTTCAGTCTCCAATGAATTGAAATTCTTCAATAACTTTGTTATAGATTTTTTTTTTAACCATTCAGCTTTCCCATAATCTTTTAGCGCATCAAGATAGCTGAGCTTTGATTTTATTTTCTTAACGAATTTTACTATTTCCTACCTGCTTTAGAGCCACAACATGACTCCATATCTCCTATTCAGAGTCTTCATCCTTTGCCAATCCACTTCCCCTGGGTTGACCCAGGTTCCTGCATAAATGATCTGGTCACTACATTCTGCTGTTCTGCCACTGCCCCACCAGAACTGGAGTGTTGTCACTGCAGGAAGTTTCAGCTGCTCTTCTCTCTCTTCTGGGTGGATCACATGAGCATTGCTTTGGGTTCTATTCAGAAGGGTGTATACCAGACCCTGTGGGTGATGGCCTTTGAGCTCATCCTTCTCCTTCCCGGAGGTCTCGCATTTGTATCTGGTCCTTGTTTAATTTTCTTTAACTTTTGATCTATGACAACAAAGTTTTAGGCATATAAAATTATTTAAAATGTTTTAACCAACTCCTTAGCACTTTAGTTATTATTTTTCCTCCCACAATACCAAGGACGTCAGCATCTATCTGCAGGTTTATATCAAGGTGAACCCTTCAACTGCTAAAATATTCCAGAGGTACATAAAAGTGGCACATTGTGGCTTTGACATAAACAAGTGACTAATCAAATGATCAAAAAATTAACAGATCTGATCATTAATTGCCCTCCCTGGAAAATCATGAAATCTCCAAAAGATTGTTAGGTGTATTATTTTATGACTAATACATAAATATTTTTTAATTCAAAAAACAAACAAAAAAATTGTTGTTACTTGGCCACCTCCCAAAGATATCATTTAAGTATTTCTTCTAGTAACCAGGAGTCATACATTCATTATGTTTTTATTTTGATTTGTTGTTTAATGTGATATGAACACTTGAGATTAAAGTTTGTGTTTTTAAAAAATATAAGACACATATGGTTTCACAGGATAAGTTTTAAGAAGTGAAGTTAACAGAGCTGAGCTAGTGATAAGAACTTTTTCAATTTCTACTACATTACTCTCAGAAAAGGTCATATTACTCATCCTAAATGCTATATATGATTTCCCCCAAATGTGTTTATAGCTTTTTCCAAAATACATACACATATTTATATCTGTGTCTATCCATAATGACACACATTTATATACATTTTTCCTTTAAAAACATGAGATCTGTCCAGAAAGCATCCATTCATGTACTATGAAAAATAAAAACATTTATTGATGAAGATAAAAGATACAAGAAGCATTGTACACAGGACAATGACATTTCAGTCCCCTTCAAAGTAGGCACCTTGGGACCTCACACAGTTCTCCCACTATTCATTGCTGGTTATGACATTCTTGAAGAAATCTGGTTCATTGTAACATTTGAATGAAGTCATTAGCAACTGCAGTATGATGTTCCTTCTGCTCTGGTAGCAGAAGCCAAGGAATGAATTTTGCCATGACACATTTCATGCCAAGATCCTGAATCAAAATCTCGAACACAGTAGTTTTGGAATCCCCAGATCAGCTTCTAGTTCTCACATTGTCAGTCATTGATCTTTGTTGGTTGCAGCTCATACACGTTCAACATTCTCAGGTGTTCTGCTTATTTCAGGCCTTCTAGAACATGGATCACTTTCAACAGATTCTTGGCCATCTTTGGAGCATTTCTGCCACACTTTTATCTGTGCTGCATTCATTGCATGGTCCTTGAAAGCCTTCTGAAACATCCAAATAGCTTCCGTGGAGGAATGTTCAAGCTTAACACAAACTTTTATTCAGATTCATTACTCACTCAGTCATTTTGAATGCAGTGGCCACACAGTACACATGCTCACTCCATGGTGTCTACTGCCCCCACTGACTAGTACAGTGAAGTCATCATTGTTCATGTATGTGTATTGCAGTCCACTCTCCTTGGCTGCCAGGTTACATTGATGTTGCACAAACCATTCTTGTCATATTAACAATAGCTGTACTTTTTCTGGACAGACCTCGTACTTTTGGAAATTTTATTTTCAAATATTAACAAAAGAATGAGTAATTTAATAAAATAATATGTGCCAATAATGGCTTAAATAATTCCTAACACATGGTCAATTTTCTTTCTTTCATCATTATATATTTTCTTCCAGATTACTTTGAAACATTTCCTGGACATAATTACACCTATCTATCTATCTATCTATCTATCTTCATGTATAGACTTTATACTTATCTATCATATTTATTTATATAGATATATTGATGTAATAGGTAGACATACACTAAGTTGCAAAAATCCAAATGCCATTGTTTACATTGTAGTCCATGAGACTTTACATCCCGGGGCATAGAGACTGTGATACGAATGGTTCCTTCTTCAGTTAAGCACAGCAGGACAGTGCTGGTGAGGACTGTGAGCCACGAGAAGGGCACAGAGCCATGCCAAAGACGTTATTTCCACTCTAGGGGATTGTTGCCATGAGATAGTGCAGACTGTGTATAATTAAAATGATTTTCTAAATTTCAAGAGGCTAGATGTTAAAAGTAAACATTGCAGCACTTACCCAGGGTTGGATATTTTAAAGAGCACATGGGGCTTTGGAGTGTATAATTACGTATGGCTAAAGCCTTCCTATAAAGGTACAGGATATAGTCCTAAAGGAAAAAGGGATTTTAGGCCAAAAGGGAGTGTTCCGAAATGTCACTTGTACCTCTCAGGGCAAGTTTTTTAGAACGTTTCAGCCAATGTTGGTTTATATACTCAACATGTTGCTATTGACTGCTTATTGAGTTTGAGTGCATATTTTGGATCCAAATGTTGATTTCTCCAAGACACTACCACACAGATAATAGTGATCTCCAAATATAATTTAGAGCATGTCACAGAGTTTCCTGTAAGCTTCCTTTATAGCAGCAATCACTTTTTTTTCTCACTTTTCATTAATTTTTATCCAGATTATTCTCCTTGGGGCCACACTATTAGTTTCAGCTGGTGGATTGATCCATAAAGCTAGGAGCAATTTAAATAAGGTCAATGGTTTCTCCTTTATTTAGTCTGTTTTGTACAGTAGGATTGGATAAGTACAAGCACATCGGCATGCCTCACTGACCAGGTAAGATAAAGACAGAATCCATTAATCCCACTTTTTTCAAAAGGAATGATCTACATTATCCTTTTTTTTTTTTTTAAAGAATGTGGTCAGTAATATTTAGATCTATTGTTATAGTGATTCTTCCTCCAGAACTTATAAATGTAATTCATGTCCCACAAATACAGGAGAAGGCAAAGGAAAAAAAAAGAAATAAAGAAAAAGTTTCTGTGAGTGCCTGTATCATCCTACCATTTTCTCCATACCGTCTTCCAAAATATCTCAACAATATATCCAATAGTGATCTTCCTTAAATCCACATATATTAAATTTAAACACACATTTATTCATTCTTTAAAACTGTTCTTTAAGTTTTTTTTTTTATCACCCTGGAATTTTATAAGCAGGGATTCCAATTATTCATTCCAATTTTCCTTAGTCTACATTTTATGAATGGGAATGTATACAATGTCTAATGCTTTGTTGTTGTTGGCAGCTGTCCGTCTCGAGAGACGATGGTGTAGCTTCTTAAGAGTCTATCTGCACGGCCGAGAATGGTTGTGCAGTCCGACTCGGGAGTGACACGGTATCTGTCTCCTCCCGTGTTGAATCGACATCTTGCGATGACGCTGGAGTGTCCTCTCCAGTGAAGCTGAAGCTACAGAGCCTCGAGAGATGATGATGTAGCTTCTTAAGAGTCTATCTGCACCGCCGAGAATGGTTGTGCAGTCCGACTCGGGAGTAACACGGTATCTGTCTCCTCCCGTGTTGAATCGACATCTTGCGATGACGCTGGAGTGTCCTCTCCAGTGAAGCTGAAGCTACAGAGCCTGGGCAGGGTGATATGGAGGGTCTGCTGTTGCCCATGCAGCAGACTCCCCCTCTCTTCGCAGCTGAAGGATCCAAGGGAAAGACGGAGTCAATACAGCTTGGCTTCAGGTGCGCCGCAGGAGTTGCCGGTGTTGACTACAACGTCAAACCGCCTTAGGGACTCCGGCTCCGGATTTTCTGTCGGGGTTTACTCCCTTAGCCTTTCCCCTGAAGAGGTATGCCGCAAGGCAGCAGAGGTTTTTTGGAGTCAGAGTTTTCCTTCTCTGATGTGCCCTGACTGGAAGATTGAACCAGCGACACTTAACTTTTTCATGTACTTGTTGGCTATTTGTATGTTTTTGTTGGAATAATGTCTGTTCCATTCCTTTGCCTATTTATTTATTTGCTATTGAGTTGTATGTTTCTTATCTACTTTGGATATTAACCCTTTATTAAAAATATGGATTCCCAAAATTTTCTCCCTTGTTATAGGCTGGCTGCCTTTTCATTTTGTGGTTGGTTTCTGTTGCTGTGCAAAGCCTTTTAGTTTGATACAGTCCCACTTATTTATTTTTTGCATTTGTTGTTTTTTGTTTTGGTGTCATATACAAAAACTCATTGCAAAGACCAATATCAAAAAGCTCTGTTCCTAAGTTTTCTTTTAGGAGTTTTATGGTTTTAGGTCCTACAGATGAGTCTTTCATACATTTCAAGTTAATTTTTGTGAATGGTGAAAGATAAGGGCCCAATTTTATTTTTTTTGCAAATAGATATCCAGTTTCCCCAACACCATTTATTAAAGAGACTGTTGTTTCCCCATTGGGTATTCTCATTGTCCTTATCAAAGATTACCTGGCTATATATACCTGGGTTTATTTCTGTGCTATTTTTTTTATGTTCCATTGTCTATGTGTTTATATTTATGCCAGAATAATACTGCTTTAATTTTGAAAGCTTTGTAATTCATTTTAAAATCAGGAAGTATGATGTCTCCAGCTTTGTTTTCTCAAGATTGCTTTGGCTATTTTAAGTGTTGTGGTTCTTATGAATTTTGGATCGTTTTTCTACTGCTGTGAAAAAACCATTGAAATTTTTATAGAGATTTGATTGACTCTGTAGATTGCTTTGGTAAGCATGGACATTTTAACAATATTAATTCTTCCAATCCATGAATATGAAGTATTTTTCCATATGTGTATGTGTTTTATAATTTCTTTCATCAGTGTATTATATTTTTCAGTATGGATATTTCACCTCCTTGGTTAAATTTATTTCTAAGTATTTTATTATTTTTTAATACTATTGCAAATGAGGTTATTTCTTCACTTCTCTTTTCATAATTTATTTTATGTGGGTAGATATGCAACTGATTTTTGTATATTGATTTGGTATCCTGAAACTTTATTAAATTAGTTTATTATGTCTACCAGTTATTTTGTTGAAGTCTTCAGGGTTTTGTAGTGGATGCCTTCTTTTTCTTTTTCTTGACTAATTGCTATGGTTAGGGTTTCCAGTACTATGTTGAATAAAAGTGGCATTTTAGCTTTCTTTCTGATCCTAGAGGAAAAGCTTTTAGCTTTTCAACTTTGAGTATAATGTTAGTTGTAGACTTGTCATATACAGTCTTTGTTATGTTTAAGTACATTCTTTCTATACATAATTTGCTGAGAATTTTTTTCATGAAAGGGTACTGAATTTTATCAAATGATTTTTCTGCATCTATTGAGTAGACCATATGGTTTTAAATCTTCTTTCTGTTAATGTGGAGTTTCATGTTTATTGATTTGCCTATGTTGAATCATCCTTGCAATTTAGGGATAAATTCCACTTGATCATGATGTATGATCCTTTTAATGTGTTGTTGAATTTGGTTTGCTTGTATTTTGTTGAGGATTTTTTCATCTCTGCTCATCAAGGATATTGGTCTGTAGTTTAGTTTTCTTGTAGTGCCCTTATCTGGTTTTGGTATCAGGATGATGCTATCTTCTTAAACTGAGGTTGGAAGTGCTCCCTCTTCAGTTCTTTGAAAGAGTTTGAGAGGGACTGGCATTAATTCTTTTTTAGCTATTTGGTAGAATTCATCACTGAAGCCATCTGGTCCTGGACTCTTCTTTGTTGGGAGGGTTTTTGATTATTGATTTACTCTCTTTACTCGTTATTCATTTGTTCAGATGAACATAACATGATCAAGTACGGTAATTTTACATTTTACCCCCCCCTTCATGTAATTGATGTCTTATTTCTATTTTGTGTTTTTATTAACAAATTTCTGTGGTATTAGTTATTCATACTACTTGTGTCTTTTATATACTAGTAATAAAAGTGATTTATGTGCCACCATTACAGTATGTAAGTCTGTGTTTATATGTATCTTTGGCAGTGAGATGTATATTTCACATACTTTCATGTCCATGGGTGGATGTAATTGCCTCTAGGATCTTGGTAAATATTTCTAATTTGGGGACAAGGGTCTGCTTTAGGGTTCACAGATGGTGGGCTTTTTATCGGGTATGCAGATGCATGTAGCTCTCTCAGGTCCCTGGGAGGGTTCCTAACAGGTTCCTGGGCTGGTCCACTTTTAGACTGTGGCCGTGAGGAGCTGGAGCTGGTTAATGGTACCCTTTCAAGATGTTCAGTTGAACTGGATCAGAGAAGGAAAACTCTGACTCCAAAAAACCTCCGCTGCCTTGCGGCATACCTCTTCAGGGGAAAGGCTAAGGGAGTAAACCCCGACAGAAAATCCGGAGCCGGAGTCCCTAAGGCGGTTTGACATTGTAGTCAACACCGGCAACTCCTGCGGCGCACCTGAAGCCAAGCTGTATTGACTCCGTCTTTCCCTTGGACCCCTCAGCTGCGAAGAGAGGGGGGGTCTGCTGCATGGGCAACAGCAGACCCTCCATATCACCCTGCCCAGGCTCTGTAGCTTCAGCTTCACTGGAGAGGACACTCCAGCGTCATCGCAAGATGTCGATTCAACACGGGAGGAGACAGATACCGTGTTACTCCCGAGTCGGACTGCACAACCATTCTCGGCGGTGCAGATAGACTCTTAAGAAGCTACACCATCGTCTCTCGAGACGGATGGCTGCCGACGACGAGTTGAACTGGGATCAAGTGCTTACCTCCAGAGATGCATATGTGTGTGTCTTTTGGCAGGTATCTGGGCAAACAGTACTTGTCTCTGATTGCAGATGTCAAGGTTCCAGTGCTGCTTTAAATGGAGGTCAGCAGGTCTACCCCCCAGGATTCAGATAAGCATGTCTCTAGGCTGCCCTCTGGGTGGGCAGGGAGTTTCCTATCCTGAAACTGCAAGGGACTGGAACAGACTGGGCCAATTCAGGATCTATAGTCAGACAGAGGTTGGAGCGCCTGCCTTGGGGTACAGAGGGGGTGTCTCTCTTGCCCAGTCCTTGGACAGATAGTACTGTTGGTTAAGAGCAGCTGGAGCCAGATCACCTCCAATTCAGGTTCAATAGCCAGGATTAAGATTGGTGAGCCTGTCATCTCTGGCATGGGGAGGCATGACTCCTAATAGGTTCCTTGGCAGATGATATTGGTGGCAGGATCAAAGTCAAACAGTGTTGTAGCCAAGTTTATAGTGGGACAGGGCTGTCTCTGGGTTAGTAGCTGGAACCACAATTCACAGTTCGTGAACTTCCTACTTGGGCATGGGACTGCCTCCCGAAAATGGCCCCTTAGAATCCATAATTTTTTCAGTGAAATGTAGCATCTGTTGGAAAATTACAGTCAGAATCTCTTAATATCAACAATACAGCTTACTAGATTGAAACACTTTAATTTGATAATGTGCTATCTATCTGTCTGAATTCATGCCCCAAGCTATCCATTCTGGATTCTTTTTACTTTTGGCCTTAAACATCTGAATTCACTTTTGCTCTATAAATTCATTTATATTATTGATTACCTGTATTTCTTTTAATTCCATAAAAGGTTGGCAATAGCATTCTGCATAACATTAACCTTTAAAAAAATGATAAAATAAGCAAAAGAGTTAAATGACAGAGCATTTAATTTATAATAAATATCTGTTTAATTTGTAATATCTAGATCATTTTTAAGTTCCAGCATTTCACTTTAGTATTTGTTTTTTTATTTTTTATTTTTTATTTTTATTTTTTATTTTTGTTTTTTCAATTACAGTTGTCCCCTTTTCCCCCAATTTCTCTCCCCCACCCAACCCACCCCCTCTCCTGCAATCATATCCCTCCCCGTTGTCCATGTCCATGAGTCTTTTATATATGTTATTTGACTAAACCCTTCCCTTACTTATCCCCCTTCTCTCCCTCTCCCCTCCCCCCTATTGACTGCTATTCTGCTCTTTGTTCTATTTAGTTCCTTTGTTTGTGTTGTTCTTTAGTTTCCTGTATTAGGTGATATCATATGGTATTTTTCTTTCTTTGCCTGGCTTATTTCACTAAGCATAATTCTCTCTAGTTCCATCCATGTTGTTGCAGATGGCAGGAGTTCCTTCTTTCTTTCTGCTACATAGTACTCCATTGTGTAAATGTACCACAGTTTTTTGATCCACTCATCTACAGATGGGCACTTAGGTTGTTTCCAGCACTTAGCTATTTATTGTAAACAGTGCTGCAATGAACATAGGGATGCATAAGTTCTTTTGAATTGGTGTTTCACTTAGTGTTTGTCATTTGAATTAAGCTCTTACTTTGAATTAACTCTGCTTTGGAAAACATATTTTGAATTAAAAAGCTCTCACATTTTATAAAGTTAATTTGATGAACATTTGCCCCTGTTTCTGAAAGTTACATCAGTAAGAGAATGTCATTTTATTTTTGAGTTTTAGTTCAGTCACAATATATTCCCA